>NC_135232.1:1107841180-1108144834 GCF_051348905.1 Ranitomeya variabilis | reverse complement strand
CCTAAATTATATTGCAGATTTTAACAAATATTTAATAGGTTACAGTAGAGTAGGGCCCGGCCATTTTTCTGGAATAATCTGGTTCGGGTATAATATGACCCCCCCCCGTCACATGACCCCCCCCCCGTCACATGACCCCCCTGTCACATGACCCCCCCGTCACATGACCCCCCATCACATGACCCCCCCGTCACATGACCCCCCCGTCACATGACCGGGGGGCCCACAGTGTCTGAACAGCCCGGGGCCCTGGCTACCCTTAATCCACCCCTGGATTGAGGCATTTTTAAAGCTTGAGGGGAAAACACCAGTTGTTAGTGATAGGTTGAAGAGATGGGTTAGGGTTGGGATGAAGACTGTGGTGAGGTTTGGGATGAATTGGGACGGGAGCGAGTCAAGTGCACAGGTGGTTAGATGCGATCTTGAGAGTAGAGTGAAGAGTCGATCTTCTGTAATCCTCCATTATCTTTGGAAGGGTGGAGCAGTTACAGGCCAGCGCTACCCAGGACTGGTGGCTCTGCCACTTTCTCATAGAAGGTGAAAATCTGACCATTACCTTACATGTCGGCTTATGGAAGATACCAAAAACTCAAACAAAATATTATTCAAGAAGACTGAAAGCTCATCCTGGTGTCCAGTGAGTAATTGGTGAAACAATATGAGCTAATAAGGTCAAGGTAGTTATAGTATAGCGTTGGGATGGTTTCCATTACAGACATTAAAAGGGTTCCCAGGTGAAAACAAGCTATCACCTACCCACTGATTGGTGATGGTCCAAGCGTTGTGACCCGTACTGATCAGCAGAACAGAGAACGTTTATCTCCATAAAAATGGAGCAGCAGCACACCGCCAATCGGCTCAATCCCTATGGGCTGACGAGGTCTACACTTGACTTTTTCTGGCAGCCACATAAAGAATGAATGGAGCGATGATCAAGCAAACTGTACTTTAACTTGCCCTCCCGGGGTCCAGCACTGAGTTTCTTCCACTGCTCCCTGTGTTTGTCATTATGGTCTCACGTTGGCAGTGCTGCAGCCAATCGGCGAGCTCAGCGGCATTACCAGAGTTGGCAGCACGAGTCGCTCAGAGCTAATGAGATGTCTGATTGGCTGAACTGCAGACAATAGCAGACACCAGAAGGACCGGAAGACTCAGCACTGGACCAGAGAAGGGAGAGTAAAGCTCAGTTAGTTGATTTAAAAAAAATAAAATAAACTGAAGCTGGAGGATAGAAGATTTTCCAAAACCAGAATATCCCTTTAAGGAAACAATTAGGCAACCAAGAAAAGCAGATACAATTGTATTCAGTGTAAACAATGCTCTCTGACCAAATCTAGTGAAGCCTAAACATTGTAGCAAACTACCAGCAGCTGCTGATGTATCTGCTCATGGATCATACATTCAACAGATATGCAGCATTTGGAGTGTTTTCATTCACTGACAGCAAACAACATAGCTTTAAAATACTAGGGAGCTACAAAGATTTGGATCTCTTCACATATACACCCAATAAACTTTATGGAAATTCTCCTTTAAATTGCGATTTGGGCAATTAATATCATTCATCACTATAAGGAGTTTCTTGCAAACATGAATTTTGGCCACTAGATGGCATCAGAGCATGAAACATATGGAGAGACCGGCTGGCTTTATACATGAAGCCCCAAAACCTTCATTTGATTTCCTTGTCTTCTGGTTATGGAAGCATCACCCCAGCCACCCTAAGCACAATTGTCCTGCTTTAATATCACTTAAATGTTGTGCTCTTGTCTCAGCAATTTATTTGTAAACCTGCCTGACGTAGGAGCCCCTGTGCTCTGAAAGCTGCAAACATAATTCTTCAGGTTAGGCAATCAATAAAGATATCAGTGCTAAAATACTTTTGTCATTTTGGACGTAAAAGTATGTACATTGAATATAATTTTTTTTATTGTACATCAAGGTAAAAAGATTAACAGGGTTTGGATACAGTCCTAGAAGTCCCCAGAGTCTTTCATGCGTCTTTTTAGAGGTTTTGTACTATTGTGATTCACAAAGAATTATTTCACTAATATCAATCACATTGTTTGTAGAAATACTTTCTGAACCTGGCAAATTCGATTTTCAAAATATGTAATCATCTCCCGTGCCTACTCACACCCATTGTGTGTTGTGTTGAGATAGATTCGGGAAGAAATAAAGATGTCTGCAAAGTAGGAAGCTGCTGTCCATGTTTTGCAATGCGTCGTAGCAGAAGGTACCGTCTAAAGGCCACCATACACATTAGGATACAGTGATACAAACTTGTTGATTTCGGCAGGACCAGCTGACCATTTAATGTGGGGTTAGACAAGTATCAAGTATAAATATTTCAAAACTTTTTGCTGTCCATCTGGACAAGTTGTCAGTAGCTTATTCCTCCCATACTATAGAAAGCAAATAATATTAAATATGAGCCCTGTATAACCCTGCCCATACCACTGATTGGAAGCTTTCTGTGTAAATTGAGAGCAAGCTGCCAATCAGTGGTAGGGGGCGGGGTTATACAGATTACCCTGACTACCTGGCACATGTCACCTAGTCCTGCAGCGATAATCTCCTGCTGAGAAGACACTGATTGTATTGAAACTACAGCAAGCGACACATTGATGGAATCATGGTCTCTGCCCCTACATCATGTTGCAATCAGATTAACAAAACCCCTCTGACAGATTCCCTTTAAGGGTATGTTTCCATGGTCAGTATTGACAGCGCTTTGGATGCAACACATGTCCGCTCCTTCCAAAGCGCTGCCGGCTTTTGTATGCGCGGTGATTCCGCATATGTTCATTGAACCATGTGGAATCACTGCATCCTATACATTGTATGGGTGACTTTATCTTCCAGAGACTGAGATAAATAGACATGCTGCAGTCTATAAAGACGCGCCGCATGTGCGTATACGCAGGGAAGCCGGAGGCGTCCATGCACCTATAGTGGAGATGGGAAATCTCATCCACTATTCTGTAACATCTGGACGCTGCGGGTTGAATGCTGCGGCTGCACGCAGCATCCAACCTGCAGCGTTTACTGACCGTGGAAACATTCCATGAGTCAAAGTCTTACGACTGCTGATACTCATTAAAACGGCAGCCGTTAAGGGGCCTTATTCCCTCATTGCCCTTTTAAAATGGCAATTGGCAATAAGGGTATAGCACCCCTCCAGTGTCCAAAATTTTCTGGGATTCAGCTACCCCCGGAGAACACGATCAGGGACGTTTTTTCTGGTCATGTGATTGCCATTAATCAATGAATAACAGCGATCATGTAAAAAAAAAAAGAAAGTGAAGTGAAGCTCTGTCACTAAGGGGTTAAAAGACACTTAAAACCCTGAACATATTTAATTTCCTTATTTAGCCCCATCACATTCCGCAGCACTGTGCATACGTTTCAATCTAGATTCTGTATCAGTCTTTGGAGTGTGGGAGGAAACGGGAGAACCCGGAGGAAACTTTCGGAAACGCGGGGAGAACATGCAAACTCCTTACAGACATTGTCCTTGGTGGGATTTGACCCCAGCACAGGAAAAGCAACAATACTAACCACTGAGCCGCCGTCCTGTCCCAAGCCGTTTTTCATTGAAAAGAATAGGATGTGATCACTTATTCAGCCATTTTTTAGATCAGACTGATTAAAAAAAAAGCAGAAAATCATTGTGTGAATATTCTAAACAAATTGTTTATTTTTTGGCAAAATGAACCAATCACAATGCTTATTGCTGTGTCTCTTAATACAGTAGCAATTGATTGTGTATTCAAATGGCTGGCATGGAAACTTTGGATGTCATTGATGACATTGCTACTTTTAGTTTGTCAGTGTCTTGCTGAGAAGACAAAAACATGGATCTAATGATTCCATAATAAGACCATGTTTCCTGCTGCTGTAAGCCGCAATGATATAAACTAATACATAAAAAATATTTAGTAAATAATGTAAATATAGTGAACAAATTAACAATACCATGTAAAAATCCATTTTATTCAAAAGATGCTACAAATATTCAACATGCATTCATAATATGTTAAAAAAAAATTAAATAAAATTATAAGAGCTACGAAATGAAAAAAAAATTTAAATAGTAAAAATAATACTAAGAGATTAAAGGATATTTTTTTACAAGATCTCTGGTCCAAGGGGTAAAGTTTCTCGTTGTGGAGAGTGACAAGCCAGGACTGAGGATACTTATAAGTCATGCATGCTCCTCTAGGAAATGAAATAAGCAAATTGCCTCTTCGGAGAGAGGAAGAGGACTAGAACTCTAGTTCCACCTATTGGAAGCAGCAATGCTAAAAGTTAGTATTGACTCTAACAAGCTTTGCAATATGACTTAGGATAAGTCAGATTGAGAATCTAGTTTGGCTTTTATCCTAAATCATATTGCAAGGCTCGTTAAAGAGTCGATATTGACTTTTAAGATTGCTACTTTCAATAGGTGGTGCTAGAGTTCTAGTCCTCTTCTTCTCTGAAGAGACAATTTGCATTACAAGACCTGTATGATCTGGCAATAATTCTTTAGCATGATCACTAGAGGTCAGTATTTATCTATTTGTACACCAGAGACTTTCCTTGATTTTAGAAACACTATGACGATATGGTTTATGGAATTTACAGTATCTCTATATGGTGTATGTACAGTGTGCTCAAAAGTTTACATACCCTGGCAGAATTTTTGCTATCTTGGCCTTTTTTCTGAGAATATGAGTGATAACACTAAAACGTTTTCCCCATTCATGGTTAGTGGTTGGGTGAAGCCATTTATTGTTAAACTGTTGTGTTTTGCTCCCCTCTAACATCAATGACAGCTTGAAGTCTTTTGTGGTAGTTGTGGATGAGGTTCTTTATTTTCTCAGATGGTAAAGCAGCCCACTCTTCTTGGCAAAAAGCCTCCAGTTCCTGTAAATTCCTGGGCTGTTTAGCATGAACTGTGCACTTGAGATCTCCCCAGAATGGCTCAAAGATATTGAGATCAGGAGACTGAGATGGCCACTCCAGAACTTTCACTTTGTTCTGCTGCAGCCAATGACAGGTCAACTTTGCCTTGTGTTTTCATGTTTGAATGTCCAAGTAAATCCCATGTGCAGCTTCCAGGCTGATGATTTCAAATTTGTCTCCAGTATTTGCTGATAGCGTGCTGCATTCATCTTTCCTTCAACTTTTACCAAGTTTCCTGTTCCTTTGTAGCTCACACATCCCCAAAACATCAGCGATCCACCTACGAGCTTAACAGTAGGAATGGTGTTCCTTTCATCATAGGCCTTGTTGACCTCTCTTCCTGAAGTTTTGAGGCTTGTCTCTGTGCTGTTTTGCTTATTGTAGACTAAATGCTTTGTGACATTTGCACAGTAATGGCTTTCTTCTGGCGACTCGACCATGCAGCCCATTTTTCTTCAAGTGCCTCCTTATTTTGCATCTTGAAACAGCCACACCGCTAGTTTTCAGAGTCCAGTATTTCAGCTGATGTTATTTGTGCGTTTTTCTTTGCATCCCAAACAATTTTTCAGACAGTTGTGGATGATATTTTTGTTTTTACAGAGCCCCTGATTTCCCATTTGTTAATCACAGTGTGAATGCTGCTGACTGGCATTATCAATTCCTTGGATATCTTTTTGTATCCCTTTCCTGTTTTATACAGTTCAACTACCTTTTCCCGTAGACCCGTTGACAATTCTTTTGCTTTCCTCATGTCTCAATCCAGGATTATCAGTGGCTGGATGAAAGATGCAAGAGTCTGTATGGATCCCAGAAACTCACTCAGCTTCTATGTACACACACTGATTACAAGCAAACAGGTCACAGGTGAGGATGATATCTTTAGTAGCCATTCAAACCCATTTGTGTCAACTTCTGTGCATGTTATCGGGCCAAAATCACCTGGGTATGTGAACTTTGGTCAGGGTCATTTGGATGTTTTGAGTTGTCATTATGATTTAAAAAGAGAAAACACAGTAGTTTTTGTGTGAACATGTAAACCCTTTAAAATACTTTTTATTAGATATCTTTAAAATTAAATATCCCAGTGACAAAAAACAGGATCAAAAAAGGATCAAACGAATGATCCAAAAAAATGTGCACCACTCCTACTGCTCTCCCTGCGCTCGACTGCTCTCCCTACCTAGCAGTGGAGGTTGGCACCCTGATAGAATAATTTTGGCGCCCCCACTCAACGTAAGAGGCTTATGTGGTCCTAGTTCTGGTTTAATTATATTTTTTTTGTGAACCATTTTTCTTGGATATTGATATATTGCCATTCCCCATGCTATCACTGTCAGGTGTGAATTAGTTCCTAATTAGACAGCAATTGGGGTTTGTTTATGCGCACCTATTTTTATATTTTTGTGTTTTTCTCGTGCGCTTTATTTCATCTCTTTTGAAAGCTCATTGTTTTCCCACCTATAGCTATCCAGGAAGATAATAGGGGTAGCAGTGGATAGCCGCCGTTGAGTGGGGGCGCCAAAATTATTCTATCAGGGTGCCAACCTCCACTGCTAGGTAGGGAGAGCAGTCGAGCGCAGGGAGAGCAGTAGGAGTGGTGCACATTTTTTTGGATCATTCGTTTGATCCTTTTTTGATCCTGTTTTTTGTCACTGGGATATTTAATTTTAAAGATATCTAATAAAAAGTATTTTAAAGGGTTTACATGTTCACACAGTTTAAAATGATTCCCTAATTCTAAGAGATTGTTAATAACTTCATAAAACACAGTAGTTTGACAATTACTGGCTTCACCCAACCACTAACCATGAGTGGAGAAAAAGTTTTGGTGTTATCATTCACATTTGCTGGAAAAAGGCTAAAAAATCAAAAATTCTGTCGGGGTATGTAAACTTTTGAGCACAGCTGTATATATATATTCGATATCTGTTTTCTAGAACTTTATCGACACATATAGGGTAGTTGAATTGATATAGAACACAAACTAAAATAACTATTTAAGGAGTTGTATCGCGGCTAGAGATGAGCAAAAGAAAGAGAGAGACTCGTTGAGTGTACTCTGCTTCCTTTAGCAGCCCCCTAGCTCTACAGCACCAAAAGTTTGGATCCCCATTGACTTTATTGGGTTCGGGCTCAAGTTGTGGTACAGTTTTGGTACCAGAACCAAACTTTGGATTACAGTTTGGTCGAACCCGATAATCTCGAATTTCAATGAGTACGCTTATTCCTAATCATGACAGATAGTTATGTTTTAATGCCAGACAGGAGGAACAGGGAATGGCGCTGTCTTTGCCAACAAGAGAAATCAAGGTGCAGGAATTTCAAGTTGCTTGCAGGTAATTTTTTTTTTTAATTCAAACTGATAAAAACTATATACTCAACACGTTTCGGCAGTTTGCAGCCTTCTACAGGTGTGGCAGGTTGTGTATATAGTTTTTATCAGTTTGAATAAAATATTTTTTACCTACAACCAACCTGAAATTTCTACATCTTGATTTCTCTTGGTGGCAAAGAAAGCGCCATTTCCTGGTCCTTCTGTCTGGCATCTACTTTGTGGGATTCTCCAGTTTCAGGGTCCAATCCCTCCCCACCAGGTCACCAGTGGTCTCTTGCAAATACATCCATTCTTTGCACAGTTTGCACAACCGTATCAGGTGAGCAAATTCCTATAGATACTCCCCCACTCAATTGATTATGTTTCACTACGCTTAGATAGCGCCAAATTTTTCTCCTTTAGGAACTTCAACACTGTTCAGTAATGATAGAATAAGTAGAATATGTTGGAATAAGTTAGTAGTATCAGATTTAAATGGTCACTGAAGTTTTAGTCAAAAGTAAATGGAGACAAGTATTTGTTATGAGTGTGTGCAGTTTGACGGTCAAGAGAAGAGGAACAAAGAGGCAGAGAGTAAGTCTTTCAGTTCAGGGCAGGCAAACCATTGGACAATGGCAAGCATAATGCATGAGAAAAAAGAAGTTCCAGCTCCTATAATCCTGAAAGAAAGAGGTTAGAAAGTTACAAAGATTGAATATCATCAATACTGTTGAGCATTCCGATACCGCAAGTATCGGGTATCGGCCGATACTTAGCGGTATCGGAATTCCGATACCGAGATCCGATACTTGCCGCGTATCGGATACCGGAATGGGAAGTTCCCAGATTCAAACTGCACAAATTCAGCCAATGAGAATGATTCCAAGTGTGGGCACATCCTGTTCAGCATGGAGGGCATGAAACTACTGGCATGGCTGTGATTGGCTGCTGAAATGATGTCATGATGCAGTTTAAAAGTCGCTGGCGCCATTTTGTGCTCACTCTGCTGTGAATTCAGTTAGTGACAGGATGCTGTTTGCTGACTGAGGGCCAGTTTAGAGATAGCGATTTGCTTCTTTGTGCTTTTCAAAGGCTAATTTAGCAACCGCTGTGTTCACCTACTATTCACCTTGCTTTTGCCTTGTAGCGCTGTTTTCACAGCGATCTGCAAGGTCTGTGTGTGTGTGTGTGTGTGAGTGCAGCCCACTCTCTAGTCTGAGTGCAGCCATAGGCCATCCATAGCTGGTTGTATTCAGTTCAGGGAGGGTGGTTCATTGCCTCATACTGTTTTTTTTTTTTTTTTTTTTTCAAGTAGTGTAGTCTGCTGCTCATTTTTTCAAAAAATTCCTATTAGTGTCTTTCCACCCGTCTCCAGCTAACTTGTGGAAAAACACTACATAAGATAAAGTAGAGGAGGGTTTTTGGGCCTTGCAGCGCCGTTTACGGCTGTCTGCACGGTCTCCGTGTGACTGCAGCTCGCCCTGTAGTCTGTGAGCAGCCATAGCCTGGTTGTCTCCAGCTCAGGGTTGTTCACTGCGTCATACCGTAAAATCAATTTTCCTTTTGTTTTAAGTAGTGCAGGCTGCTGCACATTTTTTCAAAAAATTCCTATTAGTGTCTTTCCACCCGTCTCCAGCTAACTTGTGGAAAAACACTACATAGGATAACGTAGAGGAGGGTTTTTGGGCCTTGCAGCGCCGTTTACGGCTGTCTGCACGGTCTCCGTGTGACTGCAGCTCGCCCTGTAGTCTGTGAGCAGCCATAGCCTGGTTGTCTCCAGCTCAGGGTTCTTCACTGCGTCATACCGTAAAATCAATTTTCCTTTTGTTTTAAGTAGTGCAGGCTGCTGCACATTTTTTCAAAAAATTCCTATTAGTGTCTTTCCACCCGTCTCCAGCTAACTTGTGGAAAAACACTACATAGGATAAGGTAGAGGAGGGTTTTTGGGCCTTGCAGCGCCGTTTACGGCTGTCTGCACGGTCTCCGTGTGACTGCAGCTCTCTCTGTTTTCAGTTCAGTCCCCAAAAAATAAATAAATAATAAAGTTCACCAAACACACCAGTGACACCACTTAACATTTGTGTAGGCCACATTAGCTCATATTAAGGTCTAGTCCACACTTTATAAAATTAGTGTTTCTTATACCTGTTAGGAGTTGTTCAGGAATAAGCACACAAAGCCGTTAGTACTTTTCTGCTTATCTTTGTCAGTCAACCAAGATGAAGAAGGCAGTGAGTAAGGCACGTGGGCGTGGGCGCGGAGCAGGGAGAGGACGTGGGGATTCTGTGCCTGCTGCGGGCACCGGTGACTCATCAGCACCCACTTTCACCAGGGAACAGTCCTTCATGCGCAGCTTTGTCGCAGAGCGCCGTACACCGCTGCTGCGTGAAGAACAAATTGAAGCCGTTGTCGGATGGATGGCAGCTAATGAATCAACTTCAATTAGTGCCACATCCTCTCAGACACAGAGCACTGGAGAGCAGCCATCTGTCTCTTCACCACCTGCCAAATTGCCCAGGCAGACAGAGAGCCCAGGACAGGAGCCGTCTCGACTTCTGTTCTCTGAATCTCTTGGCTTGGAAACAGGGGGCCAGCCAAGCAGCATTGGAGAAATGGAAGAAGAGGCAGGGTGCAGTGATGCCCAACAGCTTTTTCTCTCCTCCTCTGAAGAGGCGGGTGGGCCAGTGCTTCCGGTCACCACATCGCAGGCCGCATCCGCTGATGACACTCAGGTGCCACTTTCTGGTGCGTGCTCTGCTGCTGAGACTACCCAGGAGGAGCAGTTGGGGGCAGAGGGTAGTGTAGATGATGAGGTCCTTGACCCATCTTGGCGTGAGGGACAGGAAGGTGGTGGGAGCAGCTCTGAGGAAGAGATTCCCTGTACGGCCCAAAGAGGGAGAGGGAGGGGGAAGACTGCGGATCCTGCAGCCTCCACTTTGGCACCCGTTAGGAGCATGTCTCTTCCAAAAGCCAAAAAGGGCGCTCCCAAGACTTGCAGTGCCTGGGCCTTTATTGACACAGTTGCAGATGACATTTACTATGTCAAATGCAAGGTGTGTCATCACAAAGTCAAAAGAGGTCGAAATGTCAGCAGCCTCAATACCTCCAACATGTGGAAACATGTGCGGACCAGGCACGCGGCGTTGTTAGAAAAACACACTGAAGAGCTAGGCCAACCAACAGCGGCAGCTACCACCTCTTCAGCTCGTGTTGCCTCTTCCTCCAGCTCACACGCAGCTGGTTCGGCTTCCTCCCAGGATCGCCGTGGAAGAACCTCTGGCCCTGTTGTCCAGAGACCCGCTGTAATTCCACCCGCAGCACCACTTTCCCAGTCATCCACACACTCCCAGCCCAGTCTACAGCCATCGGTAGTACAGGCATGGGAGAAAAGGCGGCCTTTCTCGTCAAACCACCCACGAGCACAGGCTCTGACTGCAGGCATTGCCAAACTTCTGTCACTGGAAATGCTGTCATTCAGGCTGGTGGAGACTGACAGCTTCCGTGACTTGATGTCATTGGCAGTCCCACAGTACAATGTGCCCAGCCACTTCAGCAGGCAAGCCGTCCCTGCCCTGCACAAGCATGTGGAGGGACACATAAAACACGCGCTACTGAATGCCGTCAGTAGCAAGGTCCACCTCACCACCGATGCGTGGACCAGTCAACATGGACAGGGGCGATACCTTTCCCTCACTGCCCATTGGGTTAATGTCGTTGAGCCGGGTACAGATCGTGCGAGTGGCGCAGGACGTGTCCTGCCCACTCCAAGGATTGCAGGAATCCATTCTGTACGCATTGACTCCTCCTCTTACACCAGTTCCTCAGAATCATCGCTGCAGGAGCCGTCACAGTCCACCTCCACATGGACCCGTGCTGAACGTTTACCTGTTACGACCGACATGAGCACAGCCGTGGCCAAACGTCAACAGGCCGTCTTGAAATTAATTTCTTAATCGAAGCCACACAGCGCAGGAGCTCTGGAATGCCATCAAGCAGGAGAGCGATGTGTGGTTTGTGCCAGCGAATCTCCAGCCAGGCATGGTAGTGTGTGATAATGGCCGAAATCTGGTGGCAGCTCTGGGCCTCAGCAACCTCACTCACATCCCATGTCTGGCACATGTGCTCAATTTGGTCGTGCAGAGTTTTTTGAGGGACTATCCGGATCTTGATGCACTGCTGCACAAGGTCCGCCTAGAGTGTGCTCACTTGCGGCGTTCCAGCACGGCAAAAGCGCGCATTGCGGCTCTGCAGCGCCGACACATCGCATCATATGTGACCTACCTACCAGGTGGAATTCCACGTTACATATGTTGGAGCGGTTGTGTGAGCAGCAGCAAGCTGTAATGGAGTACCAGCTGCTTCAGGCACAAAGAAGTCGCACTCAGCGCCGTTCAGACTTCACAACCACAGAGTGGGCCACTATGAATGACGTCTGCCAGGTTTTGCGTCCCTTCGATTATTCCACGCGGATGGCGAGTGCAGATGATGCACTAGTCAGCATGACTGTCCCCCTTATCTGCCTGCTTGAAAAATCACTGCAAGCGCTAAGGGATGATGTTGTGGAAGAGGTGGAGGATGAGGATTCAACATTTCCATCATCTTCTGGACAGTCAGCGCCACGTGGTTCCTCACAAACGCGTAGGCAGGGGACAGTTTGTGAGGAGGATGAGGAGGAGTCAATGGAGGAGGAAGACATCCGTCCAGAGGAGGGAGTTACACAATTGTCCAGTACTCAGTGTGTACAGCGAGGGTGGGGTGATGACGAGCGGGCAGAGATCACGCCTCCAGCAGGGGACAGCGTTTCTTGGGCAGTTGGCAGTCTGCAGCACATGGTGGATTACATGCTGCAGTGCCTGAGAAACGACCGCCGCATCGCCCACATTCTCAACATGTCTGAATATTGGGTGTTCACCCTCCTCGATCCTCGCTACCGGGACAACGTAGAAAGCCTCATCACACCGTTGAACCGGGAGCGAAAAATGCGGGATTACCAAGACACACTGGTGAATTCCATCATCTTCTCCATTCCAAGTGAGAGAAGTGCTGCTAGTGCATTACAAAGCAGCTCAGTGCGTCCAGGCAGTGGTGGAGGCTCTGCACAAAGAGGGAGCAGAAGCAGTGCCTCTGCCCAAGGCAAGAGCTGTATGGCCCAACTGTGGCACAGTTTTCTGTACCCGCCACAAAAGTCAACACCATCACAGACGGCTCCAGTCAGCAGGAGGCAACGGTTCCGTCAGATGGTGACAGACTACATGTCTTGCCCTCTTGCTGTACTCCCAGACGGCTCTTCACCTTTCAAGTTTTGGGTCTCAAAGCTGGATACATGGCCAGAGCTAAGCCAGTATGCATTGGAGGTGCTGGCTTGCCCTGCGGCTAGTGTATTATCGGAACGCGTCTTTAGTGCTGCAGGTGGTGTACTAACTGACCGTCGCATGCGACTATCCTCCGATAACGTTGACTGGCTTACTTTCCTGAAAATGAACAAGGCCTGGATCTCGCAGGAATTTGCCACTCCTCTTCCTGATTAAATAATTAGGTGACTGTCTACGTTATCCAGGTCTCCTGTTGTGTTCATCTTTCTACCACCTGAACTTAAATTCCTGGGCTCCAACACCGCCAGTTGAGGCTCAGAAGTGCCGTCTGCACAGTCAAAACATACGACCCAGTGTTATTGGGTTTCAGTAACGTCAGCTGATCCCCAGCTGTGTAGCCGGCAATGTGTCCTGCGACCGCCACGCTGACACAACAACTGAAATGTAAGGGAACCTGTCCCCCCAAGGCGTTTGTTACTGAAAGAGCCACCTTGTGCAGCAGTAATGCTGCACAAGGAAAAGGTAGCTATTTTTGTTTAGCTCCTTGCACACGCAGAACTTAACACTTATAAAATGTGTCCACTGATACCGTAAAACCGTCCCGGAGGTGGGACTTCCCTTCGTAATATGACGCAGCACAGCTGTCATTCCTACCCCCTTGGCGCCGTGCCCCGGCTCCTCAGCGTTGTTTGAATCTGTCCCGGAGCCTGCGCTGTTATGTTATCCCTTGGCCAGGCACACTTAGCGCTGCCCATCTTCTGACATCAATTGGTGTCAGGCTGGCTGTGCCTGTGCGGCCGCGCTGGCCGAGAGCCCGCCTCGCATTGTCTTCTGATTTCATCCCACTGGGGGCCTGAGATCCATGGACATGCGCAGTGCATATCTGAACCTCCGCCCCTCACTCATCTCCCTACGCCTTCTTCAGACTGTGCGCCGTCAGCTGATCCCTAATAGCATGCCACGGCCGTGATGCCGCACAGTCTGAAGAAACCGTAGGGAGGGGAGTGAGAGGCGAGGATATGCACTGCGCATGGCCACGGATCCCAGGCCCGCGGTGGGATTACATTAGACGACACTGCGAGGCGGGATCTCGTCCAGCACGGCCGCACAGGCGCAGCCAGCCTGACACCAAATGATGTCAGAAGATGGGCAGCGCTAAGTGTGCCTGGCCAAGGGATAACATAACAGCGCAGGCTCCGGGACAGATTCAAACAATGCTGAGGAGCCGGGGCACGGCGCCAAGGGGGTAGGAATGACAGCTGTGCTGCGTCATATTACGAAGGAAAGTCCCACCTCCGGGACGGTCTCACGGTTTCAGGGGACACATTTTATAAGTGTTTACTTCTGTGTTTGCAAGGAGCATAATGAAAAGAGCCACCTTTTCCTTTTGCATCTTTTGTGCTGCACAAGCTGGTTCTTTCAGCTACAAACGCCTTGGGGGGGGGTTAAAGGTTCCCTTTCTCCAATCAGGCTTCGGCCTACATTGTGTTCCTCTGCTTCTCCTGCTGTCCCTGGGCTCCAACACCGCTAGTTGTTGCCTGGTAGTGCTGTACGCACAGTCCCAACAGTCCCTCCTCTGTTATTGGGGTTCAGTAACGTCAGCTGTTCCCCAGCTGTGTGTGTGGCAATCCCTCCTATCTCCTCCACCTCCTCCTCCTCCTCCTGTCCCTGGGCTCCAACACCGCTAGTTGCTGTCCAGAAGTGCTGTACGCACAGTCAACAGTCCCTCCTCTGTCATTGGGGTTCAGTAACGTCAGCTGTTCCCCAGCTGTGTGTGTGGCAATCCCTCCTATCTCCTCCACCTCCTCCTCCTCCTCCTGTACCTGGGCTCCAACACCGCTAGTTGCTGTCCAGAAGTGCTGTACACACAGTCAACAGTCCCTCCTCTGTTATTGGGGTTCAGTAACGTCAGCTGTTCCCCTGCTGTGTGTGTGGCAATCCCTCCTATCTCCCCCACCTCCTCCTCCTGTCCCTGGGCTCCAACACCGCTAGTTGCTGTCCAGAAGTGCTGTACGCACAGTCAACAGTCCCTCCTCTGTTATTGGGGTTCAGTAACATCAGCTGTTCCCCTGCTGTGTGTGTGGCAATCCCTCCTATCTCCTCCACCTCCTCCTCCTCCTCCTGTCCCTGGGCTCCAACACCGCTAGTTGCTGTCCAGAAGTGCTGTACGCACAGTCAACAGTCCCTCCTCTGTTATTGGGGTTCAGTAAGGTCAGCTGTTCCCCAGCTGTGTGTGTGGCAATCCCTCCTATCTCCTCCACCTCCTCCTCCTCCTCCTGTCCCTGGGCTCCAACACCGCTAGTTGTTGCCTGGTAGTGCTGTACGCACAGTCCCAACAGTCCCTCCTCTGTTATTGGGGTTCAGTAATGTCAGCTGTTCCCCAGCTGTGTGTGTGGCAATCCCTCCTATCTCCCCCACCTCCTCCTCCTCCTCCTGTCCCTGGGCTCCAACACCGCTAGTTGTTGCCTGGTAGTGCTGTACGCACAGTCCCAACAGTCCCTCCTCTGTTATTGGGTTCAGTAACGTCAGCTGTTCCCCTGCTGTGTGTGTGGCAATCCCTCCTATCTCCTCCACCTCCTCCTCCTCCTCCTGTCCCTGGGCTCCAACACCGCTAGTTGCTGTCCAGAAGTGCTGTACGCACAGTTAACAGTCCCTCCTCTGTTATTGGGGTTCAGTAACGTCAGCTGTTCCCCAGCTGTGTGTGTGGCAATCCCTCCTATCTCCCCCACCTCCTCCTCCTCCTCCTGTCCCTGGGCTCCAACACCGCTAGTTGTTGCCTGGTAGTGCTGTACGCACAGTCCCAACAGTCCCTCCTCTGTTATTGGGGTTCAGTAACGTCAGCTGTTCCCCAGCTGTGTGTGTGGCAATCCCTCCTATCTCCCCCACCTCCTCCTCCTCCTCCTGTCCCTGGGCTCCAACACCGCTAGTTGTTGCCTGGTAGTGCTGTACGCACAGTCCCAACAGTCCCTCCTCTTTTATTGGGGTTCAGTAACGTCAGCTGTTCCCCAGCTGTGTGTGTGGCAATCCCTCCTATCTCCCCCACCTCCTCCTCCTCCTCCTGTCCCTGGGCTCCAACACCGCTAGTTGTTGCCTGGTAGTGCTGTACGCACAGTCCCAACAGTCCCTCCTCTGTTATTGGGGTTCAGTAACGTCAGCTGTTCCCCAGCTGTGTGTGTGGCAATCCCTCCTATCTCCCCCACCTCCTCCTCCTCCTCCTGTCCCTGGGCTCCAACACCGCTAGTTGTTGCCTGGTAGTGCTGTACGCACAGTTTCAACAGTCCCTCCTCTGTTATTTGGGTTCAGTAACGTCAGCTGTTCCCCAGCTGTGTGTGTGGCAATCCCTCCTATCTCCTCCACCTCCTCCTCCTCCTCCTGTCCCTGGGCTCCAACACCGCTAGTTGCTGTCCAGAAGTGCTGTACGCACAGTCAACAGTCCCTCCTCTGTTATTGGGGTTCAGTAACGTCAGCTGTTCCCCAGCTGTGTGTGTGGCAATCCCTCCTATCTCCTCCACCTCCTCCTCCTCCTCCTGTCCCTGGGCTCCAACACCGCTAGTTGCTGTCCAGAAGTGCTGTACACACAGTCAACAGTCCCTCCTCTGTTATTGGGGTTCAGTAACGTCAGCTGTTCCCCTGCTGTGTGTGTGGCAATCCCTCCTATCTCCCCCACCTCCTCCTCCTCCTCCTGTCCCTGGGCTCCAACACCGCTAGTTGCTGTCCAGAAGTGCTGTACACACAGTCAACAGTCCCTCCTCTATTATTGGGGTTCAGTAACGTCAGCTGTTCCCCAGCTGTGTGTGTGGCAATCCCTCCTATCTCCCCCACCTCCTCCTCCTCCTCCTGTCCCTGGGCTCCAACACCGCTAGTTGTTGCCTGGTAGTGCTGTACGCACAGTCCCAACAGTCCCTCCTCTATTATTGGGGTTCAGTAACGTCAGCTGTTCCCCAGCTGTGTGTGTGGCAATCCCTCCTATCTCCTCCACCTCCTCCTCCTCCTCCTGTACCTGGGCTCCAACACCGCTAGTTGCTGTCCAGAAGTGCTGTACGCACAGTCAACAGTCCCTCCTCTGTTATTGGGGTTCAGTAACGTCAGCTGTTCCCCTGCTGTGTGTGTGGCAATCCCTCCTATCTCCTCCACCTCCTCCTCCTCCTCCTGTCCCTGGGCTCCAACACCGCTAGTTGCTGTCCAGAAGTGCTGTACGCACAGAGCCAAACACCTCGCCAATGTGTTAGTGGGGTTCAGCACCGCCAGCTGTTCCCCTGCTGTGTATACGGCAACGTGTACTGCGACCGCCACGCAGGCACAACAAGTTAAATTTAAGGGAACCTCTCCCCCCCAGGCGTTTGTTACTGAAGGAGCCACCTTGTGCAGCAGTAATGATGCAAAGGGAAAAAGTGCCTCTTTTCGTGGTGCTCCTTGCACATGCTGAACCTAACACTTATGAAATGTGTCCCCTCCTACCGTGATACCGTCCGGTTGGTGGAACTTTCCTTTGTGATGTGACGCAGCACAGCCGTCATTCTTACCCCCTTGGCGCCGTGCGCCGCCTCCTCAGCGTTGTTTGAATCAGTCCCGGAGCCTGCGCTGTTAGGTTAGCCCTTGGCCATGCACACATTTTGCGCTGCCCGTCTTCTGACATCATTTGGTGTCAGGCTGGCTGAGCCTGTGCGGCCGCGCTGGACGAGATCCCGCCTTGTAGTGTCTTCTGATTGCATCCCACTGGGGGCCTGAGATACATGGACATGCGCAGTGCATATCTGAACCTCCGCCTCTCACTCATCTCCCTACGCCTTCTTCAGACTGTGCGCCGTCAGCTGATCCCTAATAGCATGCCACGACCATGACACCGCACAGTCTGAAGAAGCCGTAGGGAGGGGAGTGAGAGGCGAGGATATGCACTGCGCATGGCCACGGATCCCAGGCCCGCGGTAGGATTACATTAGACGACACTGCGAGGCGGGATCTCGGCCAGCGCAGCCGCACAAGCGCAGCCAGTCTGACACCTAATGATGTCAGAAGACGGGCAGCGCAAAATGTGTGCATGGCCAAGGGCTAACCTAACAGCGCAGGCTCCGGGACTGATTCAAACAACGCTGAGGAGGCGGCGCACGGCGCCAAGGGGGTAAGAATGACGGCTGTGCTGCGTCACATCACAAAGGAAAGTTCCACCAACCGGACGGTATCACGGTAGGAGGGGACACTTTTCATAAGTGTTAGGTTCAGCATGTGCAAGGACCATAATTAAAAGAGCTAAGTTTACCTTTTCCAGCATTAGTGCTGTACACGATGGCTCTTTCAGCTACAAACGCCTGGGGGGGGGGTTAAAGGTTCCCTTTCAACTTGCTCCAGTGCAGGCTTCGGCCTACACTCTGCTCCCTCTCCTCCTCCTGCTGACCCTGGGCTCTAACACCGCCAGTTGGGGCCCAGATGTGCTAGCTGCACAGAGAAAAACACCAGCCAAAGTGTCAGTGGGGTTCAGCACCGCCAGCTGTTCCCCTGCTGTGTAGCCGGCAACGTGTCCTGCAACAGCCACGCAGACACAAGAACTGAAATTGAAGGAAGCCTGTCCCCCCTCCCCTAGGTGTTTCTACGTTTTACAGCCACCTTGTACGACAGGAATGCTGCATGTGTGCAAGGTGGCTCAGAAACTTATTCTCCTTGCCCATGTTGAACTGAACACGTCTAAAATGTGTCCTCTGTGTGACCATTTAACCGTCCCAGAGGTGTGACTTTCCTTTGTAATGACACGCCTCAACCCCCTTGGTAGCGCTGCCCGTCTTCTGGCATCATTGTTTGGCTGCCTGCGCCTCTGCGGCCGCCCTGACCCACACAACGCCCCTCGGTGTCTTATTTATTTTGACTGCGAGGGTGTGATTGACGGGCATGAGCAGTGCATATCTTCGCCAGGCTGTCACTCAGCTCCTTCCGCCTTCTTCAGACTGTGCGGCTTCATGGCCGTGGCATGCGATAAGGGATCAGCTGACGCCGCACAGTCTGTAGCAGGTGTAAGGACACGAGCGAGAGGCGAACATATGTACTGCGCCAGGCCATGAATTCCAGCCCCGCAGTGTGAAACACTGTAAAGACACTGCGGGGCTGGGATTCATGGGCATCGCGAACCGCAGCAGCCGACTTGAAATGATGTCAGAAGACGGGCAGCGCATGGCCTAGGGATAACGCAACAACGCAGACTCCTGTACATCAAAATGCGATGCTCAGGAGGCCGCGCCAAGCACCAAGGTGGTATTTTTGCCAGCTGTGCTGCGTCTCATTACGAAGGGAACTCCCGCCTCCAAGACAGATTGACTGTATAAGGGCCAAAATGTTGTACGTGTTTCATTCAGCTTGTGCAAGGAACAAAATTAAAAGAGCAACCTTTGACTTGTGCAGCACTACTGCTGCATAAGCTGTGGCTCTTCTAGTTTGGAACACCTGAGGGGGGGTTTAAGGTTACCTTTGAAATTGGTTCAATTAGGCTTCGGCCTACACTCTGCTCCCCCTGCAGAGCCTGGGCTCTAACACCGCCAGTTGGTGCCCCGAAGTGCTGGCTGCACAGAGAAAAACACCTGCCAATGTGTCAGTGGGGTTCAGCACCGCCAGCTGTTCCCCTGCTGTGTAGCCGGCAACGTGTCCTGCAAAAGCCACGCAGACACAAAGCTGCCGCCAGTGCAGGCTTCGGCCTACACTCTGCTCCCTCTCCTCCTGCTGACCCTGGGCTCTAACACCGCCAGTTGGGGCCCGGTAATGCTAGCTGCACAGAGAAAAACACCAGCCAAAGTGTCAGTGGGGTTCAGCAACGCCAGCTGTTCCCCTGCTGTGCAGCCGGCAACGTGTCCTGCAACAGCCACGCAGGCACAACAGACCCAAAGCTGCCGCCAGTGCAGGCTTCGGCCTACACTCTGCTCCCTCTCCTCCTCCTGCTGACCCTGGGCTCTAACACCGCCAGTTGGGGCCCAGATGCGCTAGCTGCACAGAGAAAAACACCAGCCAATGTGTAAGTGGGGTTCAGCAACGCCAGCTGTTCCCCTGCTGTGTAGCCGGCATCGTGTCCTGCAAAAGCCACGCAGACACAAGAACTGAAATTGAAGGGATCCTGTCGCCCCACCCCCAGGTGTTTGTGTGTTTTACAGCCACCTTGTACAGCAGTAATGCTGCATGTGTGCAAGGTGGCTCATACACTTATTCTCCTTGCACACGTGGAATGGAACACGTCTACAATGTGTCCCCTGAGACCATTAAAACGTCCCTGAGGTGTGACTTTCCTTTGTAATGACAGGCAGCAACCCCCTTGGTAGCGCTGCCCATCTTCTCACATCATTGTTTGGCTGGCTGCGCCTCTGCGGCAGCCCTGCCCGACACAACGCCCCTCGGTGTCTAATTAATTTTGACTACGAGGGTGTGATTGATGGGCATGAGCAGTGCCTATCTTCGCCTAGCACTTATCTCCTTCCACCTTCTTCACACTGTGCGGCCTCATGGCCGTGGCATGCCATAAGGGATCAGCTGGTGCCGCACAGTCTGAAGCAGGTGTAAGGACCCGAGCGAGAGGCGAACATATGTACTGCGCCAGGCCATGAATCCCAGGCCCGCAGTGTGAAACACTGTAAAGACACTGCGGGGCTGGGATTCATGGGCATCGCGAACCGCACCAGCCAACATGAAATGATGTCAGAAGACGGGCAGCGCATGGCCAAGGGATAACGCAACAACGCAGACTCCTGTACATCAAAATGCGATGCTCAGGAGGCCGCGCCAAGCACCAAGGTGGTATTTTTGCCAGCTGTGCTGCGTCTCATTACGAAGGGAAGAACTCCCGCCTCCAAGACAGATTGACTGTATAAGGGCCAAAATGTTGTACGTGTTTCATTCAGCTTGTGCAAGGAACAGAATTTAAAAGAGCAACCTTTGACTTGTGCAGCATTACTGCTGCCCAAGGCGTGGCTCTTCTAGTTTGTAACCCCTGAGGGGGGGTTAAAGGTTACCTTTAAAATTGGTTCAATTAGGCTTCGGCCTACACTCTGCTCCTCCCGCAGATCCTGTGCTCCAGTTGGTGCCCCGAAGTGCTGGCTGCACAGAGAAAAACACCTCGCCAATGTGTCAGTGGGGTTCAGCACCGCCAGCTGTTCCCCTGCTGTGTAGCCGGCAACGTGTCCTGCAACAGCCACGCAGACACAAAGCTGCCGCCAGTGCAGGCTTCGGCCTACACTCTGCTCCCCCTGCTGACCCTTTGCTCCAACACCGCTAGTTGGGGCTCTAGGAAGATAAGCTTGAATAGGTCCCCATCCTGGTTCCAGCACCGTCAGCTGGTTCCGGGCAGAGCCTTTGGCTTAGGTGCCTCCTTTTGGGTATCCGAGTTCCACCAACGTCAGGTGGTCCTTGGTAGTGCTTCCAGGCACGGGTACCTCCTGCTTAGTAACCATGTTCCAGTAACGTCAGCTGGTCCTCGGTAGTTCCATTGGCTCTTGGACCTTCGGCTACCCATCCGGGTTCCAGTACCGTCAGCTTGGTCTCGGCAGTGTCTTTTGCTCTTGTACCTTCTGCTCCCCATCCTGGTTCCAGTACCGTCAGCTGGTTCCGGGCAGAGCCTTTGGCTTAGGTGCCTCCTTCTGGTTATCCGAGTTCCACCAACGTCAGGTGGTCCTTGGTAGTGCTTTCAGGCACGGGTACCTCCTGCTTAGTAACCGGGTTCCAGTAACGTCAGCTGGTCCTCGGTAGTTCCATTGGCTCTTGGACCTTCGGGTAGCCATCCGAGTTCCAGTTCCATCAGCTTTTTCTCGGCATTTTCTCAGCCTTCTTGTACCTTCTGCTACATTTCCAAGTTCAAGACCCTAAAGACGACGACCCGGAAGACCACCTCTAAGATGACGACGACACCAGAGACGACGACCACTGAGATGACGACGACCCTGGAGACGATGACCCTGAAGACCACCCCGATGACGACGACCCCGGAGACGACGACCCTGGAGACGACGACCCTGGAGACGACGACGACATGGGAGACCGAGAAGCAGAAGAACAAGAGGCTGCAGAACAAAGAGCAGAAGAACATTAAGCATAAGACTAAATATCAGAGCAAAAGATATTATCTAAATTATAAGCAGAAGAAGACTAAGCAGTGTATGGGGGTGAGTCCGTTCCTCCTCGTGGTGCCCCTGGATAAAGCCTGATGCTGCAGGCCAAACTGAACGTGGACAAATGTAACTCTTTTGTGACAGGCAGAACGGAAGGTGTAATCTTCAAACTTTTATAGATAACAACTACGGGAATGCCTGTCACAAATAAGAATATGATGAAGAAGTTGAATATGAAAAAGATAATAGTTAAATAAAAAGAATATGAACAATGTAAAAAAAAAAAATTATAGGTAGAAGAAGAAGAAGATGAATAAGGTGAAGATAGTTGATGTCAAAGAAGCTGATGATGAGGATAATGAAGAAGAAAGTGTGGGAGAAGTAAAAAAGAAGGTGAAGGGCGTGGAAGTAGTGAAACATCAATATCTGACAAAATAATAAAAAAAAATAACATAGTCAAAATCTTTCTAACGCCGAACGTCATAAAAAAAAACAAAAACAAACTGCTATTCTATTTGTTTGGGCTAAACCTCTGTGCCTTTAATGTCTCCGCCACCTCCCCCAATACATCCTACATTATTCTTAGTTGTTTTCCTTCATGTAGAATTAACCTACAAGGAAAGAAAGGGTTTATTTTAATTCCGATATTTTCGTCCCATTGACTTGCATTTGGATCGGGTATCGGTATCGGATTAGATCCGATACTTTGACGGTATCGGCCGATACTTTCCGATACCGATACTTTCCGATATCGGAAGGTATCGCTCAACACTAATCATCAACAATACTGTTCTTTCACTGTGAAGATTCTTTGAAGGGATTGTCTCACAAAGGTATACCAATATCCATATAATGATAAAGTAGAGTCCTCTACTTTGGACTTCCCCATTATGAGCCAGAACAGAAAACCATAACAGAAAACCAATCTCTAAAGCCACTTCCTGTTCTGGTGACATGGTTCTTATCACATGGATAACTCAATAATCTGAACAGATTATTGGGTTGTCCCTAGCTGGATAAATCAGGGTGTTTGGAGCCCTAACAAGACCATGTAGCTCCAACCTAGAAGGGGTTATCAATAATGAGTCTACGGTAAATCAAAAAACGTACAGCTTTATATCTTGTTTCTCTGCCTTACACAATCAATTTCACATGCAATATCTTAAATTAATTCTGATTAAAAGACCAGTAAAACCTGCATACCACGAAAAACACAGTTTCTTAAAGAGAAGCCGTCATTTTAAGCTTAATTTCATATCTGAAAAGTACACGTGAAAATACGCAACTCTTGAAACATCAGTTACCGTTCTCCCTAGAACAGTTTGGGCACCAAATATCATTTCCCATCTCCATAATGGCAAAATCTGTATTTGCAGAAGAATTGAAGATTTTGAGAATGAACGATCAGTTCAGGAGAAGAAAGAAGAAAGAAGTGGATTTCGCTAATAAGATAAATTACAAAGTTTCTTATTTTCACTTGTACAATTTATTTATGGAAAAAACAAAAAATAAAATTGCAATTATTTTTTAATAAATGACAGAACTTCCCGTGACCTCTTCTGTAGCAAGACAGGTGACTATCTGATGTTCTGCTGACATTGGAGTAACCCTGTAATCTATCTAGGTAGGGGGTTGTGAAACTCAAGAACTCATGTGTAGCCTGTAGCGATGAGCGAATATACTCGTTAGTCGAGATTTCTCGAGCACGCTCGGGTGACCTCCGAGTATTTTTTAGTGCTCGGAGATTTAGTTTTCCTCACCTCAGCTGAATGATTTACATCTGTTAGCCAGCTTGATTACATGTGGGGATACCCTAGCAATCAGGCAACCCCCACATGTAATTAAGCTGGCTAATAGCTGTAATAAATCATTCAGCTGCGCAATGAAAACTAAATCTCCGAGCACTAACAAATACTCGGAGGTCACCTGAGCGTGCTTGGGAAAACCCGAGCAACGAGTATACTCGCTCATCATTAGTGGCCTGCATCCTAAAAATATACAACGTATATAGTATTTTTATTATTTGTCCTGTAGATTTTTTTCTTTTGGTGTCTAGAATTTTACAAATATAAACCTCTCTTACCCACCAGATGGAGCTGTGAAGTCATTTTGAGCGACATTAAAGCTGAAGTATTTGGTAACTGTCCTTAGACAGATTCTGGCTGATGATCGGAGTTTGTAGCTTATTTCAAAACCCCTATTTGTTATAATGATGGCCGGACCATCTAATATATAATTGCCTAGAATACTACTTCCTGCAATTTGTGCAAACTTCCGTGGCTTTGTCCTGGGCTAATGTCCGGAGATAATGTCCGGAGCTAATGTCCGGAGATAATGTCCAGAGATAATGTCCGGAGCTAATGTCCGGAGATAAGTGATGTCACCAGTGTCCTACACCCAGGCAGAGCACAGGGGCCCCAGGCAGCATATGGGGCCCCAGGCAGAGCACAGTGGCCCCAGGCAGAGCACAGGGGCCCCAGGCAGCATATGGGGCCCCAGGCAGAGCACAGTGGTCCCAGGCAGAGCACAGGGGCCCCAGGCAGCCTATGGGGCCCCAGGCAGAGCACAGTGGCCCCAGGCAGAGCACAGGGGCCCCAGGCAGCATTTGGGGCCCCAGGCAGCATATGGGGCCCCAGGCAGAGCACAGTGGCCCAAGGCAGAGCACAGGGGCCCCAGGCAGAACATGGGGCCCCAGGCAGAGCACAGGGGCCCCAGGCAGAGCACAGGGGCCCCAGGCAGAGCACAGGGGCCCCAGGCAGCATATGGGGCCCCAGGCAGAGCACAGGGGCCCCAGGCAGAGCACAGGGGCCCCAGGCAGCATATGGGGCCCCAGGCAGAGCACAGGGGCCCCAGGCAGCATATGGGGCCCCAGGCAGAGCACAGTGGCCCCAGGCAGAGCACAGGGGCCCCAGGCAGAACATGGGGCCCCAGGCAGAGCACAGGGGCCCCAGGCAGAGCACAGGGGCCCCAGGCAGCATATGGGGCCCCAGGCAGAGCACAGGGGCCCCAGGCAGAGCACAGGGGCCCCAGGCAGCATATGGGGGGGCCCCAGGCAGAGCACAGGGGCCCCAGGCAGAGCACAGGGGCCCCAGGCAGCATATGGGGCCCCAGGCAGAGCACAGGGGCCCCAGGCAGCATATGGGGCCCCAGGCAGAGCACAGTGGCCCCAGGCAGCATATGGAGCCCCAGGCAGAGCACAGTGGCCCCAGGCAGAGCACAGGGGCCCCAGGCAGCATATGGGGCCCCAGGCAGAGCACAGTGGTCCCAGGCAGAGCACAGGGGCCCCAGGCAGCTTATGGGGCCCCAGGCAGAGCACAGTGGCCCCAGGCAGAACATGGGGCCCCAGGCAGAGCACAGTGGCCCCAGGCTGAGCACAGGGGCCCCAGGCAGAACATGGGGCCTCAGGCAGAGCACAGGGGCCCCAGGCAGAGCACAGGGGCCCCAGGCAGCATATGGGGCCCCAGGCAGAGCACAGGGGCCCCAGGCAGCATATGGGGCCCCAGGCAGAGCACAGTGGCCCCAGGCAGAGCACAGGGGCCCCAGGCAGCATATGGGGCCCCAGGCAGAGCACAGTGGTCCCAGGCAGAGCACAGGGGCCCCAGGCAGCCTATGGGGCCCCAGGCAGAGCACAGTGGCCCCAGGCAGAACATGGGGCCCCAGGCAGAGCACAGGGGCCCCAGGCAGAGCACAGGGGCCCCAGGCAACATATGCGGCCCCAGGCAGAGCACAGTAGTCCCAGGTAGAGCACAGGGGCCCCAGGCAGCCTATGGGGCCCCAGGCAGAGCACAGGGGCCCCAGGCAGCATATGGGGCCCCAGGCAGAGCACAGTGGCCCCAGGCAGAGCACAGGGGCCCCAGGCAGAACATGGGGCCCCAGGCAGAGCACAGGGGCCCCAGGCAGAGCACAGGGGCCCCAGGCAGCATATGGGGCCCCAGGCAGAGCACAGGGGCCCCAGGCAGCATATGGGGCCCCAGGCAGAGCACAGTGGCCCCAGGCAGCATATGGAGCCCCAGGCAGAGCACAGTGGCCCCAGGCAGAGCACAGGGGCCCCAGGCAGCATATGGGGCCCCAGGCAGAGCACAGTGGTCCCAGGCAGAGCACAGGGGCCCCAGGCAGCTTATGGGGCCCCAGGCAGAGCACAGTGGCCCCAGGCAGAACATGGGGCCCCAGGCAGAGCACAGTGGCCCCAGGCTGAGCACAGGGGCCCCAGGCAGAACATGGGGCCTCAGGCAGAGCACAGGGGCCCCAGGCAGAGCACAGGGGCCCCAGGCAGCATATGGGGCCCCAGGCAGAGCACAGGGGCCCCAGGCAGCATATGGGGCCCCAGGCAGAGCACAGTGGCCCCAGGCAGAGCACAGGGGCCCCAGGCAGCATATGGGGCCCCAGGCAGAGCACAGTGGTCCCAGGCAGAGCACAGGGGCCCCAGGCAGCCTATGGGGCCCCAGGCAGAGCACAGTGGCCCCAGGCAGAACATGGGGCCCCAGGCAGAGCACAGGGGCCCCAGGCAGAGCACAGGGGCCCCAGGCAACATATGCGGCCCCAGGCAGAGCACAGTAGTCCCAGGTAGAGCACAGGGGCCCCAGGCAGCCTATGGGGCCCCAGGCAGAGCACAGGGGCCCCAGGCAGCATATGGGGCCCCAGGCAGAGCACAGTGGCCCCAGGCAGAGCACAGGGGCCCCAGGCAGAACATGGGGCCCCAGGCAGAGCACAGGGGCCCCAGGCAGCATATGGGGCCCCAGGCAGAGCACAGGGGCCCCAGGCAGCATATGGGGCCCCAGGCAGAGCACAGCGATATTTTGGACCACTGTGCGGTGTTTCAGACCCCCTGTGTGATGTCTGGAGCCCTGTTCTTAAGTATATTAAAGATTAAAGTAACGTATATTAAAGTATATTATAGATCAAATTTGACACGTTTATGAGCACCATTGAGTGATATACTCAAGAATGACATAATTTTTCAACATTTTATGGTTTCAAACTGTAAACACTCAGAGTTTTTTTTACTTCAACCAGAAAACCTTAACGGTTCATAAAAAACTTGACTGTTCAGGATATGATAAAAGTCATAGTATTCTGAATCTTTAACTTATAAAGATACCTTTACATGGGGTGATTATTGGTTCCAGAGAGGCTTTCGGCCGATAATCGTACACATGGCTGGTGAGTGGTGACAGGACAATACAATATAAACGTTCAAAGGTAAACACTGATAACATTAAAATCTAATATATAATTGCCTAGAATACTACTTCCGGCAATTTGTGCCAACTTCCGTGGCTTTGTCCGGAGATAATGTCCGGAGATAAGTGACGTCACCAGCGTCCTACACCCGCTCAGGGTGGACAAAGATATATGCCTTCGTGGTGCGCGGCACTTTTCTGATTGGTTGCCGCCTGCCGCGAGCGACCAATCAGAAATGTGCCGTACTGTCAAGAATTGTCAAGAGCTGGTGAGTGCAGCCATTTTTTGTTCTTTCTTACTATTATTTATTAATTGTATTATTCTTACATTTGAATAAATAAAGTATATATGGATTCTAGACTCCCGATTCTTTAGAATCGGGCTGCCATCTAGTACATAATAAGCACTTTTTACTCATTGTGTACCTCCTATGTCCTTACAGGTTGTAAGCTTGTGAGCCGGACCCTCACTCCTCTTGTAACAGTTGAACTATGTGCTACTTTGTTTTGTTATGGTCTGTACGTGTCCCTTCCTAATTGTAAAGTTCTGGCGAAAATGTTGGCACTGTATGAATAAAATAATGATTATTATTATATAGGCAAATGGGAACTAAATTCATGGACATTCTTCGAAAACTATGTTCAGTGTTCAAAGTAAAATCTCAGCCTAAAACACACCTCCCATTGTGCACAGCATGCTAGAGAATATTTAAAAAACTTCATTTTGGAGGAATACAAAAAAAGAGGAAAAAATGATGCCATGGTATTGGCTGTCCTTGCAGAAGAGGCTTGCTGGCTGACTCACTTTTCTTATGGTTACTTTCATTTGTAATAGTCAATTCCAGGTTCCTCAGGCAATCCGATAAACTCGTCTGACATCATCAACTTTAGGTGTTTTAAGGCTGGCTCTGACAAAGGTTAGGTGCTTGGTCACTGAGTAGCATTTTTAACAGTTGGCTCAAGTTTGTCAGACATTTGCTGCTACTTAAATTGGTCCAGCTCCCGCCAGTTGTATGTCATCTTCTCAGCTTCTATTAACTTTCAAGCTACAACCACAGCTATATCCAAGCTCAGTTCTATTCGATTAGGTAGTGTCCATAACTACCTCTCACCAACTTATGAATTGTTCACACCAGGACTCTGCAATCAAGTTAATAAATCTATTCAAGGGAATTTCCAGTTTGCCTATACTTCACTGCATTCCTTAGAATAATAATTGCATTGCTGGAAGATACCAGAATGCATTTACTTCTCTTTTTTTTGCTGCTATTAACCATTGTGTTGCTGGAAGATACCAGACTTATTTTACTTCTCTATTACATTGCTGCTATTAATCATAGTAATGTTAAAAGATACCAGACTGCATGTACTTTTCTATTACATTGCCACTATTGACCTTTGCCTTGCTGTAAGAGACCAGACTCTCTTCCTGTGATTAACTGCTTCCCTGCCTTAAGATATCAGTTTCCTATACGGATAAGTTCCTGTGTGTATCCACTCTCCTGACTCTGTATCATTTGTGATAACTGCTCCTCTTGTTTGTCTGCTGTGCCTGTGGAGCGCCCCCACGTTAGGGCAATGGGGTACTCGGTACCGGGTCTATCTCTCTAGATTCTGGGGATGTCACGGTGGCCCGACCCGGTCCGTGGCCCTTTGAGGGGCGTCCAATTAAAGGTGTAGTTTGTACGGTGTTCGTGACGCCACCTGTGGTATTCGGTCAGGGTGACCAACACTGGTTAGGGGTCCGCTGGGGTGATGGAATGGCAGCTAGATGATATACCTTCCCACAGGTGAAGTATGTCCCCAGGGCTTCCCAGATGTGTTGGTGGTGATGGTGGATGATGTAAGGTGCAGTGAATAACGAGGACACAAAGGTTGCAGTCTCTTTACCTTTTACTGAAGAC
Source organism: Ranitomeya variabilis (assembly GCF_051348905.1). Classification (NCBI taxonomy): domain Eukaryota; kingdom Metazoa; phylum Chordata; class Amphibia; order Anura; family Dendrobatidae; genus Ranitomeya; species Ranitomeya variabilis. The sequence goes on along the minus strand of NC_135232.1, from coordinate 1,108,116,103 downwards.
TTCGGCGTCCACAGTCCAGAGTACCGTTCACAGGGCAGGCAGAATCCGGCCGGTCCGAAGGCACATCCAGAGTTCCCTTACTCAGGTGGAAATCAGTAGCCTTCCTACTAGCGCCTGTGTGTTGTAGTACCTCCCTGCTGAGCACCACGGGATAGTCCTCACAACTTTTGTGGATGTTTCTGATCTTCTCTCTCTGTCCCCCAGATGGTATGGATAGGACAACCTGTATGACGGGGTAGGCCTGGAGCTATTTTATAGGGACCCTAGTGTCGCCCCTCTCCCACAATTTGCCTCCGTGTCTTCTTAGGTATTAAGGTCGGGCAGCCAACTTGGAATTGACTGTCCTGACGATTTCTCAAGTAATACGTAGAGACAATTACTCCCTCGGTGTTCCGGCCACCGGCTATGCGCCTCAGAAGGAGGCTGCCGATCTTGGGGCAGAACTCCTCCCGGTCTTATCTCCTTGTGCTGTGACTTAGTTTCTCACTCTCCACAATACACTTCGCTTCGTGTCCTTTCTTGGGATGCTGCCGCAATGGGTGCAGGCGCAGCTCCGTAATGATATATCTCGTGCTTGGCCTGTCAGGATCCCACCCCTGACAGGGACCCTCTGTCTGCAGCTCAGATGTTCCTCCTTCTCCCCCTGTCTGCCTGACAGGTCCTCTCTGGGTCGAACCCAGGTAGCTTCTCACTCACTTCCTATCCAACCCACCAGTTTTACCCGTGTGTGAGGAGTGCCCTAATAGATAGAAGCAAGGCTCCCCTTGGTGGACTGGAGTGTGAAATGTAGTGTGTGACTGTGATACCTGATCAGGTGAACTCCTTTAGTACCATCAGACGTAATATCACTCCCCCTGGTGGAGGAGCGACATTACTGCAACGACCAGAACTCTGGGGCGCTGCACCTGCATGTCCTGCTCTTCTGGACTTCATTGATCCATATGTCGTATGTTAAGACACACAATGCTATGCTGTCACCTCTGGTTCGTGATGTTCACCCTGACCTACAGCTTAAAGAATGCGCCTCAGCAGGTGAACCCTTAACATAGATTCTTACGAACTATATGGAGACCATTCTCTGCATTTCATTTAGATAGATGAGAATATCTCCATACACCATGCACCCGGAGTTTGAGAATGCATGTACAGCTGTGTATAAAATCTGTGTAATAATAATATTAGTTACATTTGATGACAATTACCATTTAGATTGACTATTACATTAGGTCCCTGATGGCCACTGGTCAATTTTCTTAGGAACTTTACCTCCATGTCTCTGTGCAAATGTCACATTGGGAAGGATGATAAAGGGAATGGACAGCTGCTTTAAGGTTATCATCTTTGATTTCAGAGGTCAACCATCTGCTGGATTTGCCCACAGTCCCACATGTCTATTTTCTCTGTAGCCCAGGTACCGAATCCTGAACTTTATATGCAATGTATACCTATAACTGTGAAACCACAGGGTACAAAAAAATTAAGTACTCCTACATTAAATTGAAAACTTTTAACCTATGTCTGCATGTACCTAGTCTTCCAAACTGAGCTTGGCCTTTACAGATTTACCAGGACCAATAATGACAGTTGTGGGACAGCAGGCCAGTATATGAAAACTCAGACTATACTGCTGATGAGATCACAAAAAGTCAATAAGTTGCATTGATAGACATGGGTACTTCAGCAGACTATCATGTTATTTCTCCTATGACGTCCAGCCGTAGGCTGGGCATCCTAGGAGATGGTGATTCTTGCCATATAGAGCAACGTTTAGTATATTCTAAAAGCAGTCAAACGATTCAAGTGAACTAAAAACACAGTGAAAAGTAAAAAAAGTTCTAAAAAATATATTTAAAAAATTATTCAAATCACTCACTTTTCCACCCACTTAAAAATAATGTAAACTGTAAAAAAAAAATTGCATATTTTAATCGCATCATCCGTAAAAGTACTATTAAAATATTATTATCTATTATTATTATAGCACCATTTATTCCATGGCACTTTACATGTGAGGAGGGGTATACATAGTAAAAAACAAGTACAATAATCTTAAACAATACAAGTCACGACTGGTACAGTAGGAGACAGGACCCTGACCACGAGGGCTCACAATCTACAAGGGATGGGTGAGGAAATATAAAACTAATTAACCTGATTGGTAAATGTCAAATAAAAAAAAATCAAAACGCCAGAATTTAGGATTTTTCAGTTGATTCAACAAGTAAAAAATGCAATAAGAATTGATTAAAACATAATAAGTTCCTCATGATATAAAAATTCAGCCTGCCACTCAAAAAAAGCATTCACTCAGCTCTATTAATGGAAAAGAATAAAGTTATGGGTCTAGGAAAGTGGTGCCACAAACCAATTTTTTTGTTTCAGAAAGGTCTGAATTTTTTTAAACCAGTAAAAAGTAAAAAAAAAATTATAAAAGTTTGATATCAGTGCTACTGTACTGACCTGGAGAATCATATTGTCAAGTCATTTACACTGCTTAACACGGTAAGAATAAAATTAAAAAAACATGGCTTACTTGAACATTTCTGTGCAATTTTTTTTTGCCATTGTCCCTTACTATACTGTATATGGTAAAGTTAATGTCATTTAAAATTACAACTCGTCTGACTCTATCAGTGGAAAAAAATATACTGTATATACTGTATATATGGCTACTTGTAAAAGGAGAGGATTAAAATGAAAACACAAAAATTTTAATTGGCAGCTTCCTTAAGGAGCTAAAGCTTCACAACCATCAGTTTGTGCCGTATGTTTACTCCGTACAGTGAGAGGCTTGTACACACCTGTAATATGGCCATGTGTATGAGCCTTGATAGTGACTTTTGCTCCACAAGCACAGAAGCATGACTATAGCAATCCTGTAGCAACATGAGCTGTTAATAATTTCTAAAGGAGTGGAGTTAAAGCTTTTATGGTTTTTCTTCTGATATTTATTTTATTTGCTCATGTGATCAAAGAGAAAACCCAGTTATTTCTCTGGACAGCAATTCATTAATGTGGAATGAATGGCTGACGGCGCACAGTGTCGTCTGTAGTCTGTAAAGGCACGGGGCTCATTAAATCTTCTAGTCATTTGCGGAAATGACTCTGAAAGTCAATTACATATAACAGAAACATTTAGAGCTGGGACCATTGACTTCTGATCTTTGTAGTAAAAACAATTCCTCAGCGAAGAGCAGAAAGTTTGGGATTTGCTTTATTTCCTTGTCTTTGCTCATGAAAAACGTATCAGGTTACAGAGGTTGGTCGCTACTTTCCTAGGTTCCTCTCATGTGCCCTAACTCCCACACATAAAGTAAGCCTCTCACTAAATACCATGCTGCCAAATCCTGCTGTAACCCGAGCAGTGAACTGAGCAGTAACCTGAGCATGCCACATCCTGCTGTAACCTGAGCTGTAATCTGAGCTGTAACCTGAGCTGTAACCCGAGCTGTAATTTGAGCGTGCCCAATCCTGCTGTAACCTGAGCAGTAACCTGAGCTGTGTATCCTGAACTGAAGCCTGAGCTGTAGTCTGACCTGTGACCTGAGCTGTGCCGAATCCTGCAGTAACCTGAGTTGTAAAATGAGCTGTAACCCGAGTTATTCTGAGTGTGCCCAATCCTGCTGTAAGCTGAGTAGTAACCTGAGCTGTGTATTCTGAGCTGTAATCAGAGCTGTGACCTGAGCTGTGACCTGAGCTGTGCCAAATTCTGCAGAAACCTGAGCAGTAACCTGAGCTGTGCTCTGAGCTGTAACCTGAGCTGTGACCTGAGCTGTGATCTGAGCAGTGCCAAATCCTGCTGTGACCTGAGCTGTAAACTAAGCTGCAACCTGAGCTGTGATCTGAGATGTGCCAAATCCTGCAGTAACCTAAGCTATAAACTAAGCAGTATCCTGAGCTGTGTCAAATCCTGCTGAAACCTGATCCGTAACCTTAGCTGTGACATGAGCTGTGACATGAGCTGTGACATGAGCTATAAACTGAGCTGTGACCAGAGCTGTGACCTGAGAGGTGACTTGAGAGGTGACCTGAGAGGTGAGACCTGAGCTGTGACCTGAGCTGTAACCTGAGATGTGACCTGAGCCATAACCTTAGCTGTAACCTGAGCTGTAACCTGAGCTTTAACCTGAGCTGTGACCTGAGCTGTGACCTGAGAGGTGACCTGAGCTGTAACCTGAGAGGTGACCTGAGCTGTAACATGAGAGGTGACCTGATCTGTAACCTGAGATGTGACCTGAGCTGTAACCTGAGCTGTGACCTGACCCATAACCTTAGCTGTAACCTGAGCTTTAACCTGAGCTGTGACCTGAGCTGTAACCTGAAAGGTGACCTGAGCTGTAACCTGAGCTGAGACCTGAGATGTGACCTGAGCTGTGACCTGAGCAGTGCCAAATCCTGCTGTAAACTTAGCTGCTACCTGAGCTGTAACCTGAGCCATAACCTTAGCTGTAACCTGAGCTGTAACCTGAGCTTTAACCTGAGCTGTGACCTGAGCTGTAACCTGAGAGTTGACCTGAGCTGTAACCTGAGAGTTGACCTGAGCTGTAACCTGAGCTGTGACCTGACCCATAACCTTAGTTGTGACCTGAGCTGTAACCTGAGCTGTGACCTGAGCTGTAACCTGAGCTGTGACCTGAGCTGTCACCTGAGCTGTGCCAAATACTGCTGCAAACTTAGTTGTAACCTGAGCTGTGACCTGAGCTGCTCCTCTTGCTGAATCTCCTGCTTCTGGTGATGTCACATCAGATTCTCCCTTATTTCCAGGCTTTGGAAGTTGACGGGTTGGGTGCAGCTGTGCGGGGCTTCAGCAATTGCTCTCCTGAGGCTCCCGTCCGGGTGTTGTGAAACGTGACCCCGGCGCACAATCAGCATTGGCGTCAATGTCCCTGTTTCTACATGCATTTGCATATTTCCCATCAGGGATGGGGCAGTGTTCTGGATCACTGCGTTGAGAAACATGTGATGGTGTCTCCGCGGTGTTGGATGTTTTGATCTCCCCGAGGTCATTCACCCTTACGTTTATAGTCTTTTCACTAGGCACTGCTCCTAATAGCCAGTTTCCTACTCCACACTGATGAGGGGCAAATACCCCAAAACAGCTGTCTGTGGATGGATACCATGTTTTGGCATAGGTGGTTTTCCTTTATTGGATGCTGCCCTTCCCGTGGTTGTTCCTTCCCGGTGAAAGACCTGGCTATTCATTGCTTGCGTTGAGAAACACATTATGGTGTCTCCGTGGCTTTTCTACATGCATTTGCATATTTCCCATCAGGGATGGGGGCAGTGTTCTGGATCACTGCGTTGAGAAACACATGATGGTGTCTCCGCAGTGTTGGATGTTTTGATCTCCCAGAGGTCATTCACCCTTATGTTTATAGTAACCTGAGAGGTGACCTGAGCTGTGACCTGAGCTGTAACCTGAGCTGTGACCTGAGATGTGACCTGAGCTGTGACCTGAGCAGTGCCAAATCCTGCTGTAAACTTAGCTGCTACTTGAGCTGTAACCTGAGCCATAACCTTAGCTGTAACCTGAGCTTTAACCTGAGCTGTGACCTGAGCTGTAACCTGAGAGTTGACCTGAGCTGTAACCTGAGAAGTGACCTGAGCTGTAACCTGAGCTGTGACCTGGCCCATAACTTAGCTGTAACCTGAGCTGTAACCTGAGATGTAACCTGAGCTGCTACCTGAGCTGTGACCTGAGCTGTCACCTGAGCTGTGACCTGAGCTGTCACCTGAGCTGTGCCAAATACTGCTGCAAACTTAGTTGTAACCTGAGCTGTGACCTGAGCTGCTCCTCTTGCTGAATCTCCTGCTTCTGGTGATGTCACATCAGATTCTCCCTTATTTCCAGGCTTTGGAAGTTGACGGGTTGGGTGCAACTGTGCGGGGCTTCAGCACTTGCTCTCCTGAGGCTCCCGTCCGGTTGTTGTGAAACGTGACCCCGGCACACAATCAGCATTGGCGTCAATGTCCCTGCCTTCTGTAAAAATTGGACATGAAGAGAAAGTCAAGGATTGGCTGCAGCCTAGACTTTCTATCATGTCCAATTTGTACGAAGGTGGGAACAGTGACGCCAGATTGGGCACTGGGGTCACGTGTCCCAACAACCGCACGGTAGTCCCGGGAGGGCAACTGCCGACACCGCTGGAACAGTGCAGGCACGGAAGATGAGTATAAGCTTTTTTATTTTGTCAGGGCCAAATATTTATATCAAGAAGGGGTTGGGTTGTCCTAGTAGTGGACAACCCCTTTAACAAGTGCGTTGGCAAAGCTTAGAGTATATGCCAGTGGGGTTTCACAAGAGTGTGTGCGGGGCTTAGCAAGAGTGTGGGGGTAGCTGCATTCAGCAGAACTGTTTCAGTGAATGCTGCACACTACAGACACCGAGGCAATGTCACACAGCACAGATGCTCGCTTAAAGGCAATGTCATACAGCAAACACACCAACTTAAAGGCAATGTCATACACAACAGACACCCGATTAAAGCCAATGTTGCTCACCACAAACACCCAATTAAAGACAATGTTGCACACCACAAGCACCCAATTAAAGGCAATATTGGACACCACAGACACCTGCTTAAATGCAATGTCACACAGCACAGACACCCACTTAAAGGAAAAGTCATACACCACAGACACCGGCTTAAAGGCCATTTCACAGAACCCAGATAAATGCAATTCCATACACCAGAAAGCAGCCCAGAGACCCATCTGTTAAGCAGTTGTCTTTAATGCATGCATTGCCTGTTAACCAGTTGTCTTTGGTGTAAGGCACTGCCTGTTAAGCAGTTGCCTTCATTATACTAATAGTACAAAGATTCTCTACATTAGCATCTCTACCCATCTACTGATGCATCCCATCATCCATCCCAGAGAGGGGGAGCAGGGGATAATCCTTATTATCAGGGTTGCTGTAATGGTGCTTTGTGCTTTACTTCTGTTCCCTGCAGTGTCCTGAACAAGAGATGGTGCTTATGTCTGTGAAGCTGGGGGAGGAGTGTGGAGTTACATGGGGTGTGGTCACTATAGCTTAGTACAAGGAATGAAGGGAAATGTAGTCAGAAAAGAGCAGAGGAATCTGATCTGAAAGTGATCACTATGACAAAAGAGCTGGTCCCAGGGCACAGGCAGCAAAGCAAAAAGGCATATAACAAGAGACCCGCGCCCTGTTCGGGCATCATGAACTGTACTCAGACTATGAATTTTGGGCATGTGAAACTGGCCTTTGTCATGGCGTTTGCACATCATGGCTGTATTACAGGTATCAGCACTACTATAAAGATCCATTAAATACTTACTGCAATGTTTTTAATAGGAATCTGATAAGCCACCTATATGGGCATGTAGGTCAATGGAAGATGAATAAAATGATACCCTGGTATCAGTGATCCGATTTCTTACTCCAGAGAAATCCATGTTTTTCTTAAAATGTAAATGAGCTGTTAAGATTTTGGGGCCGGACATAGATCTTCCTGAGAATCTGCCTCCAGAGATTATTATAAACAAAAATGAGCATTACCAGTGTGAGACATGTAGATCAGGAGAGCACACTGTCAGTCATTACATGTTTCAACTAGTAACACCCCCTTTCATTTAAAATAAGCTCTGGAGGCAGATTCTCAAGGAGATCAGTGTTTAGCCCCTACAGCGGCATGTAAACGTTTGAGCATCCCATGCCAAAATTACTGTTATTGCAAACAAGCAAGTTGAAGATGAAATGATCTCTAAAAGGCCTAAAGTTAAATATATTACACGCCTTTAACTTTCACCATAACAGTAATTTTGATCAGGGGTGCCCAAACTTTTACTTTATGAGTAAAATGAGGATTTCTCTGAAATAAGACATCAGATTGGAAATATCAAGGTATAGGTTTATTCAGCTCCATATGACCTACATGCCCATATAGACGGCATTCCCTTTAATTCGGAGGCATAAGGAGGTTATTTCTGAGACTTTCCTTATGAATATAGCCTAACACAATTTCTACACACTCCATTAACAACATACTATACTGAAGGTATTCTCAAAGACTGGTTTTGTTTTTAGAAGGACCCTGTATGGCAGTGCAGGTGGAGAATACAGGTGGCACTATGTCACAAAGCGGTACAACGTGACACTTCTGGGGTAATAAGCTGGTATAGTAAATATATTGAGTTTAATTCATCAAGCAGTTTTACTTTAGTTGTGTTGTTGCTGCTTCAAGTATTACATTTTTATCCCACAACTAGCAGTTATGCTGAATAACTCATGAAACTGATAAAGTGTGTTATTATTATTATTTTTAGAGCACCGTTGATTCTATGGTGCTGTACATGAGAAGGGGTTACATAGAAAACACGAATATAGATTACAATAAAAACACTAACAATTACAGACTATTAGAACAGTGCAGGCGCCACTGCAGATGTGCCCTTCCTTCTCCCAGCAGGGATAGCAGCGTGTTCCCTTACCTGTCTGTATTTCCCCACCTGTTTCCTCCAAGGACCCACACACAGCACCCAGGTCTCCTGGTATTTGGTTTTGTGAGGACCAGACATTACATGTAGAAAGATATTGGGAAATTAGTTCCGAAATACATTAAGGAAACAGATTATGGATGGCTTTGTAGGTCAGTGTTCGTAGTTCAAATTGTTTCTGTTGGGGTATTGATCGCAAAGAGATTAAGGAGTAGCGAGGGGAGCAGAGGATTGTTTGCTGATGTGCACACGGAGTTTTTGAGAAGTTCTTGGAGCAGACACTGAGCAAAAACTTAGAGGTTCTACTTAGTTTCTGCATCGAAAGTTTTGCAAATAGACTCCGTGTGCACATAGCTCAAAAAGCACTCACTCGTTAATGAAATCAACTTACTCCAGTGCTCTGTTCATGACGACTGGCATGCAAACTGATGAATTGTTTCTGTTGTCATCTTGATGAATTGCCAAATGTCCTTTGCTAATTATCCAAGAAAATGAACTTCCTATTACTCCCCCTTTGTCTTTGCTTCTGTACAGAGCAGGTCTCATGGCAAATTATTGACATATAAGCTCCAAATTACATATGTTTTTGTGATGGACCCTAGGATCGTCCGATACTATTAGGGCCTATGCCAACCAAATCATCATCTAGTATTCTGAATGGCCAGTTCTAAATTGTTAGCTGAAGTTTGCAATATTTAATATTTCAAATGAATCTAGTTCCACCTAAATAATTCACTTTGGGGCAATTTCACTCATTGGTGAAATGCAGAACATGCTCGGATTGGAATACCTACCCAAAGGTCTTGTGACTTCCTCATATATACAATACTGACCAAAAGTTTGGACACATCTTCTCATTTAAAGATTTTTCGGTATTTTCATGACTATGAAAATTGTACATTCACACTGAAGGCATCAAAGCTATGAATTAACACATGTGGAATTATATACTTAACAAAAAAGTGTGAAACAACTGAAATTATGTCTTATATTCTAGGTTCTTCACAGTAGCGACCTTTTGCTTTGATGACTGCTTTGCACACTCTTGGCATTCTCTTCATGAGCTTCAAGAGGTAGTCACCGGGAATGGTCTTCCAACAATCTTGAAGGAGTTCCCAGAGATGCTTAGCACTTGTTGGCCTTTTGCCTTCACTCTGCAAACCATCTCGATTGGGTTCAGGTCTGGTGACTGTGGAGGCCAGGTCATCTGGCGTAGCACCCCATCACTCTCCTTCTTGGTCAAATAGCCCTTACATAGCCTGGAGGTGTGTTTGGGGTCATTGTCCTGTTGAAAAATAAATGATGGTCCAACTAAATGCAAGCCGGATGGAATAGCATGCCGCTGCAAGATGCTGTGGTAGCCATGCTGGTTCAGTATGCCTTCAATTTTGAATAAATCCCCATCAGTGTCACCAGCAAAGCACCTCCACACCATCACACCCCCTCTTCCATGCTTCACGGTGGGAACCAGGCATGTAGTGTCCATCCGTTCACCTTTTCTGCGTCACAAAGACACGGTGGTTGGAACCAAAGATCTCAAATTTGGACTCATCAGACCAAAGCACAGATTTCCACTGGTCTAATGTCCATTCCTTGTGTTCTTTAGCCCAAACAAGTCTCTTCTGCCCTTTGCCTGTCCTTAGCAGTGGTTTCCGAGCAGCTATTTTACCATGAAGGCCTGCTGCACAAATTCTCCTCTTAACAGTTGTTGTAGAGATGTGCCTGCTGCTAGAACTCTGTGTGGCATTGACCTGGTCTCTAATCTGAGCTGCTGTTAACCTGCGGTTTCTGAGGCTGGTGACTCGGATAAACTTATCCTCAGAAGCAGAGGTGACTCTTGGTCTTCCTTTCCTGGGGTGGTCCTCATGTGAGCCAGTTTCTTTGTAGCGCTTGATGGTTTTTGCCACTGCACTTGGGGATACTTTCAAAGTTTTCCCAATTTTTCGGACTGACTGACCTTCATTTCTTAAAGTAATGATGGCCACTCGTTTTTCTTTACTTAGCTGCTTTTTTCTTGCCATAATACAAATTCTAACAGTCTATTCAGTAGGACTATCAGCCGTGTATCAACCAGACTTCTGCACAACACAACTGATGGTCCCAACCCCATTTATAAGGCAAGAAATCCCACTTATTAAACCTGACAGCGCACACCTGTGAAGTGAAAACCATGGGTGACTACCTCTTGAAGCTCATAAAGAAAATGCCAAGAGTGTGCAAAGCAGTCATCAAAGCAAAAGGTGGCTACTTTGAAGAACCTAGAATATAAGACATATTTTCAGTTGTGTCACACTTTTTTGTTAAGTATATAATTCCACATGTGTTAATTCATAGTTTTGATGCCTTCAGTGTGAATGTACAATTTTCATAGTCATGAAAATACAGAAAAATCTTTAAATGAGTAGGTGTGTCCAAACTTTTGGTCTGTACTGTACCTATGAGGCAGTTAGCTCAGGCGAAAAGACATGAAGGTTGGGCTGAGTTTTTCTCTCCAAGCATTGTTCGTATTTCACTAATGTGTGGAAACAGCTTTGAGTGGTGATTTTTTTTTAGATCAGAACCTGGAAGTCATAAAATTACCAAAGAGAATAGCACAATACCAAAACAGGAGGGGAAATCACATCTGAGTGGACCCCTAACCTAGCTTACCATGTTGACAACTATGGTGTCATAGTGGGTAAAAGGGAACCTCAGCAGATTACCATGCGGCTACTGAATAAGGGCAGAGACAGACTGCCGTATTTCTCGTACGAAAATTGCATCCTAACCCTCGTAGTGGCTGTGGGCCCTCCTGACCGTACTTGCTCAGGTCAGGACAGGTGTCAGGCCAGTCCATGCAGCGCGATGCGATTCTCACACGAGAAATATGGCAGTCTGTCTCTGCCCTAAAAATCACTATACATAGACAAATATTACTGCCACACGGTGACCATATTGGTAAATGACAGCTCTGCAGAACATGTAAGAGATTATAGCTGGTGACTTAGGCTACTTTCACACATTCGTCTGGGATGGATTGCTGGATCCAGTGAAAGTAGTGGAGAAATTGATGCGCCACATCAATTTTTCCACTGGATCCGGAATACTCACCTTCCGGCAGCCCAGGCAGCCTTCCCACTCCTCGCGATGCTCCCGTTCCCAGGGATGCATTGTGCGATGACCTGTGATGACGTAGCAGTCTTGTGTGATGCTACGACATCTGGGGTCAACATTTCGCAATGCATCCCTGGGAACGGGAGCATCGCGAGGAGCAGGAAGGCTGCTGGGGCAGCCGGAAGGTGAGAATATCACAATTTTTTATTTTTTTATTATTTTTAACATTATATCTTTTTACTATTGATGCTGCATAGGCAGCATCAATAGTAAAAAGAGATAGAGAGATCTCTCCCCGGACACTGGAACATGCGAACAGGGCATGCTCAGTCTGGAAGGCGGACTCCGGTGCCGGAAACCGTCATATGATGCATCTGACGCCTTTAGGCGTCCATTGTAAGAAAAGCTGGACTGCGCCGATTCTGGCACCTTCAGGTTTTTCGCCGGAACAAAAAAAGTTCCTCTGCCAGAAACAGCTTTCTTGATGGATCCGGCAAAAAGCGGATTAAACTTGCAGCCATCAGGCGCAATCCGGTGCTAATACAACTCTATGAGAAAAAAAACGGATCCGGCAGAAAAAAAAATGGATCCGTTTTTTTCAAAACTCACCAGGATTGTGCCTGACGGCAGAAACCTGATGTGTGAAAGTAGCCTTACAGTTGACATTTTTTCTGATGTAGTCATTCATTTTTCCCATTTTTTCATCTGGCCCAGACTGACATGACAAGTTCTCCAGCCAGGACGTGGCTGCAGAGATTACAAGAAAGACACATTTAACTTCTCACGTTTCCAACACCATCACCATCTAATCCCAACCTATACAAACTCCACATCCTGCTGATACCCAAATGCTGAGCCACTTCTGACATGTCCTTATCACTGCACCTATCGTGTTGCACAATCACAGTTCTCCTCTTAGTGCCCCACATAATAATGCCACCACTGTGCCCCTTACAAAATATAATTCCCACTTTTATTTTGAATAGATGATAGAATAGACTGCTAAAATAGTAATGCCCTCTATAAGTGTCTGAGAAATTAACAGTGCACATATTCAGCCTTTTTGGCGAAAAAATGAAGAAAAAACCCCAATGTTTATGAATTTGCAATATTATGGTGCCCGTACCTATCTACTGTATCTTGTACAACTCTGTAACAGAGAAGAGCAGTGTAGCTGCTTAATCGTATATTTTATACACTTGCACAGTAATTGAACCATTAGACTATTTTCTGCAGGTAGTTTTACATTAATTCAGTCTTTAAATCTAATTAAAGCAGTCTAAAATCTATGTAATTAACCTTTCTCTCCATTAGCTACACAACCGCACCTATAACAGTCATTAAACGTAGTAAGCCCAAACTACCTTAGATGATTTTTATTAAAGATGTTCAGCGCAACAGAAGAAGTTACATTTGAGCAGCAGATTTCACAAGGGCCTCATGTGTCCTTAAATGAGTTTGCATTACGGGCAGCCTCATTTCGGTATAATGTGAATAACTGATCATTGCACTTTATGCACTTTTCACTTTTACATTTATAGGTGCTTCATCTGCAGTCATTCAATAGTATAGTGCAGAACTCCATTCTGAGCAGCACCTCCAGTCAGCAAAACCTTCCTATTTCTTCCATTCTGTGCTTCAAAACAGAATATCAGGTAAATAAAGTACCATAACATCACATTACTCAAACTTCTAGATAGCCAGATAAGTTGAAACACACCTGTGAAAGTGAACTTAAAGGGCTCATGCAGCGCCCCAGAGTCCTGGTTGTTGCAGTAATGTCGCTCTGCCACTAGGGGGAGTGATGTTACATCTGATGGCACTAAAGGAGTTCACCTGAACAGGTATCACAGTCACACATTACACTTCACACTCCGGCCACCAGGGGGAGCAAAGGGTTCTATGTATTAGGCCACTCCTCACACTCTGGTAAAACTGGGGGCTGGATAGGAAGTTAGGGAGAAGCTGACTGGGTTTTGCCCAGGTAACATCTAGTGAGAGAAGAGCGTTACTTGGGAAGATTCAGGGGGGTCCCTGTCAGGGGTGGGATCCTGACAGAGGCCTAGCACAAGGACAGATCGTTACGGAGCCGTGTCGGCACCTCATTGCGGCGGCATCCTAAGAAAGGACACGAAGCGAAGGATATTGTGGAGAAGTGAAAAATGAGATCACAGCACAAAGGCGATAGAACCAGTAGGAGTCGTGCCCCGAGATCGGCAACATCCTACTGAGGCGCGTAGCCGGTGGCCGGAACGCCGAGGAAGTATTGGGCTCTACGCATTACTTCAAACCAACGGCAGGGCAGTTAATTTTAGGTTGGCTGCCTCACCTAAATCATCTAATGAAGACAACGGAGGCAATTGTGGGAGAGGGGCATCTCTAGGGTCCCTATAAAATAACTCCAGGCCTACCCCGTCATACGGGTGTGTCCTATCCATATCATCTGGGGGACGGAGAGTAAGAACAGAAACATACATGACAGTTGTGAGGACTATCCCGTGGTGCTCAGCAGGGAAGTACTACAACACACAGGCGCTAGTAGGTAGGCACTGATTTCCACCTGCAAAGGGAACTCTGGGTGTCCCTTCGGACCGGCCGGTCTCAGCCAGCCCTGTTAACAGTGATCTGGATTGAGGATGCCGAAGCCTTCAGTAAAGAGGTAAAGAGACTGCAACCCTGTGTCCTCGTTATTTACTGCGACCTACACCACCACCTACACCTTTTATTGGGTGCCCCTTAGCAGGACCATGGACCGGATCAGGCCACCGTGACATCCTCAGAACCTAGAGACCCGGATCCGAGTACCCCATCGTCCTGCATCTGGGAGCCGCTCCATAGAGATCGCAGTACAGTTGCAGATGGTGACATACAGAGGACGTTCTTTCTGATGGAATTGTTCACTTTTCCCATCTTTTCTATCTGGCCCAGACTGACATGTCAACTTCTCCAGCCACGACTTGTCTGCAGAGATCACAACAAAGACACATTTCACTTCACACATTTCTGGCACTGTTCACATCTAACCCCAACCTGCACAAACTGCTCATCCTGCTGATATCCCAATACGGAGCTGCTGCTGCCGTATGTGTCCCTGTTACTGCACCTGCTGTGTGGCACAATAACGGCTCCTCTTAGTGCCCTATATAGTAGTGCCATCCCTGTGCCCTCACATAGTGATAATGCCGCTTCTGTGCTCTCTAGATGGTAAAATTGCCCCTAGAAAATATTAATTTCTTGTGCATGTGCTGTCCACATTTTGTCCCTAGAAAGTAATAATACTCCATGTGCTACTTTGATGGTCACACTACTGAGTGACCCTCTTTATAATAATGTTTAAGTGCCCACTTAACATTTAATTAAGTTCCCTATGTACAACTCCTCTATACACACTATGGTGGGACCACAGCTCCCCAACACACCATATAATGCTGACAGAGCTCCACTATACACAGTATAATGAGACAACTGCTCCCCTATACACAGTTTAATGCCCCCACAGCTTTCTTATACACAGTATGATGGATCCACCGCTCTTATATTCACAGCATTATAGGCTCACAAATGCCCTATACACAGTATAATGCTCCCACAGCTATCTCATACACAGTATGGTGGGCCCACAGCTTCCCTATACACAGTATGATGGGCCCACAGCTCCCCTATACACAGTATAATGCTGACAGAGCTCCACAATACACAGTATAATTCCTCCACAGCTTCCTTATACACAGTATGATGGGCCCACAGCTCCTCTACATACAGTATGATGTCCCCCAGAGTTACCCTATACATAGAATTTTGTCCTCACTGCTGTCCCAAACAGTAGAGTGACTCCCACAGTAGTCCTCACCTTATATTGTCCCCCCACAGTGGCCTCGACAATGTTTATTGGTCCTCACAGTAGCCCCCATACTGTATAATGTCCCACACTTCATAGATAATCTCCACACATTATGAGGGCCCCCTCACAGTAGTCCACACTGCAAATGGCCCTCTCATTAGCTCCTGGAGCACCCCCAGATGCAGGGCAGCGGGGTACTCGGTACCGGGTCTCTCTCTCTCTCGGTTCTGGGGATGTCACGGTGGCCTGACCTGGTCCGTGGCCCTGCTAAGGGGCGCCCAATTAAAGATGTAGATGACGGTGTAGGTTGCAGTAAATAACGAGTACACAGGGTTGCAGTCTCTTTACCTCTTTACTGAAGGCTTCGGCATCCGCAATCCAGGGCACTGCTAACAGGGCTGGCAGAGACCGGCCGGTCCGAAGGCACATCCAGAGTTCCCTTTGCAGGTGGAAATCAGTAGCCTACCTACTAGCACCTGGGTGTTGTAGTACTTCCCTGCTGAGCACCACGGGATAGTCCTCACAACTGTCATGTATGTTTCTGTTCTTTCTCTCTCCGTCCCCCAGATGATATGGATAGGACGCACCCGTATGATGGGGTAGGCCTGGAGTTATTTTATAGGGACCCTAGAGATGCCCCTCTACCACAATTGCCTCCGTTGTCTTCATTAGGTGTAAAAGGTGAGACAGCCAACCTAAAGTTAAGTGCCCTGCCGTTGGTTTAAAGTAATGCGTAGAGTCTGTTACTTTCTCGGCTCTTTTTCAGTCACCGTTCTTTATATAATGAGCGGCGTCTGTAACTGATGCCCTGGCACAGACTGACAGCCAGTTCAGCACCGTCTGCCACCCAGCAGCTAGGCTTCAATGCTTCGTAAGTGCCTACTTAATATTTAAGAGTCCCCTATGTACAGTAATAATGGCCCCAGCATCGAGCAGGAGGTCAAGTGACGATTTTCTTCTATTGAGAAAAGTCAAACTTGTCTATTCAACATGTGCAAATAGCAAACGTGGTCCGCCTGATCACACCAGTGGCCTTGGGGTCTCATGATGGCAGGCACACCCCATCATGATTTGGCAGTCTGTAATAATAATAATCTTTATATAGCGCTTACAGTTTCCACACATTATCATCTAAATTCCCTATCAGTGTGTCTTTGGAATGTGGGAGGAAACCAAACCAGAGTAAACCACGCAAACACGGGGAGAACATACAAACTCCTTGCAGATGTTGTCCTTGGTGGGATTTGAACCCTGGACTTCAGCGCTGCAAGGCTGTGGTGCTATCCACTGAGCCATCGTGCTGCCCTGTAGTCTCAGAGTGACTCTACCCCCATCCTCTCACATTTACCCCAGAGGGTCCTGTCCCCCTTGCACACCCCAACACCCACAATAACCCCCATGCTCTCACATTTACCCCACAGTGCCCTGTCCCCCTTGCACACCCCAACACCCACAGTAATCCCTATCCTCTCACATTCACCCCACAGTGCCCTGTCCCCCTCCCCCACTTCAGCCCCCCACAATACCACAATCCTCTCACATTCACCCCACAGTGACCATGATATGCCTAAATCAAATTAATCTAATAATTTCCATCCCCACTTATTGATGAAGTTTTCAGGCAGACAGTGAGGAGAACCAGGAAGTGTCCAGATATATGCGAGGAGGGCACTGGGACCCAGCATGTCTCAGTTAATCCAAGCGTGTATAGCCACAAAGTAACTGCAGCTGCTGCCTGCCCAGCCAGGAAGAGAC
The DNA here is from genome assembly GCF_051348905.1 of Ranitomeya variabilis. NCBI lineage: Eukaryota > Metazoa > Chordata > Amphibia > Anura > Dendrobatidae > Ranitomeya > Ranitomeya variabilis. The sequence continues at coordinate 1,108,098,954 of NC_135232.1, read as the reverse complement.
TCCTTGGGTGAGACCACATCCCACACTGCACGGACGGAGGCTCAGCAGCCTGCCACTGTGCAGAGTCTATCAAACAGGGGAGCTGGCATTGTGCTGCTCTCTCCCTGACACCCCAGATGCAGCAGTGGATCTCCCGGTGGGTCCCTTCAGGTGACTGGGCCCAGGGCAATGGCCCCCTCTGCCCCCCCAGTAGCTACGCTACTGAGTAGACAGTCTTTTGTTAACAGTTTAACTTTTTGTGGCTTCACAGCTTGTCACTTGCTCGAGGTCCTAAGGATGGTAGAACACCGGCGGCGGTCAACAATGCATCTTCAGGCTTTTCTGCCCTATACAGGATCCTGCTTCTGGCGGTAGCGAACAGTCTCTGGTTTTACCCGCTGAGCCCCTAGTCCATATAACTGCGGAGCAAAAGGATAAAGCTCTCCACAAAGTTCAACTCGGCATGTGTGAAATGGTGTCTCAAAAGGACCCTACACCAGCAGCCTAGTTATGGAGTCAGAATACTTATATTGCATTATATTTTTTCCCCCAACCCTTCGTTGAACTTGTTGGACATGTGTCTTTTTTCAACCGTACTACATAATTATGCATGCTTTGTGGTAGCAGTAAGGATTAGTGATGAGCGAGTGTACTCATTGCTCAGGTTTTTCTGAGCACGCTCAGGTGGTCTTCGAGCATTTATGACTGTTCGGAGATTACGTTTTCATCGCCTCAGCAGCATGATTTACAGCTACTAGCCAGCCTGAGTACATGTGGGGATTCCCTAGCAACCAGGCAACCCCCACATGTACTCAGCCTGTCTAATAGCTGTAAATCATTCAGCTGCCATGATGAAAACTAAATCTCTGAACACTAACAAATACTCGGAGGTCACCCTTGCAAGCGTGCTTGGGAAAACCCGAGCAACGAGTACACTCGCTCATCACTAGTAAGGATCAATGAAAAAAAATCAGGATGTAAGTGCTTTTTCTTTTATAATTATTCAATAAAGGATTTTTAAAAGGAAATCTGTATTCTAGGTTATCAGACAGAAATAATTCCTGTCAGACCCTGCAGTAGGCATAACACAACGTATCAGTTTTGTCTGGAGGGTTCTTGTAATAGCAAACATTGTAAAACCTGCTGAAACTTTGATATGTCAGATACATCTCGTACCCTGGAGTTACAGTCTCCATTTCCATTACTGGCTGCTAAAATCTATTTATTTTGCATGTGCAATCTGCATAAAATTGAAAATTAATAAAAGTTATTTAAAAAATATAGATTTCCAATTACCACAATGACTATAAAGTTGTTATTGAAATGTGCACTTCCTTGTGGTTATAGGAAATCTATTATATATTTACAGGGAATTGTCCAGCTGTAGCTTTCAGAGCAATGTCTGTTATGTATAATTAACAGTAATGTTATAATTATTTATATTATTATTAATAAATCTGTATTGCACCCATAAGCACTATATATGTGCTAATATACAGTTTCGTACTAGATTCACATGCATAGTTATGTAGGGGGTATGGTAAAATATGTTTTCACTGTTTGCATATAGGTTAAATATATAATGGTATTGCTACACGGTTAAGTGTATTACCACCTCTTATATAATGGTACTGCTACACGAACAGGTTTGACCACTAGATGGGACATTTTGGTACACCTAGGTTAGCATGGTTGTGGATCAGTGTACATATTACTAGTTAATGTAGGAGGGGTCAGCTGCAGCTAGAGAAGGAACATTTCCTAATTCAGTTCAGAAGGGCCCGGGTGCCCAGACAGTCCACATGGGCTTTAGTGCCCAGGACAATAGCAGTTACCACGCAACGTTGTTTGACCAAGAGGAGAGAGCCAAGCCATCCACAGCATCAGGCCAGAAGAGCGGAGGCCAGCAAGCAGTGCGAAAGGAGGAAAAAAGACAGACGTGGGCACAGGTAGCCCTAGAATGTGGAAGCTTATAGCTAGTACCGGGGTGAAACGGTGGCTGGGGCAGACCCCAGAAGCTGTGAGCTTGGAGCAGGACAGTGCTGGGACATCAAAGAGCACAATACTGAAGGGCAGGTCACTCACCAGGTGGCAACTAGCTTCGGAGATGGAAACTCTCTTGTCTGGGGCAAAACAGACTAAAGGAGGCCTAACCGTGGCAGAGCACGGTCTGACCTTGGTACGTGTTATGTGACAGAAAGGAAGGTACAGGGAAAGAAGAGGAAATGTGTAATGCCGATCCTGTTGTAATTGCTGTGAAGAATCTGGATGTGCTGCGTAAAGCTAACAGTAAAGTTGTTGATTTGAAAGTTGAAAAGGACTACATCCAGAGGCGTAGCTAGGGTTTTGGTTCAGGGGGGATGAAGCTTCTGAGTGGGCCCCTAACCAGGTAACCTTGATTACAGCTGGGTGACGCACCCTAATAGTGGAGGAGAACCTCAGCAGATGACCGCGCTGTTACTGAAAATAATCTCTATATAAAGACCAATATTGATATTACCGCCATATGGTCAGTGGTAGATACCAGTCCTACAGAACATCGTTCATTTTTCCTGTCTTTTCCATCTGGCCCAGACCGACATGACAGCTTCTTCCAGCCACGACTCAGCTGCAGAGAAAACAACAAAGACACATTTCACATCTCACATTCCAGCCCCATCACCATCTATCTCCAACCTGCACAAACTCCTCATCCTGCTGGTACCCCAATTCTGAGCCGCTGCCATATGTGTCACTATTACTGCACCTACTGTGTGGTTCTCTGTGCTTTAGAAATTCTAAAGCAACTCTCTAGAATATAGTAATGCCGGGTGCAAGTGCCCTAGAAAACATTGCCCACATTTTGTCCCATATAAAGTAATATTGCCCTCTGTGTGCCCCTTTGACAGTCACAGTAACATGACTTCCCCTATAACAATAAGTGCCCACTTTACATTTAATAATGTCCAGAGTCTCAGCTCCTGTACAGCTCCCTTATACACAGTATGATGCTCTCTTATACACAGTACAATGCCCCCTCAATGTATAGTACCACCCACACAGTATACTGACCTCTTAGTAGTCCCCAAACTGTTTGATGGCTCCAACACTGTATGATGGCACATCCACTGTAATCCCTACACTGTACGATGGCCCCCTCACTGTAATCTTCACACTGTATGATGCCCCCCTAGATAGCCTCCATATAGTATAATGCACCCCCATAGGCAAACTCTGCAGTACAAGGCAGCCCCCAGAGGCAAACTCAATATTGTATAATTCACCCCCCATAGGCAGGCTCTATAGCACAAGGCAGCACCCATAGGCAGACTCTATAGCACAAGACAGCACCCATAGGCAGACTCTGTAGTATAAGGCAGCACCCCATAGGCAAACCCTGTAGTATAAAGCAGCACCCCCATAGGCAGACCCTGTAGCATAAGGCAGCACCCCCATAGGCAGACCCTGTAGTCTAAGGCAGCACCCTATAGGCAGACCCTGTAGTATAAGGCAGCACCCCCATAGGCAGACTCTGTAGTATATGACAGCACCCCATAGGCAGACACTGTAGTATAAGACAGCACCCCATAGGCAGACCCTGTAGTATAAGACAGCACCCCATAGGCAGACTCTGTAGTATAAGACAGCACCCTATATGCAGACCCTGTAGTATAAGACAGCACCCCAATAGGCAGACCCTATAGTATAAGGCAGCACCCCATAGGCAGACCCTGTAGTTTAAGGCAGCACCCCCATAGGCAGACTCTGTAGTAAAATGCAGCACCCCTATAGGCAGACCCTGTAGTATAAGGCAGCACCCCTATAGGCAGACTCTAGTATAAAGCAGCACCCCATATAGGCAGACCCTGTAGTATAAGGCTGCACCTCTATCGGCAGACCCTGTAGTATAAGGCAGCACCCCTATAGGCAGACCCTGTAATATAAGGCAGCACCCCTATAGGCAGACTCTGTAGTATAAGGCAGCACCCCTATAGGCAGAGCCTGTAGTATAAGGCAGCACCCCTATAGGCAGACTCTGTAGTATAAGGCAGCACCCCTATAGGCAGACCCTGTATTATAAGGCAGCACCTCTATAGGCAGACCCTGTAGTATAAGGCAGCACCTCTATAGGCAGACCCTGTAGTATAAGGCAGCCCCCATAAAAAATAAATAGATAAATACTCTCCTCTCTTCTTCCTGGTTCCTCCACAGCTCTGAGCGCATGCTCATCTCCTGACAGCGTTGCCGGTTAGTGACATCATCGCGCCCGCTGTCAGTGTCGGTGATGTCAGACGCTGACAGGGGATGATGGGAGAAGGAGCATAGCGCTCCTTCTCCCATCAATGCAATCAGCTGTATCGGCTAAATGCCGGTACAGCTGACCTTGTGATGACAGGCGGGGGGCCCACTGCTGGCACCAGGGCCCCCGCCTGCTCAGGGGCCCCATAGTGGCCGGCAGCAGAGCAGGGAGATCGATTCCCCCTGCTCTGCTGCAGAATGTAATTGTATCGGTGCGCTGCGCACGCTGATACAGTTACAGTAGCATAGCTTCGGGTGGGCCCCCTCAGAGCGCGGGGCCCTGGGCGACCGCCCCCTCTGCCGCCCCGGTAGCTATGCTACTGACTGTGTCTCAATCTTTATTACACCGACTGATGGGAACCCACAGCAGAACAGAGGTGAACCCGACGATGCAGAGAATGGAACCACAGGTACACAAAGTAATGGACAATGTTTTCATGTATTGGGAGACCAGGGCACTGAAGTACCAGAGTGTTCGGCCATGACTACGTCCCTGGTCCAGCCCCTTACAGTTGCATCTAGTCTTTTCTTTCCCAAGGGAAAAAGATTTTATTTGCTACACCAACCCTGTATCTTAATTCCTTGGAAAGGGCAGAATTGATTTCCAGTATCCCCCATCCCCGTTATCTAGTATTTGGAACATAATGTGTCAATAGAGAAGTGCAAATATATGCACATACTATTGTCCATACACATATAAGCCCTAGATATGGGGATAGAAGCTGCTATTGGGACCAGAGGATACAAGGGCCACTTCTGTACAAGAATATAGCTCATATTTGAAGGAAATAATATGTTTTTGGATTTCTGCCACATAGAGCTATTATGTGGATTTTTTTTAATATAAAGCACTTTCGTGGAAATCTGCGTAAACCTCCATGATCTTGCCACTTCCATTTTGGAAGCCATCATCCGTCCTTCCCTAGAGCAAAAACAACTTTCCTCCGCATAAAACAGAAGCTTAACTCTTCATCCTGCTAAATTGGTTATCAACCACCCCTCCCCCTTATCCATAAAATAAAATGGACCCTATTTGCAAAATAGAGGAACTGTCTAGCTGGGAAGACTAAAAGCACTCTAGTTTTCAAAAGACCTTGATGCTTTGGCGCTCAAATGTCCTAAGGAAACTAAAAAACAATACAGTGTAAAAAATGTAAAAAAAAAAGTTTATCACTTAAATAGAAAAAAACATGCAAGGTTGGATTCTCTATAATTGTACTTATCTATAGAGTAATAGAATCATAGAATGTTAGATTTGGAAGGGACCTCCAGGGTCATCATGTCCAACCCACTGGTCAATGCAGGATTTACTAAACCATCTCACACAGATGTCTGTCCAGCCTCTGTTTGAAGACTTCCATTGAAGGAGAACTCACCACCTCTAGTGACAACCTGTTCACCCTCACTGTTAAATAGTTTTTTCTAATATGTAATCTGTATCTTCTACTGTTTTTTACCATACAGTAAATGCTGTAAAAACAACAACCAAAAAACAAACCCTAAAAATGATTGTGTAATTGCACATTTTTCGACATCTCATTGAAATTTCTTCTATTGTATGCATTTTGTTTTTTACATTGAATGGTAAAATGAATGGTGAAATTTGAAACCAAAATAAATGGGATATGTTATTCATATGCTAATTTGCGTTTCAAGTGCACAGGTGGGTGTATCAGTGCACTTGCAGTCTTCGGTTCCTTTTTTCTTTTCACTACTAGCCCTATTTCTTGATAAATAGCGAAGAGAGTAGCTCTGTTATATTATGTCACAATGTTGCCAGAATCCACAATATCAATCAATGGAAGCGGAGTGGAACCGAAGACTGCAAGAGCAGTGACACATCCACCAATAAACTTGCAAAGCTAATTTTCTTAGTAATTAAACAAGAATTTTAGAGCAGGTGAGCACCAGATAGCAACAGAACTAGTATTTTTGGAAATGCTTTACACTGCCTTATTGTCACACACAGTGTGGGAAAGACTAACTGCAATACGAAGGGATGAGGGGAAGGAAGCCCAAACACTAGGGAATGGGGTAGTGGAGACCCTTCCTTATAACACCCTTTCTACCCTACTGTCCCTCAATTGGTTCCTCACCCTGAGGTTTCAGCTCTTCTTGCCGGTTTCAGCAGTTACCACACAATCGGCACATGCCAACTAGAGTATCAGTCACAGTGTTCTATTCTAAACTACGTTTGATCTGTCCTGTAAGTAGCCATGTAAATAGCATTGAGTGTCACTGTATCTGCCTATCAAAAAAGTGCCAGTCAAAAAAAACTTAATGGGCATGCTTGAACAGTCATTTACAGCATACAGTAAAAGCACAAGCCAATATTTACATGTATACTTTATTGTATTGTTGTTTTTCTGGTGAATTGGAAAGGTCAGGAGCCTGAGGATAGGACCTGGCAGCCTATAGAGCACATTCATGACCCCAGCTTGTTTCGGCATTCAAGGATGGCGAGCATCGCCGGGGTGGATGCTAGCTGGGTGGGGTGATGTTAGGCACCAGGATTCTCCCACTGCACAGGGTAGATCCCAAGTCTTGTCTGCCTCTGTGGTCCCCCATTTAGTTTCAGCCGCTGAGGGTTCTGCTGAGCATAGACATTGGTCCCAGCATCTTGCTCAAGCTCTTGCTGTTCATTTGGTTACTGCTGGCTCTCCAGCTAAGTCTTTGGTAACCAGCGATAGGCAGCAGCGACTGGATGCTCTGGGTGCATGAAGGCATCCCATAAGCAAAGCATCACAGAAGCTAAACATCAAGAAGAAGCAGTTATTCCATGGCAAAGAACTAACATCCATCTTCTCTCTTCACACAGGTACAACTTCCCTCTGCTTGCTGTCTCAGCTGCTGCAGTATATTCTAATGGTACAACTCCCGTCTGCTTGCTGTCTGCTGTCTGTCATCTAACGCTTTACCATCTAGCAACATATTTTATTGTGCCTGCTAAATCATTAGTATAATTAATTTGCTGCATTGCACTTAATCCTCACTGTTGTATATCCATGACTGGGATCAGTCTAGATGTTATCTGGTGGAAGGTGCTATAGTATATAGATGTAGCCAGGCCCAATGTCTTTGATCATCTAACCACCCACTGGTGTGCTGGCCCCAGCTGGCAAATTATCCCAAACCAGCTCCCACAACGACTATTTGAGTGGAGTCTCTACCACTCTGTCTGCAAGTGTTGTGTGACTGTCTAGCTTGGGACTGAACACATAGGCAGGCAGCTAGCGTCAGTGGGGTCTATTAGCTGTTGGCTTAGCATCTGGTTCCTACATGTGTGTGTTTAGCACAGTAAAGTTCCAGAGCAAGCACATCTCTAGTCAGGGTATTAAGCTCAGAGCATCTCTTCCATTTCTGTGTGCGAGTGAGACAGCTCAGTTGTAGAGCACCTCTTTCGTTTCCGTGTGCGAGTGACATAGCTCAGTTGCTAAGCAGCTCCTCCATTTCTGTGTGCGAGTGACACAGCTCTATTGCAGAGCAGCTCTTTCGTTTCTGTGTGTGAGTAACAAAGCTTGGAACTCAACCTCCTGTTCACACTGAGTGGCGGCAAGTCTGTATGTACAAGTAATCGCTCACCGTGTGTTCCATCATTGCTCACTAGCAGCAGTTCAACATCTCTGCACAGTGGACCCGAGTTGCGATTGCACTTTACTATTTATTTTATTTAGTGCAATCCGCCAACCCTAACACACGCTCTTTATTTGACGCGTTTCCTCAATATAGATTCATCAGGGGAGTAGGGGCATGTGTCCTATGCCGATAGTGAGCTACCGCTGGTTGTATCTGATCTTGTTTGCATTTTAAATGTTCCCACGCTACCATGACATACAGCGTGTGGTGTATTTCCGGTCTCTGGACCGCATCCGCGGAACTTTCGATTTTATTACGCTCTTGGCACATTTGCACTTTACATGTTGTTTGTTATTTTTTTGATTTTTTTTTACCCTTTTACCCAATAAAAGTTAATTTTTAGACATCCCAAGTGGCTTTTTCCTACTATTTTTCTTGGGTCTAGTACTGCTCCTGCTTTTTTTATACAATGTGGGTTATGCTCTAAGATCTTCGAGTGGTTTAGAGCCAATTTCTTTCCCAGGACAATTTTCTTCTCTCCAGAATTCTGGTATCATATTTTATATAATATGGTGTTGGAGATAAAAAAAAGTTTTGGTCTTTCAATTCCTCGCTACTAGGGATAATTAGGTAATTGATTTGTTTTTAACAATGGCCTTAATCAGTTCCGATAGTTTGTTCGGGTCATATCTACAGTAGAACTTGGAAATGTAATAAGAACAATTGTACTGGGCAGGGTGCCCGTGTGTAGATAGCAGCATGGGTTAGAATAAGTTTTATTTCAGACTATTAATGTGTAAGGATTGTAAGGATAATGTCACCTGTCAATATTTAACAGAAAAGCGCATTTTAAATGTCTAATATTAATCCCAAAAAAATCCAAATTGCCGCCTAGTGAGGCTTTATTATGAGCAGCTAATCTGCATTTGTAAAGTTCTGATTAAGGTATTATAAGGAATTGAATCCATTTGCCATTTAAGTGTGCTTTCATGCCGTGTTGATATACTCATTAACAGAACAAGGATTGCATGTAATCATCATTAAAAACATTGTCAGCCATATTATTGCAGTGGACTAAGGTAGACTGCTGGGTATATTAAAGCTTGGCTGAGGGGAGCAGTAAAATATATCAAACATGGAGCTATGGTCTATCAACAGGTCACCACAAGAAACTTGTAACTTCTAAAACTTTATTTTAAATAAATCATGTTAGCTTGGCCTATATATATAAGTAAGCCTAAACTATGTGCTTCCAAATGCCTGGCTAAAAGGTTTACTAATGAGAAACAGGTGTGCATGTCATGCTCCTGTTCCATCCTCCCACCTGAAGCCTAGGTCATTGTGATATGGTTAGACTTCATGACATGGCTACACCTACTCACCATCCAGGTCTGTCCGAAAGGCCGTACACAGGGCTGCAGGATATGTACCATTATTTTGTGCTAGCATTTTGCATGGCTGTGTTGGTGCTCCTGTGCTTTCATCTTGATCTAGGTTTAAGCAAAATTAGAGATTGTCCTTGTCCAACGGGTTTAGTGGAACCTGGTGATAAGGTGGCCTCTTCTTTTCCGCATCCATATCTTTGCCTGTGGCTAAACATCTGCCTCAGCCTGTGCCCAAACATCTGTTGGTGTTCATACCTTTGCAGGTGTCCAGACCTCTGACTGTATCCAGGCCAATTCGTGTGTCCAGACTCTAGGCCTAATCCTGCGTCTTCATCTCCACTGGTAACCAGACCATCTCTTGGTGTTCAAATCTTTTGAAGTGTATTTCACATTCTGCTCAGCCTCATCAGTTTGAAGGTTAAAGCCATGCTATATGTATATCCATTTATACTATGGATAAATGTTACGTCTCCATAATTACGTCTACATCTCTTGTGCTGTCGTGGTACTTTCAAGCTGACGGTTGGTGCTTTACTAGTATCTGGTTCTTCCATGCATTCCACTACAGTTGTTCAACAGACTATGTTTTGTGAATTCATGTCTCTATAAAGATTTATTGCCGTTCAATTTTCTAAATGCATTTGATATGTTTCAATCATTTTCTTTTGATACTGTACAGAGGCTGATATAATGGAATTTGTATTTAATTTTTCAGCCACTGCCTTTTAAATTATGATGAATCATTTAAAGAAGACACGTCACCAGTTTTTGCATGTTAAATTGGCCACATTATGGAATAGTGACTGGGTAGCTGAATGAAATGTCATTTTTATTGTTTACTTCCGCATCTCCATTGTGAATAAATCATCTTGTAAAGTTCAGGTTCTACTTTATGACAAACCCAATGAGGCATTACCAGGGGCGTTTCTGGGGGTGTTTATTGTTTTCCTTGCATGATGTTGCCCAATTATCAGCAGAAGGTTTCATACCAGGGAAAAACAATATGGTCCAAAGGTCAGAAGAACATGCTTTCTCCTATGTGACATTTAATGATTTGTAAGGCTATGCGCACACGTAAGAAAAGAGGTGCAGAATTTTCTGCACAAAATCCGCATCGTGTGCACACAGCCATAGTCCAGTTCTCAGCAGCAACTGTATAGAGTAGAGCAAAGCTGAGTATGATAACAACCACCTCTTTCAGCTTTCATTTCATGGCAGTTACTAAGGCTGGTTTCACATTTGCGGATGAGGGCTTTGCAGAGGGCTGCGTAGATCCTCCATTAAGCCCTGCCCACTGCCGCGCATCTTCCTTCAGCTCCACCTACCTAGGCATGTGGCCTGCGTACCTATCTTTAACATTGGGTACACAGGCCATGTGGATGTATGCAGATGCCTCTGCATGTGTCGTTTTGATTCTGCGCTGGCCGCAACAAAATACAACATGTTGCATTTGACACAGGTCAGCACAGCGTTAAAATGACGTATGCGGAGGCATCCGCATACATCCGCATGGCCTGTGTACCCAATGTTAAAGACAGGGTACGCAGGACGCATGCAGACGTAGGCGGAGCTGAAGGAAGAGGCGTGACAGTGGGCGGTGCTTAACGCAGGAACTACGCAGCCCTCCGCAAAGCTCTTATCCGCAAATGTGAAACCAGCCTTAGGGGATGGGGAGAACAGCTGACCTAAGTATCATTACAAACACTGCTCAAGCTCTCTTCTCACTACACTGTCAGATGAGGTACATACCCTCCCCACACTGACTACTGTGAGAAGAGAGCTGTAAGAAGTGTTTATGTATGGGCTTGAAACACATAGACAGATATACTAATTCCCCCTCCCCTCACTCCTCACTTCCCTCCTTCTTCCCTCATATTTTTTTATCATTAGGATTTTTTCATTTTAAATGTTATCATTAAAAGCCATTTTTTAATCTCAACATCAAGGGGATGCAGGAATCCCCTTTTTCTCTTTGACCCCTAAATAATATCCTGAGTTACCAATTACCTCCAGAAGTCACATAATTAGTAAATTGAGCCTATTTCTTATTTATCTCAATATAATCATAGATGTTCTTTGAAGGCTTCAGAGGTTTGTTTGAGAACATTATGGATGAAACAACATCATGAAAACTAAGTAACACACCAGACAGGTCAGGGATAAAGTTGTATAGAACAGTAAAGCAGGGTTAGGTTATAAAAAAATACTTTGAACATCTCACGGAGCATTGTTCAATCCATCTCCAAAAATGGAAGAATTATGGCTAGTGTTGAGCGATACCGTCCGATACTTGAAAGTATCGGTATCGGATAGTATCGGCCGATACCCGAAAAGTATCGGATCTCGCCGATACCGATACCAATACAAGTCAATGGGACTCAAGTATCGGAAGGTATCCCTTATGGTTCCCAGGGTCTGAAGGAGAGGAAACTCTCCTTCAGGCCCTGGGATCCATATGAATGTGTAAAATAAAGAATTAAAATAAAAAATATTGATATACTCACCTGTCTGGAGGCCCCTGCACCTTACCGCTGTTAACCGGCAGCTTCCGTTGCTTAAAATGAGCACGTTCAGCACCTTCCATGACGTCACGGCTTCTGATTGGTTGCGTGCCGCTCATGTGACCGCCACGCGACCAATCACAAGCCGTGACATCATTCTCAGGTCCTAAATTCCGAATTCTAGGAATTTAGGACCTGAGAATGACGCACCGGCTTGTGATTGGTCGCGTGGCGGTCACATGAGCGGCACGCGACCAATCAGAAGCCGTGACGTCATGGAAGGTGCTGAACGCGCTCATTTTAAGCAAATCTGGCTGCCGGTTACTACCAGGGTGCGTCAGAGGGTGAGTATATCCCTATTTTTTATTTTAATTCTTTATTTTTTACATGGATATGGATCCCAGGGCCTGAAGGAGAGTTTCCTCTCCTTCAGACCCTGGGAACCATACACTGGGAACTTCCGATTCCGATTCCCGATACCACAAAAGTATCGGATCTCGGTATCGGAATTCCGATACCGCAAGTATCGGCCGATACCCGATACTTGCGGTATCGGAATGCTCAACACTAATTATGGCACAACTGCAAACCTACCAAGACATGGCAGTCCACCTAGCTTGACATCCCAAGCAAGGAAACCACTAATTAGAGAAGCAATTAAGAGGTCCATGGTCACTCTGGAGAAGCTGCAGAGATCCACAGCTCAGGTGGGAGAATCTGTCCACAGAAGAATTAGTCATATGCTCTACAATCTGGCCTTTATATGAGAGTGGCAAGCAGAAAGTCATTTTTGAAAGCAAGTCATAAAAAGTCCCTTTTTTCAGTTTGCAAAAATCCATGTAAGGGACATATCTAGCATGTGGAAGAAGGGGCTCTGGTTAAATGAGTCCAAAGTAGAACCTTTTGGGCTAATTGCAAAATGCTATGTGTGGCAGAAAACTAACACTGCACATCACCCTGAAAACACCATCAAACATGGCTGTTGCTGCATCATACTGTGGGGAAGCTTTTCTTCAGCAGTGACAGAGAAGCTGGTCAGAGTTGATGGGAAGATGGATGGAACTAAATACAGGCAATCCTAGAGGAAAACCTTTTAGAGGTGGTCCTACAAAGTATTAACTCAGGGGAGCTGGATACAAATGCATGTCACAATTTTCTGATTTATATTTTTTAACATATTTAGAAAAAGAATAATTTCCTTTACAATTCAAATATTCTTGTTACTTTCTGCTGGTATCACATAAAATTTGAACAAAATGCATTTACGTTTGTGGGTGTAATGTGAAAAAATGTGGAAACTTCACAGAATATGAATACTTCTTCAAAGCACTGTAAGAATCTAAACTTTGCAAGCAAATATCTCTGCAACTGAAAGAAGAAATTAAAAACATTAAAAACTACCGTATATACTCGAGTATAAGCCGACCCGAGTATAAGCCGAGGCACCTGATTTTACCACAAAAAACTGGGAAAACTTATTGACTCAAGTTTAAACCGTGTATGCATTGTCCCCTCATCCCTATCCTGGTATGCATGTGTGATGCTCCAGGGTCCTGGTCGTCACAGTGGCATGGCTTTCCTCACGGGGAGAGTGATGTCATGCTTTGAAGCGATGAAAGATCTCTTTCACTGTGTAATCACCGAACACACAACATATTCACACTCCAGGCCAGAAGGGGGAGCTCTGAACCTGGATTAAGGGGAATTTCCCTATATTCTGGTCTGGTGGGAAAGGAAGTGGGTGAGTCTGTCAGAGGACAGAGAAGAGAGCAGTCAGACATTGAGTGTCAGAAGGACTGAAGGGGTCATGTAGCCAGAGTTGCTGCAGCTCCTAGAGAAAGAGAACTGAGAAGGTAAGGACAGTTTATAGAAAGTGTGCAGGAGAGCAAAGCACAGGAGAGAGACACCAGGGGAAAATAGCAGCGTTTGGACTACCTCCTTGGCCAAGCGCAGATTCCGGTAGCTGGAAGACCAAGGTTGTGTCGGACTCTAGGAGGCACAGCAGAAACTGGCAGGACAGCTGGATTATAAATCACCTGCCTGCCTTTATACCCAGGAGGCACAATAACACATAGAGCCCGGGTCATGATAGAGACCCTGTATAAAGGCTCGAGTCACCTGTCATACGGGTTTGTGTCCTAACTTATATGGGGGACAGAGGAGAACTGTGAGGACCTTATCAGAAGCCATAGGCAGTAAGGGACTACAACACCACCGCACTTTGAAGAAGGCTTTCATCTCCACTTGTTAAAGGGGACTCTGGATTTGCTTCCAAGCCGGCCGGACCTTGCCTGTACCTGTGATCTGCTGCCCTGGACTGTGGCTGCCTGAAGCTACAGTAAACCAGGTAAAGAGACTGCAAATCTGTGTCCTTGTGCTACACTGTACCATTCACCATCTCCATCTAAACACCGGGAGCCCTGGGGACCTATTTCACCTGTGGGAAGTTATACCATCTAACTGCCATAACATCACCCCAGCGGACCCCTTTAAGCAGCGTTGGTCCCCACTGACTGAATATCACAGGTGGCATCACGAACACAAACATTCTCAAAACCCCTTTAAAGAATGTACCCGGTACCGAGTACCCCACGGCCCTGACTCACATGACTCCTCATCACCATCCTGGTCTGCAAGGCCCCCTCATCCCCATCCTGGTATGCATTGTCCCCTCATCCCTATCCTGGTATGTTTGGCCCTCTCATCCCCATCCCGGTCTTCATGGCTCCTCATTACCATCCTGGTCTGCCTGGCTCCTCATCCCCATCCTGGTCTGCATGTCATAGTTACATAGTTACATAGTTATTAAGGTTGAAGGAAGACTTTAAGTCCATCTAGTTCAACCCATAGCCTAACATGCCCTAACATGTTGATCCAGGGGAAAGCAAAAAAAACCCATGTGGCAAACAGTAAGCTCCACCATGGGGAAAAAAATTCCTTCCCGACCCCACATATGGCAATCAGACTAGTTCCCTGGACCAACGCCTTATCAAGGAATCTAATATATATACCCTGTAACATTATACTTTTCCAGAAATGTATCCAGTCCCCTCTTAAATTTAAGTAATGAATCACTCATTACAACATCATACGGCAGAGAGTTCCATAGTCTCACTGCTCTTACAGTAAAGAATCCGCGTCTGTTATTATGCTTAAACCTTTTTTCCTCCAGACGTAGAGGATGCCCCCTTGTCCCTGTCACCGGTCTATGATTAAAAAGATCATCAGAAAGGTCTTTGTACTGTTGAAGTGACCGAGGGCAAGGTTGCCCATGTATATCCATGATCTGGCCCAGCAAAACTTCCACACTCAGATTCCATCTTAACAAACGTATCTTTACTGTTATACATTTTCCTTAACACAGCGGAACACAATAATAGACAATACAAAATATGCCTATTCACAGAGATAACGTGTAATAACAAACTGTCCCTCACTGTCCCTATCCACACGTTACCAGTTTCTTTGCTCCAGGAGGTTATCTTCCCACGTCGCAGGCCTGTCTGTCACTGCAGGGAGACGCTCCGGCCGAAGAGAAAACAACAGGGATTAAACAAACTCTGTCTCTCAGGTCCAGACTGTAGTCCTTGGGGTTCAGCAGGTAAGGGTGGAAGGTTCGGCCTCTCAACAGAGGACCCGCTTACAGTTCATGGGCTCCAGGATCTGTGAATATGTCACCGCTGAGTGCTCCGCAGTGTGGAAGCTGGGAACAATCTGGATGTCAGCTTCCAAGAGAGAGAGGTCATCCAGGCAATCTTCTATATCACATCTACAGGAGGACGCCAGCACACACAGACTTCTCTCTGCACTGAAAAGTCTCCCGGGCTCTCTCTTTTCCTCCCCTTCCTGTTCACATGACACAACAGGGGGAAGTTTAGCCAATACAGTTTGTTTCTCTGTAATCACATTCGGCATAGGTATAACTTCTGGCCACACGGGGGCAGTGTCTGTCACAGATTCTATGTCAATGATAACAGAACAGTCACAGCCAGCCAGCTCACTACACGCCCCCCCACTCAAAGGTTGGCAGTCCCTGTCAACGACTGACTCCAGGGCGGCGATGGCTGTGGAGGTTGTAGGACCCGGCTGTGAAGAGGGCCACACATATTGGTCTCTGTAGGACTGTCCCGGGGGCACTCCTGCGGTGGTCCTCGCCGTCCGCCTAACGGGTGCTAGTCTCTCTCCCCGATCGGTCACCCCACTCTCTACCCCAGTCGGTAAGTCAGTCAGGCGAGCAGGGGTAGGGATGTCTTTCACCTCTACATCCCCGGTATTGGTGTCTCCCACAGTATTAGTGATATCCATCTCTCTAGGTATCACAGGAGGGGAGTCAGGCTGAGAACGGCAGGGGCGCAACATGTTACGGTGCAGGGTGCGGAGGCTGCCGCTGTCTTCGCCTTGTACTTGGTAGATGGGGCCACCAGGGTACGGGTGTCCGATTATTCGATAGACTTCGGTCTCCCACTTGGACCGGAGTTTTCCTTGCGGTTTCTTTATACGAACCAGGACTAGTTGACCCACATTCAGTAGGTCTTCTTGTACTGGAAGTGGATCAGCGTGGACCTGGTCCTGGATCTGCTGTTCCACCAGCCGGTAGACAGTCTCCATCCTTTGACGGTGTGCTTGTAGCCAGGAAGGATGGGTACCACAGGTGTCTTCATCAGAGTTAGACAGGTGTAGCTCATGGATGCCTTTGCCTGGGCGGCCAACAAGGAGGGTGTAAGGCGTGTATCCGGTAACAGAATGGACTTGATTGTTATAGGCCCACAGCAGTTCTGGGAGGAATCGAGGCCAGTCGGGTTTTTTGTCTTCTGCTAAGGTTCGGATCAGTTGTAAGAGGGTCCGGTTGAAACGTTCACACGCGCCATTCCCTTGTGGATGATACGGGGTGGTCCTGGACTTCTTGATTCCATACATCTGCTGAAGTTCTTCAATGACTCGCCCTTCGAAACACTCCCCCTGATCAGAGTGTAGCCGCTCCGGACACCCGTAGACCCAAACGAAGTGTTGACAGATGGCCTGTGCAGCTGATTCGGCAGTCTGATCTTTGGTAGCAACAGCGACGGCGAATTTCGTGAAGTGGTCCACCATCACCAGACTGTACTGGTAGCCACTATTCGCCGTTCCGATCAACAGATAGTCCACCATCAACAATTCGAGGGGCCTGGATGTGCTAATAGTCTGGATGGGTGCACGCTGCTCAGTAGACTTGTGGAGTTCACATGTACGACATCTTAGGCAGACGTTTTCAACCAGCTTACGGAGTCCTGGGCAAAAAATGAATTGCTGGGTCCACCGGAGGGTCTTGTCTACGCCGAAGTGGCCATTCCTTCTGTGGGCTTCAGCCACCATCTCATGGGCCAGCTGCACCGGGACGACAATCTGCAAACATTCTTCCAGCATATGGGATAAAAGGGCCCTGCGATACAAGACTCCATCCTTCATGATCAGCCGATCCCATTGGGCAAGTAGGGCAGAGGCCCTGGTTGATAGTCGGGCTCTTACTTCGGAGGGTGGTTTTTCTTGTGTCTTCACGAACTGCTTCAGTAAGACGTGTTCAGGGTCTCGATCTTGAAGCTTGGCCCATTCTTGTTGGGACAGGGGGGACCCCACTACGGCTTTGATCCCGCCTACAGCATACTGGCGGCTATCTTCTATTTGTTTAGCTAGCCGGGCAATGTCGGGCAGTTCATCTTCCTCCAACTCTTCATCCCGGTCCCCCACTGGCAGGGATGATGTTACTCTGGAAAGGCTGTCAGCATTCTGATTCTCCGTCCCCGCTCTGTATTTAATTTTGTATTGGAATCTAGAGAGCCTTGCCATCCAGCCCTGTTCCATTGCCCCTAGTTTGGCATTTTCTAGGTGGGCGAGAGGATTGTTGTCTGTTACGACCAGCACCTCCGCCCCTGTCAGGTAGCCAGCAAACTTCTCTGTCATGGTCCAGGTCAGGGCCAGGAGTTCCAGGCGGAAAGAGCTGTAGTTGACGGGGTTCTTTTCGGTGTCACGGAGGGATCTACTGGCATAGGCTATTACGCGTTCCTTGTTATCTTGGACTTGGGAGAGGACCGCCCCGAGACCTTGAAGGCTGGCGTCGGTGTATAACTGGAACAGCAAGGTGTAGTCAGCATATGCCAGAACAGGGGGTGATGTCAGAGCAGCCTGGAGCGCCTGGAAGGATTTCTCTTGGTCGGGCCCCCAGCTGATGCGTCGTCCTCTGGGACTGTTCGCGGTCCCTCGGAGGGTCTCATGCAGTGGTTCCGCAAGCCGGGCAAAGTCCTTGACAAATTGGCGGTAATAGCCCGCTAGCCCCAGGAAAGCCTGGACTTCTTTGATGGTAGTTGGTTGTGGCCACTCTCGGACAGCTGCTATCTTCTCCGGAGAGGGTTGGACACCTTCGGCCGAGATCCGGTGTCCCAGGTAATCGATCTCCTGCTGGAATAGACGGCACTTGCTGGGCTTCAACTTCAAGCCGTGTCTCTTCAAGCGCTGGAACACTTTGCCAAGCTTGTGAAGATGATCCTCAAAGGTGGCGGAGTATACCACGATGTCATCAAGGTATATCATTGTGAATTCGAAGTTGAAATCTCCCAGACAGCGTTCCATCAGTCTCTGAAAGGTCCCTGGTGCGTTACTCAAGCCGAATGGCATCCGGTCAAACTCGTACAGGCCCATGGGAAGGATGAAGGCGGTCTTTTCCCTGTCCTTCTCACTCATGGGGACCTGCCAATATCCACTGGCCAAGTCTAGAGACGAAAAATATTTGGCCTTTTTCAGGGCGGTAAGTGACTCTTTGATCCGGGGGAGTGGATAGGAGTCCCGGATCGTGCAGGCGTTCAGCCGACGGTAGTCTACGCAAAATCTCAGGGATCCATCTTTCTTTTTGACTATCACCACGGGTGCAGCCCATGGGCTCTGGCTCTCCCGCACCACTCCGGCGTGTAGCATAGATTCTAAGAGGCTTTTCACCTCCTGGTATTGTTGAGGTGGTATTTGTCGGTACCTCTCGCGAATAGGGGCAGTATCGCCCGTGGGAATCTCGTGTTGGATACTGGTGGTGTACCCGAAGACGGTGTCATGCTTTGCAATGGAGTCTTGGTGTTCTCGCAGTAGTTTCTCCACTTGAGACACTTCCTGTTTGGTGTACTGGGACGGGTCCAGTTGCACTTTTTCTAGTAGTTTTCGCCCAATGTCTTCATCATCTGCTTGAGCATTTATGGCTGAGACAGTTACCGTCCAGCCATCTTCTGTAGACGGGGTGAATTGTAAGGGTCCCATGGGGTTCACTTCTGTGGGTAGAGCATATTCTCTGGCAAGTTGCGTGCCAGCTTCAAGGGCTACACCTACGTCTGCGGTGTTGTTCAGCCTGACAGGGACTCTTCCATTCCTCACGATGGCTAGGGTGCGGGCGACTAGTGGGTTTAGCTTACTCCCACTTGGAGCCCTCGGCTCGATTAACACTTCAACTCCTTCAAGCTGTCAGTTGGTGTTAAGAGGTAGGGAAATGACTGTCTCTTTTTCAGCGGGCAAAGTAATCCGGGTACAGCGGGGCACTTTAATGGCTGCTAGAGGTAGTTGTTCCTTTGCCACCTGTTGAAGTCCAACGGTCCGGATTACGCGCTGGAACGCCAGATGAGTCGGTTTATGTTTGGTAACTTTATGCCAGTACTTGGGCCCTTTTCTTGTCAACAGCATAAGATCCAGGTCTTTCAAGATATTCATTCCGATTATTACTGGGGTCTCGGAGCCAAAGCCTTCCTTGACAATGACGATTCCTCGTTTCCCTAGGTCTTGTCCGCAGGTCTTCGTATCCATCCAGGCGACTCCGGTTACTGGAATGGGTAGGTTATTAGCCGCAATTATCTTAATGGTGGTATCTGGATCACAAGCAGTTCTTGGTTTGAGGTACTTTTCATAAAACTGTTCAGAGATCGTGGTCACTTGCGACCCAGTGTCCATCAATCCTTGCACTGCAACTCCCTCCAGAATAACTTCAAGTGTAGGACTACTCGAGGCAAGAGTACTCCGTTGCTGGCTCTGTTTTTCTACACCCCATTCTCTGCCCCCCCCTGCTGCTCGAACCTCAGCTGCAGGGGTGTCTAGTTTAACGGCGGCCATTGTGGTGAGACCTGGCGTGGCGTCTCTGCTCGTGGATGTAGCTGATATTCTGTTCGTCGTGGTAACTGATGGTTTGTTCGTTGAGGACAACGATTCGCCCTATGATGAGGGTCACCACATGACCAACACGGTCCCGCAGGACGGCTAGGTTGCATCCGCTGGTCTCTCTGTCGTTCTAGTGTTAACTGTGACACTTGTTGCTGTAAATCTGCTACCATCTGTTTCAGCTCCTCGGTGTCGCTGTTGGGCTGTTTAATGTCTAATATGGATCTGCACGCAGCGCTTTGAGTCCCCACATCCATGACGGGTCCCCTAGAACGTTCTATGGCTTCCTGCTTGACTTCAGCGAAGGTGAGTGTCGGCGTCATCCGAATCAAGTCCTGTAGCGTACGGTTAAGATACTGGTCTCTCAGCCCTATAACAAATTGATCTCTCAGTACCAGATCACGAGGAGCTAGGTTAGCCAGTTGTTCCCCTTTTGCACAGACTTGTTCAAGGAGTACCTGAAGGGCATTTGCATATTGGGGAATGTCCTCCCATTCAAGCTGTGTCCGTCTAAAGAACAGGTATCGCAGTGTTCCCTGGTACGTAGTAGGCCCATAGGTCTTTTCCAGCACCCGCACCAAATCCTCCAACGCATGCTGCCCCCTGACCGTCTCCAGTCTGACTGTCGTCCATGCCTCGCCCTCTAGCGTCAGTACCGCCATTTCTGCCAAGGTCTTAGGGTCAATATTATACATTTCTCCCAGTATCCGCACTTGTTCCGCCCACTCTGGTACGGGGTAGTTTCGCCCGCCAAACTTCCTGGTTTACAATGGACACCGGCGGCGGTTTCTGACTGTACACTGGGCCTGGGTGGGAATCTTGCTGGGCACAGATCCTGCCGACTACGCCAGATGAAGTGACCGAGGGCAAGGTTGCCCATGTATATCCATGATCTGGCCCAGCAAAACTTCCACACTCAGATTCCATCTTAACAAACGTATCTTTACTGTTATACATTTTCACACAGCGGAACACAATAATAGACAATACAAAATATGCCTATTCACAGAGATAACGTGTAATAACAAACTGTCCATCACTGTCCCTATCCACACGTTATCAGTTCCTTTGCTCCAGGAGGTTATCTTCCCACGTCGCAGGCCTGTCTGTCACTGCAGGGAGACGCTCCGGCCGAAGAGAAAACAACAGGGATTAAACAAACTCTGTCTCTCAGGTCCAGACTGTAGTCCTTGGGGTTCAGCAGGTAAGGGTGGAATGTTCGGCCTCTCAACAGAGGACCCGCTTACAGTTCATGGGCTCCAGGATCTGTGAATATGTCACCGCTGAGTGCTCCGCAGTGTGGAAGCTGGGAACAATCTGGATGTCAGCTTCCAAGAGAGAGAGGTCATCCAGGCAATCTTCTATATCGCATCTACAGGAGGACGCCAGCACACACAGACTTCTCTCTGCACCGAAAAGTTTCCCGGACTCTCTTTTCCTCCCCTTCCTGTTCACATGACACAACAGGGGGAAGTTTAGCCAATACAGTTGGTTTCTCTGTAATCACATTCGGCATAGGTATAACTTCTGGCCACACGGGGGCAGTGTCTGTCACAGATTCTATGTCATTGATAACAGAACAGTCACAGCCGGTCAGCTCACTACACTGTCCCCTCATATATTTATACATTAACATAAGATCACCCCTTAGCCTTCGTTTTTCCAAACTAAATAGCCCCAAGTGTAATAACCTATCTTGGTATTCTTGGTATTACAGACCCCCCAGTCCTCTAATAACCTTGGTCGCTCTTCTCTGCACCCGCTCTAGTTCAGCTATGTCTTTCTTATACACTGGAGACCAGAACTGTGCACAGTATTCTAAGTGTGGTCGAACTAATGACTTGTATAGAGGTAAAATTATGTTCTCCTCATGAGCATCTATGCCTCTTTTAATGCATCCCATTATTTTATTTGCCTTAGAAGCAGCTGCCTGACACTGGCCACTGAATATGAGTTTGTCATCCACCCATACACCCAGGTCTTTTTCATTGACGGTTTTGCCCAGAATTTTAGAATTAAGCACATAGTTATACATCTTATTACTTCTACCCAAGTGCATGACATTACATTTATCCCCATTAAAGCTCATTTGCCATTTATCAGCCCAAGCTTCTAGTTTACACAAATCATCCTGTAATATAAAATTGTCCTCCTCTGTATTGATTACCCTGCAGAGTTTAGTGTCATCTGCAAATATTGAAATTCCACTCTGCATGCCCTCTACAAGGTCATTAATAAATATGTTAAAAAGAAGAGGGCCCAATACTGACCCCTGTGGTACCCCACTACTAACCGCGACCCAGTTCGAGTGTACGCCATTAATAACCACCCTTTGTTTCCTATCCCTGAGCCAGCTCTCAACCCACTTGCACATATTTTCCCCTATCCCCATTATTCTCATTTTATGTATCAACCTTTTGTGTGGCACCATATCAAAAGCTTTTGAAAAGTCCATATACACTACATCTACTGGGTTCCCTTGGTCCAGTCCGGAACTTACCTCTTCATAGAAGCTGATCAAATTAGTCTGACATGATCGGTCCCTAGTAAACCCGTGCTGATACTGGGTCATGAGGTTATTCCTCTTCAGATACTCCAGTATAGCATCCCTTAGAATGCCCTCCAGGATTTTACCCACAGTAGAGGTTAAGCTTACTGGCCTATAATTTCCGAGTTCAGTTTTTGTCCCCTTTTTGAATATTGGCACCACATTTGCTATACGCCAGTCCTGTGGTACAGACCCTGTTATTATGGACTCTTTAAAGATTAAAAATAATGGTCTATCAATGACTGTACTTAATTCCTGCAGTACTCGGGGGTGTATCCCATCCGGGCCCAGAGATTTGTCAATTTTTGTGATTTTTAGACGCCGCCGTACTTCCTGCTGGTTTAAGCAGGTAACATTTAATTGGGAATTTTTATCACTAGTCATATTGTCTGCCATGGGATTTTCTTTTGTAAATACTGATGAAAACAAGTCATTTAGCATATTGGCTTTTTTCCTCATCCTCATCCACCATTTCACCCAGACTATTTTTAAGGGGGCCCGGCCAACACTATCATTTTTTAGTTTCTTACTATTTATGTAGTTAAAGAATATTTGGGGGTTATTTTTGCTCTCTCTAGCAATGAGTCTCTCTGTCTCAATCTTTGCTGCCTTGATTTGCTTTTTACAGAATTTATTTAATTTTCTGTATTTATTTAATGCCTCCTCACTACCTACTTCCTTTAATTCCCTAAATGCTTTCTTTTTGTCTCTTATTGCGCCCCTTACAGCTTTATTTAGCCATATTGGTTTCCTCCTATTTCTGGTATGTTTATTCCCATACGGTATATACTGTGCACAGGTCCTATCCAGGATGTCTCCTCATCCCTATCCTGTTCACCATGGTTCCTCATCCCTATCCTGGTGTGCATGGCTCCACATCCCTATCCTGGTATGCATGGCTCCTCATCCCTATCCTGGTGTGCATGGCTCCACATCCCTATCCTGGTATGCATTGCTCCACATCCCTATCCTGGTGTGAATGGCTCCTCATCCCTATCCTGGTATGCATGGCTCCTCATCCCCATCCTGGTATGCATGGCTTCTCACCCCTATCCTTGTATGCATGGCTCCTCATCCCTATCCTTGTATGCATGGCTCCTCACCCTTATACTAGTATGCATTGCTCTTCATCCCTATCCTTGTATGCATGGCTCTTCATTCATATTCTGGTGTGCATGGCTCCACATCCCCATCCTTGTATGCATGGTTCCTCATCCCTATCCTTGTATGCATGCCTCCTCATCCCTATCCTTGTATGCATGGCTCTTTATCCCCATCCTGGTATGCATGGCCCTCTCATCCCCATTCTGGTCTGCATGCCTCCTCATCTCCATCATGATATGCATGGTTCCTCATCCCTATCCTTGTATGCATGGCTCCTCATCCCTATCCTGGTCTGCATGGCTCCTCATCCCTATCCTGGTCTGCATGGCTCATCATCCCTATCTGAGTCTGCATGGTTCCCATCCCTATCCTTGTATGTATGGCACCCACCAAAAAACATAAAAAAATAAACCATCCTATTTACAGTTCATGCGCTCCCTCGCAGTTCCTTCCTCTGGGGCAAGCAGCTGATTTATGCTTGCAAGCAGCGCATGGCAGGGACATCATGCACTGCTTACAAGCAGAGGACAGCTGCCAGAATACTCAATGCTCTCCATGCCGGGACTGCATGTGTGGAGGGCAGTGAGTATTCATTACAATTTAGTAGCGTGCATAGTGTCAAGCCACAGCTGTCCATGGGAGTGGAGAGAAGTGAATATTCATTACTCTTAAGTAGCGGGCACATGTGACCACCCGGGTGCTACAGGAAGCTGGCGGCTGCGACTACTATGCCCACCAGAGGCGTATCTCGGGGGCAGCCAGGGGCAGGGCTGACAGCCAGCACAGAAAAGCTGCAGCGCCAGCTCCCAGAGTCCAGTGAACAATTGTACTCGGGTCCTTCAGACGAGTGTACAACTGAAGCTCTGACCTCCGGGTCAGAGCGATGTCAGCAGCGTGATCATGTGATTGTGCTGCTGATGTCTCTTGCCAGCGGGCAGAAGAGAGCAGGAGACAGGATGAGATGTGTGCGGACACAATATGGAGAACAAGGGAGTAAATATGAAAAGGGCCAGTATGGTTAGCGGGGGGACTTACATGATGATGGAGGGGGAAATGTGTGAGTAGAAAGTATGGGGAGATAAAAGTGTGACTGGGCACAGAATAGAGACTGAATAGTGTGCGGGACAGTGTAATGGCACAGCCAGAAGAGGACAGTATGCCAAGGAGGAGGAGTGTGAGAGGACAGGGTGAAGAGGGGGGCCTTAGTATGGAAAGGGGGGCATGAACCATACGAGGGACAGCATGGGGTCATATTTTGTGCAGGGAATATAGTGAGGGGCAATTATTTATTTAGGGGCTCAATGTAGGGCAGGATTTTTTATTCAGGAGCATTATAATGACACTGCTATCTTTTAAGGTTGTCGTGTCGGGATGTACTGCACAAGACTGGAGAAGATGGAAGTCTGCAGAGATGGCTGTGGATGGGAAAACTCATGAAGTCTGCACAAGATGAAGATGAAAAGAAAGTGTACGACTCCAGAGATGACGTCATCTATAAGGTACCCGAATATTAATGTTATTTGTGATACTGACTAATTCTTATGTTTTTATTTGTTTGAAGCATTAAAAGGGATGTCTAGGTTTGTAATGAGTCTGCAGTCATTCTATGTGATTGCAGACTTCTGAATTCTCTCTGTGTGCACTGCATGCTGTCAGGATTTTCTCATGCCGGCAATTTACATACATGTGGTCACAAGCCGACGGGACATAAGTTGCCTCACTCAATGAAAATGAACTGAGCGAGGCTGGGCACATCTATTTGGAATGTGGCCAGATGTATACAAATCACATACGTGTGCTGACAAGACCATCCACTCTTGCCACCAGCATGGGAGAATCCTAAAATGTATGGTGCATGTGCTGAAAGATTTCAGAAGCATGCAGTCACATAGACTTAAATCTCAAACCTGTACGCACCCTTTAATTATAAAATGAAGCCCTGTAGCCAATCCTAAAAGTGTGTAATATCTTCACTGCAAGGATTCAGCTCTGCAGGTTCCAGCAGTCGTCGTATGCCAGCGCAGTGAATATTCATTTGTCTTTAGCAACGGGCACAGGCTTCAGCAGCTGGCTCCTGCCTCCTGTGACCCACTGCTCTGCCGCTTCCGTTCCTCACTGCCGCTCTCCCTCCATGTTCTGGACCCTCACTCGAGTATAAGCCGAGAGGGGGCATTTAAACCACAAAAAATGTGCTGAAAAACTCGGCTTATACTCAAGTATATATATGATACATTGTATTCAGCTCTGCAGCCACTATTCCAGGATGTGATCAATTTGGCATGCTAAAACTGGTGAATGGAGCTTTTTTAATAAGTACTTGTTCATTACAGTCAATGTTTTCCAATTGCTTAATGAACCACTGGACATGGAGCATGTATCGACAACCATCAGCAATTATTTCCAGGTGGACTTTAATAATAAGGATATTGGGGGTGTTGTTTCCTACTTCACTTATATGGAGACCACGAAATGGCTGGACAAGAAAAAGGCTCTTTTTTTGTAGTATTGTCTGAAAAAGGGCCTAGTATGAGAATGAGTAAGTGTGTCAACTTGGAATATTAAATGTATGGAAGATGAAAGACTAGTGATCTTTTTGATTTAGTCACTCAGTATCTCCCAGGAATTGTGTTTGCAGAAAACTCATCTTAAGAAAAATTATATTATTTAAAAAAGTGGATAGGGTAGGATAGGAGTATCACTCTTAATACTCCTCTATTCACAAGGGGGGACAGTGTATTGATCCACAAAAATGTTTCTGCACTGTTAATTTTGAATAAATTAGATAACATGGGAGATATTGAAGAGTCTACATTGCTTGCTTGCCTTTGTGTATATAACTCATTAAAACCGGTAATTGAAAAGGGAAATTGCCCGATTATGATTTCGGGGAACTTTAATTGTTTAATAGCTTATGGTTTAGATAGGTTAAAATCTCAGGAGGGTCCTCAGAAATGTTGGTTATTATTTCCATGGTTTATTAGAAGAAAAAAAGCTGTGGGCAATGCACTACTATGCTTTAACTTTAATTGGTTGCCTAGCATAAATAATCACACTAAAAACTTTTATCATTTATTGACTTTGTCATCTACAAGTGTCATCGCAGCTTGGGACTCATTCAATTTCTTTGTTAAGAGTTTAATATTTAGAGAAATATCTTTGTTATGTGAATTTTCACTGGTAAAGAAACTGTGCAAAAGGAAAGTGTTGCCTATTTTAAGGAACAAAATTTTATTGACCCACCTTTGGAAAAGCAAATAAATTTAAGGAAATTTTCTTCCTCAAGGCACAATATAATTATTTTTTTTTTTTAATAAGAAATGATCTACGTGGAATTTTTTAGACCCTGAAAGTTTCTTGTAAAGTATGAAGTGTTAAAAGGGATAAGTGACAATGAATCACAGCTTTACTGGAAGATAGGCACAGATAGGAATAAGGGGTAACATTTTTTTTCTATGTCCAAGCCCAGGCAAAGTCCTGGAGGACTTCCTCTTCCAGCTTATGACAGGTTTTTTTTTTCTGGCAAGCCACAATGAGTCTTTAAACCCTTCATGAACTTTGACGTATCCATACGTCCAGGTCTGGGTTAAGGTGGTGGATGACAAACATGCGGACCCAACCTGAGAAACTGGCATGCAGAGCAAGGCCAGCAGCACTGAGAGGGAGGCAGCACCAAAACAGGTAGGAAGAGGCAGTGGGGTGACCAAAGGGAGAAGGCAGGTGACTGTTCTGCAGAGCAGTGACACTCAAGAATTTCTCCATCAAAGAGTTAGGTTTTCCCCAGTCTAGGAATTTTTTAACCCCTTCACCCCCAAGGGTCGTTTGCACGTTAATGACCAGGCCAATTTTTACAATTCTGACCACTGTCCCTTTATGAGGTCATAACTCTGGAACGCTTCAACGGATCCTGGTAATTATGACATTGTTTTCTCATGACATATTGTTCTTCATGATAGTGGTAAAATTTCTTTGATATTACGTGCGTTTATTTGCGAAAAAAATGGAAATTTGGTGAAAATTTTGAAAATTTCGCAATTTTCCAACTTTGAATTTTTATGCAATTAAATCACAGTGATATGTCACACAAAATACTTAATAAGTAACATTTCCCACATGTCTACTTTACATCAGCACAATTCTGAAACCAACATTTTTTTTTCTTAGGGAGTCATAAGGGTTAAAAGTGATCAGCAATTTCTCATTTTTACAACACCATCTTTTTTAGGGACCACATCTCATTTGAACTCATTTTGAGGGGTCTATATGATAGAAAATACCCAAGTGTGACACCATTCTAAAAACTGCACCCCTCAAGGTGCTCAAAACCACATTCAAGAAGTTTATTAACCCTTCAGGTGTTTCACGGGAATTTTTGGAATGTTTAAATAAAAATGAACATTTAACTATTTTTCACAAAAAATTTATTTCAGCTCCAATTTGTTTTATTTTACCAAGGATAACAGGAGAAAATGGACCCCAAACGTTGTTGTACAATTTGTCCTGAGTACGCCGATACCCTATATGTGGGGGTAAACCACTGTTTGGGCGCATAGCAGAGCTCGGAAGCGAAGGAGCGCCATTTGACTTTTCAATGCAAAATTGACTGGAATTGAGATGGGACGCCATGTTGCATTTGGAGAGCCCCTGATGTGCCTAAACATTGAAACCCCCCACAAGTAACACCATTTTGGAAAGTAGACCCCCTAAGAAATTTATCTAGATGTGTGGTGAGAACTTTGACCCATTAAGTGATTCATAGAAGTTTATAATGCAGAGCTGTAAAAATACAAAATCATATTTTTTCACAAAAATGATCTTTTCGCCCCCAATTTTTTATTTTCCCAAGGGTAAGAGAAGAAATTGGACCCCAAAAGTTGTTGTACAATTTGTTCTGAGTACGCTGATACCCAATATGTGGGGGTAAACCACTGTTTGGGCGCATGGGAGAACTCGGAAGGGAAGGAGCGCCGTTTGACTTTTCAATGCAAAATTGACGAGAATTGAGATGGGACGCCATGTTGCGTTTGGAAAGCCACTGATGTGCCTAAACATTGAAACCCCCCACAAGTGACACCATTTTGGAAAGTAGACTGCCTAAGGAACTCATCTAGATGTGTTGTGAGAGCTTTGAACCCCCAAGTGTTTCACTACAGTTTATAACGCAGAGCCGTGCAAATAAATTTTTTTTCTTTTTCCACAAAAATTATTTTTTAGCCCCTAGTTTTGTATTTTCCCAAGGGTAACAGGAGAAATTGGACCCAAAAAGTTGTTCTACAATGTGTCCTGAGTAAGCTGATACCCCATATGTTGGGGTAAACCCCTGTTTGGGCGCACGGGAGAGCTCGAAAGGGAAGGAGCACTGTTTTACTTTTTCAACGCAGAATTTGCTGGAATTGAGATCGGATGCCATGTCGTGTTTGGAGAGCCCCTGATGTGCCTAAACAGTGGAAACCCCCCAATTATAACTGAAACCCTAATCCAAACACACCCCTAACCCTAATCCCAACAGTAACCCTAACCACACCTCTAACCCAGACACACCCCTAACCCTAATCCCAACCCTATTCCCAACCGTAAATGTAATCCAAACCCTAACCCTAACTTTAGCCCCAACCCTAACCCTAACTTTAGCCCCAACCCTAACTGTAGCCTTAACCCTAGCCCCAACCCTAACCCTAGCCCTAACCCTAACCCTAGCCCTATCCCTAGCCCTAACCCAAACCCTAACCCAAACCCTAGCCCTAACCCTAACCCTAGCCCTAACCTTAACCCTAACCCTAGCCCTAACCCTAGCCCTAACCCTAGCCATAGCCCTAACCCTAACCCTAGCCCTAACCCTAACCCTAGCCCTTACCCTAGCCCTAACCCTAGCCCTAACCCTAACCCTAGCCCTAACCCTAGCCCTAACCCAAACCCTAACCCAAACCCTAGCCCTAACCCTAACCCTAGCCCTAACCTTAACCCTAACCCTAGCCCTAACCCTAGCCCTAACCCTAACCCTAACCCTAGCCCTAACCCTAACCCTAGCCCTAACCCTAACCCTAGCCCTAACCCTAACCCAAACCCTAGCCCTAACCCTAACCCTAGCCCTAACCTTAACCCTAACCATAACCCTAGCCCTAACCCTAGCCCTAACCCTAGCCCTAGCCCTAACCCTAACCCTAGCCCTAACCCTAACCCTAGCCCTAACCCTAGCCCTAACCCTAGCCCTAACCCTAACCCTAGCCCTAACCCTAGCCCTAACCCTAATGGGAAAATGGAAATAAATACATTTTTTAAATTTTTTATTTTTTCCCTAACTAAGGGGGTGATGAAGGGGTGTTTGATTTACTTTTATTGCAGGTTTTTTAGCTGATTTTTATGATTGGCAGCCGTCACACACTGAAAGACGCTTTTTATTGCAAAAAATATTTTTTGCGTTACCACATTTTGAGAGCTATAATTTTTCCATATTTGAGTCCACAGAGATGTTCCCTGAAGGGGTTAACTAGTGATATAGTTTTATAGGTGAGGTCATTACGGACGCGGCGATACTAAATATGTGTACTTTTATTGTTTGATTTTTTTTTATTTAGATAAAGAAATGTTTTTATGGGAATAATATATATTTTTTTTCTTTATTTAGGAATTTTTTTTTCTTTTTTTTTTACACATGTGGAAATTTTTTTTTTTACTTTTTTACATTGTCCCAGGGGGGGACATCACAGATCGCTCATCTGACAGTTTGCACAGCACTCTGTCAGATCACCGATCTGAGTTCCAGCGCTGCAGGCTTACCAAGCGCCTCCTCTGAGCAGGCACTTGGTAAGCCACCTCCATCCCTGCAGGACCCGGATGCCGTGGCCATTTTGCATCCAGGCCTGCTGCAGGGAGGAGAGGTAAGACACCCTCGCAGCAACGCGATCACATCGCGTTGCTCCGGGGGTCTCAGGGAAGCCCGCAGGGAGCCCCCTCCCTGCGCGATGCTTCCCTGTACCGCCGGCACACCGCGATCATGTTTGATCGCGGTGTGCCGGAGGTTAATGTGCCGGGGGCGGTCCGTGACCGCTCCTGGCACATAGTGCCGGATGTCAGCTGCGATAGGCAGCTGACACCCGGCCGCGATCGGCCATCTCCCCCTTTGAGCGCGGCCGATCGCGCTGGACGTACTATTCTGTCCTTGGGAATTAGGGCCCACCCCACATGGACGGAATAGTACGTCCAATCACAGAATGGGGTTAAAGGATACTCTGAGACAAAAAAAATGGTTATTTGCAAACTGTGCCATGCCAAGATCAACAGGGGCCTGACCACTAAGAGCCTAACCACCACCAGCATGATCAGGCACATGTCATCTAAGGAACTGACTTGTTGGGCCGAAGGCTAGGGTCAACAAATGGTGCCAGTGAGTGACACCAGTGCCTCTCCCTCTCTGCTAGGTGCTTGTCAATCCTCTGTTCATGACACTGGCACCGATGTCTCTTGCCTTGCACCTGCTCTTGCATATTCTAATCCACCATCATTAAGTACTTCCAATTCCTTGTCTAAGCACAGTGTTCACCTGTTCATACACCAGGCCTTGGCACAAAAGAGAAGTTTTTCAGACACCCACTCACAGGTGAAAACGCACATGTCCAGGCTGCTTGCTGTAGAAATGTTACCGTTTAGGCTTGTTGACATGAAGGATGTCTGCCGACTCACCGCGGCAGCCGTCTCTTGGTACTCGGTCCTCAGCTGCCACTTTTTCTCCAGGAGTGGTGTCCCCGCTTTGTACCAGCATGTGTCCAGAAACATTACCTGTGCCTTTACCAATGCAGTGAGTGGTATTGTTCACTTAATGACCAACACAGGGACAAATGCATGGGGCCAGGGATGCTATATTTCGCTGATGGCACACTGGGTAAACATTATTGAGGCTGCGGCCGAGTCTCACCCTGGCATAGCACATGTGCTCCCCATGTCGAGGAATGCTGGCCCTACTTTTATCAGGGTTTCCTCCACCTCAAACATCAGTTCTTGCACCCCCTCATCCTTTTTCAATGATTTGTTATCTCAGAGCATGTCATCCACTATAGCCAGAAGCTCTGCAGCACTGGCTAAGCAATGCGGCAACAGGCTCTGTTGAAGCGAATTTGTCTTGGAGACAAACTGCACACTGTGACTAAATTACTTAGAGGAATAAAATATCATACAGATCTGTGGCTATTGCCACTGAAATTCCAACCAGGCATGGTCTCCTGTGATATTGGGCGTAATCTGTTGGCGGCTATGAATCTTGGCAAGGTCACATATGTACAATGCTTGGCAAAAGTGCTCAAAATGGTAGTTCAGCTGTTTGTAAGAACCTATAAAGATTTGCCAGAACTTCTGGTCAAGATACAATGAATCACTACCTATTTCCACAAGTCGGCTACAGCTGCCACAGCTCTGGCAGTGCTGCAGCGGCGGATGCAAGTGCCAACTCACCAACTGGTATGCGACATGACCACGCACTGGAACTACACATTGCTCATGCTGGCAACTAGTGTTGAGTGTGTATTTTACACATTAATATGGATCCCAGGGCCTGAAGGAGAGTTTCCTCTCCTTCAGACCCTGGGAACCATCAGGAATACTGTCCGATACTTGAGTCCCATTGACTTGTATTGGTATCGGGTATCGGTATCGGATTAGATCCGATACTTTGCCGGTATCGGCCGATACTTTCCGATACCGATACTTTCAAGTATCGGACGGTATCGCTCAACACTACTGGCAACACTTTTTGAGCAGCAAAGGTCAGTTGTGGAATACCAGCTCTGGTTAGCCTCCACACATAACAACTAAAAAGTGGGCATGGATGTCTGACATCTGTGCAGTGCTCCAAGAAATTGAGTCCACAAAGGTGGTGAGCAGTGTTGATGCCATTGTCAGTGCAATGATCCTGCTTCTGTACCTACTTAAACAGTCGCTGCTCACAAATAAACATGAAGTTATACATGCGGACTAGGTAGTGATGGAGGAAGACATAAGACAGGGAGATACTAAGCAGCCCTGATCTCATCTGCTGAGCGTGGATTGGGTAACAATGAGGTAGTAGAGGCTGAGGAGGAGGAACAGGAGATGGTGGCTGGCGCAACAGAGGCTAATACCCATGCAAGCTTCTTCCCTTCTCTCCTACATGGATGGGCTGAGGAGGGGAATGAGAAGGAAGAAAGGGAGGAAAAGGAGGAGATGGAGAGTTGCCATCATGGTGGAGACAGAGAAATGTTGGCTGTAGGGAACTAGGCACATATAGCCAACTTTATGTACGGCTGTTTTTTCCGGAACCCGTACGTTATCTTTATCTTGGCCAGAAAGTCGCACTAGATGGTCACCCTGCTAGACCAGCGCTAGGAGAATTTTGCTTCTCTCCTTACTGAAGCAGAGAGGTCTTCTAAAAGGATGCTATACCAAAAGGACATTGTGGAAAATATGTTGAAAAATTTCCCATCAGAAAGCGCCAGAGGTAGGTAGGGAGCATGCTTTTTTAACCAACCAAGGAAGAGAGGTGAGACACAGCAGAGGCAGGGGTACACTGTCAAAGGCCTGGGACAATTTCATGACACCAGCTCAGCATCCAGCCCCTGATGACCGACTATTTTTGATAAAGAGGGGAACGTTTTTAAAGATGTTCAAGCAATACCTGGCCATTCAAACCAGCCCACTCCCTAATTATTTTGTGAACTTCAACTATTGGGTCTCAAAGCTGGACACCTGGCATGGACTGTCCCTCAATGTCTTGGATGTGTTGTGCTTCACTGCAGCTAGAATTTTATTTGAGCGGGATTATAGTGCCACCGGGGGAGCTCATAACAGGCACTTTTAAAGACAGTCAAGAAATACCTGGCTGTCAAAACCAACATACTCCCTAATTCCTCTGTGACCTTCAGTTATAGGTTCTAAAACAGCAGATACTGTTATAATTGAAAGAGTCCATAGAGCGCTTAGACCAAAACCTAAAGTCTCTGAACCACCTAGGGATATAATTTGTGGACTTCTCAGCTACTCGATACTGCAGCAATTTTAGCAGGGGCCAGAGAGAAATCCCCATTGATGTATGGGGATATGAATTTTCAAATTTTTCAAGACATCTCTCCATCCACTCTGTCCAAGAGAAGAATTCTAAAACCGCTGACAGAAATATTAGTAGCTAAAGGATTAAGATTTAAATGGCTCTTCCCATTTGGTATTGGGATCACCAAAGATGGCCGTCAGATTACCATTCGAACTCCGGAGGATTTAGAGAACTCTTGGGACTTATTGCATATCAATCCTATTTAAGTCCCTTCCTGGATGCCTATGGATCTTGGGCTAGACATTCCAAAGCTTGACAGGCAAACAGAGTGGTCCACAAAAAAGAAATCCGATTCTCCAAAAGTCAAGAAGAATTCCTTCAAACGGCATTTAACATGAAAAGATTTTGTGGCGCTTTTGTCAGATCCGAACTCGCTTTAGAGTTTTACTTGCTAGAGTGGTATTTTTCGAGGCTCCTTAGACTTAAACAAGGCTCCAGAGACCTCTCATCTGTGCTTTCACCCCATTAATAACTGTATTGTTTATTAACATTGGTATCTCGGAGGGTGGAAGAGGGGGAAGTCATTTTGTTGAGCTCAAATTTATATGAGGGATTTTTTGGGTTGTTTATTCCATTTAACCTTCTTTGATTGCTGATTGGATCAACTATGTCTCATCTTTAATGTTAGGGTATCTATTCCCCCCCCCTGCCAAAGATGAGAATGTTTTCGTATATAGTTCTATGTTGATTAATCTGTTATTTTACCTCAGGTGTACACTTCTGGCATTAGGACTCATTGTTTCACATGCCAATGGCTGAAAAGAACCAGGGAGACTCGATCAACGTGGCCTCCTTCAATGTAAAAGGTATTAACGTTCCTGCAAAGTGTAGTCAAATACTCACATTATTATGAAAAAATGGTGCACAGATTCTTTTTCCTCCAAGAAACACATTTTAAGGTAGGCAGAGCTCCTAACACTTCATTTTCTCGCTATTCTATTTGGTTCAATAGTTGCTCTTCCTCAGCAGCAAAGGGAGTTAGTAGGGAGGGAGTTTAAAAAAGGGTTACCTTTCACTTTAAAAGACTCCCTAGCAGATTCAGAAGGAAGATATATCTTCGTGAAAGGTTTTTTAGCCAACACCATGAATACATTTGGGAATCTATATGCCCCCATAACAAGGGACCAGCGCGTTGGTTATCTGCGGCTTTAGACACACTGGCTTTGTTTAAAGAGCTTCTTTTGATTCTGGGAGGAGACCTCAATTTGACATTAAATCCGCACCTTGATACATCAAATGGAAAGTCTTCAATATCATTAAATGAGAGAAAAAACATCTTACACAACCTAAACTCATTAAATCTGATTGACCCATGGAGAATTTTATACCCTACTACAATAGACTATACCTTTTACTCAACAGCACATAACTCTTACCAAAGACTAGATTATATATTGATGCAATCTTCATCTATCTCACTAATTGAAGACACTTCAATAGGCCCTATCACAATTGCAGATCACCAATCTTTCTGAAATTACGTATCACCTCTCTCCCCCGAGCTGTTCCGACGTGGCGACTAAATTAATCCCTATTAGACAATATGAACCATATATCTCAATTAAAAGTTTCTATTATTAGATTTTTCAGAGAAAATATAGTGGAAAAGGACACTACCCCCATCATTTTGGAAACCCATAAGGCAGTCCTCATGGGTGAATTAATAGCTTTAAGTGCTCACATTAAACGAGAGAGATAAAGAAATTTCCTCTCTCTTACATCAAATTAGCTTGATGGAAAGGTTTCACAAGAAAGATAGGTCTGAACGTACCTTACCTGACCTGTCCTCCCTGCGTGGTCAACTTAAGGATTTATTAAACCTTAATACTGAAAAAATGTTTGCACGATGCAGACAAAAAATCTATATGCACGGCAGCAAAGGTAGTAAACTTACTTCCAGAATGCTTAAAAAACAAAATGAGAAAAACTTTATAAAACAGATTCGTTTAAACGGAAACGTTAGACTTAGCGAATCAAAGGACATAGCTAAAGCCTTTCAAAATTATTAACACTCATTTGTATAACTTAGATACACCGGTTTCCATGGTGGACCCCCATAAGGCTGCACAGAGCATCCACAATTTTCTCGCCTCACTCTCTCTGCCTGGGATTTCCCCTTTGGTCAAGCTATACTCCTGAAAGAAGTTACAATCCAGGAAGTGAAAGACACTTTAGCGGAAATCCCGAACGGGAAATCCCAGGGCCCAGACGGTTTTCCCATTATTTATTACAAAAAATTTGCAGATGTTTTAATCCTGCGCATGGTTGAGCTCTTCAACTCCTTTCTATGGGGCACAACTCCTCCTCCCCAGACTTTAGAAGCCTATATCACAATCATTCCCAAGGAGGGGAGAGACGACACCCTGTGTAGCAGTTACCGTCCTATATCATTGCTTAACACAGACGTTAAATTGTGGGCCAAGATATTGGCAACTAGGATTAATCTGGTATTGGCAGACCTGGTCCATTCCGACCAGGCTGAGTTTGTACAAAGTAGAAAAGGTAAAGATAATTCCACTAGGATTCTACAGGCCATCTCCTATGCAAAACATACTGATCAGCCCCTCGCGATTCTTTCTACTGACGCCGAGAAGACTTTTGACCGTATAAGCTGGCATTTTTTGGTATGTGTCTTGCAGAAATTTGCTTTCCCTGCTCCCTTTATTGAAGCTATAATGTCCTTGTATGCCCAACCTACGGCTAAAGTTAGAATTAATGGAATTTTATCAGAGTCTTTTAAGATACGCAATGGTACCAGGGTTGTCCTCTCTCCCCTTCCCTATTTATTTTGGTCATGGAGACACTTACACAATATATTAGGCTGGATAGTGATATTAGGGGAGTTAGAATCAACCAGTTAGAAATAAAAGCGGCGGCCTTTGCGGACGACCTCTTATTGTTGATTTCCAACCCAGGGACCGCTTTCCCAAAGTTGTTGCAGACCTTCTCATTATTCAGGGAACCATCTAATTTTAAGATCAACCTTGATAAGTCTGAAGCCCTCAATATATCAGCGGAAATGTCAGATATTCACTCGCTCAAAAATTCTACGTCCTTTAAATGGCCTAAAGATAAAATTAAATATTTAGGAATTTTTATCTCCAAAGATCCAAACTCTCTTTTCCTACATAACTTTATCCCCCTCCTGAAAAACATTAGAAGCTTTCTCACCTCTTTCGATTTGCCCTTCCTATCTTGGATGGGTAGAGTTAATATATTTAAATTGTACATGGTCCCCATTTCACTCCCGAAATCTTTCTTTAACACACTAAATAAAATTATTTAAAAATGTATCTGGAAATCTAAAAAAGCTTGATTACCTTTTAAGACACTTATCCTCCCGAAGCAACTTGGGGGTCTGGGCCTTCCGGATCTTATATCTTATTACCATGCCATACATATAGCCAGATGGATAAAACTAACTCATTTGGTTGATCAAAATGCACAAGCACATATTGAAACACAATTATTAGGCCAAGATTTAGGAAAATTGTTATGCACCAATCACCCTGTTTCAAAAATTAGCTTTAATGAAATTCCAAACCACCCACCTTCTGGTCTTTTCCTGGATAAAATTCCAATCGGCCTGATCCCATATATTTTTGATCTGGAATTCACTGACCCCTACAGTATTTGGTCCTCTCTTTTGAATAAACCAATCTCTCATCTACTAAATAATAAGATACCTTGTTATAATTCATGGCCCTCAGATGCTGCAAAGCGTCCACGCAATTTTCTCCAACAGATACATGTGTCACATTTCATGACACAAGTCAAAACATTATCCACTTCACCTTCTGAGCGGCTTTGGTTGGATTTACTGATGAAAATTAAACCACCTATCCCGAGACTATTTTCGAAAGTCTATGTTAACCTTCTAAGCTCTAAAATGAATACTAAATCAATATTCCTGCATTCTTGGTAGGTTGAACTTAGAATTTCCTTATCATCTCAAGACATACAGAGGATATGTTCGAACTCCCACGTCTTTTGTAGATGCATTTTACTCCAAGAATCTGCGTATAAAATACTGTCAAGGTGGTACTTTACCCCGGAGAGACTTTTTCATTTAGGCCTAGCTGATTCTCCACTTTGCTGGAGATGTAAGTCATCTAGGGGTACACTAACTCACATTTTTTGGTCTTGTCAGAAACTCCAGTACTTCTGGCATCAAATCAATAATTCTATGAGGGCAATGGGCGTGTTGAAATCAGATCTTACTGCTCCAGAAGTACTCTTGTCCCTTCCCACGCCAAACTTTAAACCTAAGAAACATGATCTTCCACCTTTACTTTTGGGAGCAGCAAAACATTTGATTGCCTTGAAATGGAAATAAACAACCCCACCAACCCTGGTGAACTGGATAGCAAAGGTTAGGGATATTTTTCGCTTAGAAGAATTGTCAAGCTGGGAAACTTTCTCTCATGACCGCTTCTTAAAGACTTGGTCCCGTTGGACCAACTGGACTGGAAAAGATTAGATCATCTAGCTTTAATTTCTTCCTGTTTACTACGGTGATCAGGCCCACCTTAGGGAAGATCCCCTTCTGTGCCAAAATGATGAGGACTCCCTTCCCTGATTCCTTATCAGTAAATAAGTTTATTAATTTTAACTTGATGAAAAAATTTTTCCTACTATTTAAAATTGGCTGTAATTTTGCACGCATTTGTTGGTCTTACGCCAATGTCGGATTATAGTGACACCTGTTCTTTTGTTTCATTTGGTTACCTTGTTATATTGTTTATTTTGATATGCATAAACTCACTTGTATTTACAAACAATAACTCTTTATAAGATATGTTATAATGTGAGTTACATGTAACTTTTGTTAAAAAGTCATAAATAAAGAATTGAAAAAAAAAATAGAAAGCCTGCAAAACATCTGTAGCTTCTTCTGAATAGGATAAGTCATGGACCGTGATTTCTGGAAAAGCTCAGTTTTCAAACAATGTAGAAAAAACAAAGCAAAAAATACTGTATATATTCAAATTTATCTTTCCCCTTACAGAAGAGAGGAAAAGAATCACAGGAATAATAAACGGAATATGCCAGGTAAATACACCCTAAAGGACTGTATCTAATTAGATAGATGGATAGATAGATAGATGATAGATAGATAGATAGATAGATAGATAGATAGATAGATAGATAGATAGATAGATAGATAGATAGATAGATAGTGTGCAATGGCACCGTTACGGTCCAAATGAGGAAGGTTCTCATTTAACTGAAATATGTCACCATTGCCATTATGGGCAATTAAATATTTTTCTATATTGGAATGCTGCCTCTATTTTTTACATAGATAAATTTGGTTGCATATAAACGTTTGGGCACCTCTGGTTGAACTTACTGTTATTGTGAACAATAACAGCTAAGCAAGTTGAAGATGAAATGATCTCTAAAAGGCGTAAAGTTAAGGATGGCACATTTCCTTTGTATTTTAGGCAAAAAAAATTGTCATTTTTTTACATTTTAAAAATGACAAAAAGGAACATGAAAGGTTGAAAAATGTGGGCACCCTTGGAGATTTATGTGCTTAGATAACTTTGACAAGGTTTCAGATCTTAATTAGGTCTATGGCTGGTTCACTATCACCGTTAGGAAAGGCAAATGTCCCATCTTTATAAAAACCCAACCTCCTCTAGCCTTGTGCGAAAAAACTGCAGCCATGAGATCTTCTTCGCAGCTGCCTAGCACTATGAAAATGAAAATGGTGGAGGCCCACAAAGCAGGAGAAGGCTATAAGAAGATAGCAAAGCATTTTCAAGTTGCCCTTTCCTCAGTTTGAATTGTAATTAAGAAATGTCAAATAACAGGAACAGTGGGGGTCAAGATAAGGTCTGGAAGACTAAGCAAAATTTCAGTGAGAGCTACTTGTATGATTCGTAGAGTGGCAAATGAGAACCATCGCTTGACTGCAAAAGACCATCAGAAACATTTAGCAGACTCTGGAGTTGTGGTTTATTGTTCTACTGCACAAATATGGCCTTCATGGAAGGGTCATCAGAAGAAAACCTCTCTTGCATCCTCACCATAAAATTCAGAAACAGAAGTATGCAAAAGAACATCTAAACAAGCCTGATGCATTTTAGAAACCAATCATGTGTACCGATGAGGTTAAAATAGAACTCTTTGGCCACAATGATCAAAAGGCCACAGAATTTCAGGAAGAGTACATCTCGCCAACCATTAAGTATGGGGGTGGATCAATCATGCTTTGGGGTTATGCTGCACTCAATAGCACGATGAACATTTCATGGGTAAAGGGAAGAATGGATTCAATGAAATTTCAACAAATTCTTGATTAAAACATAACACCATCTGTAAAAACGCTGAAGTTAAAAAGAGGATGGCTTCTACAAATGGAAAATGATCCTTAACACAAGTCAATATCCACAATAGATGACCTCAGAAGGCAAAAGCTGAAGGTTTTACAATGGCCCTCACAGTCACCTGATCTGAACGTCATTGAAAATCTGTGGCTAAACCTCAAAATAGCAGTGCATGCATGACAAACCAGGAATCTCATAGAACTTATAGAATTTTTCAAGGAAGAATGGATGAAAATCCCTCAAACAAAACTTGAAAGCCTCTTGTCTGGCTACAAAAAGTGTTTACAAGCTGTGATACTTTCAAAAGGTGGTGTCACTAGGTACTAAACATGCAGGGTGCCCAAACTTTTGCATTGGCCCATTTTCCTTTTTGTAATTTTGAAATGTAAACGATCAAGATATATATTTTTTGCCAAAACTACAAAGGAAATGTGTCATCTGTAACTTAAGCCCTTGTAGAGATCATTTCATCTTCTACTTGCTTAAGCTTTCACAATGACAGTAATTTTGACCAGGGGTGCCCAAACTTTTACGCAACACTGTAGATAGATAGATATGTAAGATTTTTTACTGTAAAAATGTATACTCATTTATTAAAAAGTGTCCCACAGCAAATCATTAGTGTAAATACGTTCTACGTAGGATGCTCAGTGACCCCAATTACAAGTCCGATCCAAATCCTTTATTAATATTAGTAACTATAAAGGCACCCAATGAAACCAAGAAAGCAATTAACCTGCTCTACTCAAGTCTATGTAGAACCTCATAAATCACTGGTCTAAGAGCAGAAAGGCTTTTCTTTAAGTCTTATGTTTCTGTATTTCTTCCTTAGGCAGCGGAAGGAGTCTCCTGAGTATCGTAAAGGAGCCATGCTCCAAATTACTGTACGCAGGCTGTATTGTTCCCCATTGCAAGAGGTGAAGCTCCCTTTTGGCAGAAATGTTTTTCGCATTATCTCATTCATAGTTATTATTTGGAGCACAATGGGACAGTTCTTCATAATCACCTATCACTTGAGAAGGAAGAGGAAAGTTAATTGCATTGCACCAGGCAATAATTTTACTGGGTTATCTCCCTTCACAGTGGTTCTACTTCTCATGCAACAATAGTATAATGCCTCATTAATCACAGGTGTATTCCGTGTGTCCTATGTAATTTATCACACCTTTTAGATACTGTTTCTATACAATGCAGACTGATTTAAAGACAAAACTATAACAAGTCTTTTTTGTTTTCAGATAATACATTCACTGACGTGGTCATTAATAGTGAACACACTATAAATATACAAGATTTTCAAATGTCTTTTGGACAGGGTCTCAGAGGAACGTGTAAGTCTGCGAGATACAAAAATCCAGCTCATAGGGCTGTGGTAACTGGGTTGACCAAATAGCTACCCTTAGGAGAAGAAAACAAAGACCTCTCTTGCCTCCAGAGAAAGGGACCCCAAAGCAAGATACAAGCCCCCCACAAATAATAACGGTGAGGTAAGAGGAAATGACAAACACAGAAATGAACCAGGTGCAGCAAAGAGAGGCCAGCTTACTAATAGCAGAATATAGCAAGATAACTTATCTGGTCAACAAAAACCCTATAAAAATCCACACTGGAGATTCAAGAACCCCCGAACCGTCTAACGGTCCGGGGGGAGAACACCAGCCCCCTAGAGCTTCCAGCAAAGGTCAGGATACAGATAGGAACAAGCTGGACAAAAATACCAAACAAAACAAAAGCAAAAAGCAAGGAAGCAGACTTAGCTTGAAATACAGGAACCAGGATCATAGGACAAGAGCACAACAGATTAGCTCTGATTTCAACGATGCCAGGCATTGAACTGAAGGTCCAGGGAGCTTATATAGCAACGCCCCTGAACTAACGGCCCAGGTGAGGAAATAAGAAAAGACAGACGCTCCAGAGTCAATTCACTAATGACCACTAGAGGGAGCAAAAAGCAAAATCACAACAGTCTGGCACTCGAGCTGTCTTGAGACTCTGTGTCTGTGAACTCAGGTAACCTTAGTATACAGCCACCTGGTCTCCTGGCAGCTGTGAGGCCCAGAAACCTCATGGGAACTTTTGAAGGACACGTAAAGGTTGCTGGAGTTTCCAGCTGGTGGAACACCTGGAGGCTGTGAACTAAGGTTACCTTGGGTGTGTATTTCATGGTACTTGCTAACAAAAAAAAAAAAATGACATGGGGTGCCCCCTATTTTTAATAACCAGCT
Source organism: Ranitomeya variabilis (assembly GCF_051348905.1). Lineage (NCBI taxonomy): Eukaryota > Metazoa > Chordata > Amphibia > Anura > Dendrobatidae > Ranitomeya > Ranitomeya variabilis. The sequence continues at coordinate 1,108,056,791 of NC_135232.1, read as the reverse complement.
GAGGGAAAGCTGGGAGCTGGTGTTATTATTCTGTAAAGGAGCCAATATCCATAAAGATTCCCAGCCTATTAATAACAGCTCACCACTGTCTGTTTAACCTTTACTGGCTATTAAAAAGGGGGGACCACAAAAAAAAATGATGTGGGGTTCCCCTCTATTTTTACTAGTCAACAAAGGCTAAACAGACAGCTGTGAGCTGATCTTAATAGATTGGGAAGGGGATATGCATATTGGACTCCTCCTAGATTAATAACACCAGCTGTCCCCAGAAATGGCGCATCCATTAGATGCGCCAATTTTGGTGCTTATCCTTGGCTCTTTCGCTTGCCCTGGTATATTGGCAAGTGGGGTGGGGTAATGGTTTTGGGGTTGATGTCTGCTTTTTATTGTGAGCAAACATCAAGCCCATAAATTAGTAATGGATAGGCGTCTATCAGACAACCCCATTACTTACCCAGTAAATTAAAAGAAAAAAATACACACACATGAAAAAAACATTTCATTTGAGTGAAGAAGACTCCTCTGCACATTGTCAGGTTTATCCATTTATAAATTTTAAAAAAATATCTGCAGATCTGACGACATCCAACTAGGTACCATGTCATACACCGGTTTCCCTAAAGGCACCTACATCAGAAACGTTATCGACCATGAGCCATGACTGCGAAAAAGTGGCTGCAGAGGTTATTCGAGGTATTCTTTCATGGGTGACGTTACACACGTGAGAAATGACTACTAGAAATCTGTGCATTCTTTCTCTCGTGGGCCTGGCTCACAGCGATTATGTGACTGTGAGAATGAGACTGCAGAGGTTTCTTACGGTCATTTCTCACAGGAGTAACATCATAACCTAATGCCTAACGCTTAATGGGCACCTGTCACCTTGGAAAACAATATTTACCTGTAGATATAGGGTTAGTCTGTAGCTGAGTGGTATTAAACTGCTGCCAGGCCACCTTGTTGAGAGTGCGACTACTGGTAGAAAATAAACTTATTTCCTCCAGCAAGCTGCTATCTTTCAGCCATGGGGGCATGGAGTGGCTACAGCCACCGCCCGTAGAACTCACTATCTTGTGGGCTGGAAGCACGCCCCAGGACGTTTATTGACAGCTCACTCTGCACAGATGGGTCACAGAGTTTGCTGTCCATGAAAGTGTAGGGGTGTTCTTATAGTGAGCGGAGACTGTTGTACCCCTGATATCTGGTTGCTCACAGGAAAAAAATGTTAATTTTCTACCAGTAGCCCCACTTTTCATTAAGGTGGCCAGACATCACTGTAACACTATTTCCCTGCAGATTAACCCTATATTTGTAGGTAAATTACATATTCCGAGGTGACAGATTCCCTTTAAGGTTTTATCGGAGATAAATCCACTTGATGCATTGCTCCCTTTTCCTATTCTACGTACCAACATATTTATTAAGTCTCTATTTGTTGTGGTGAGGGACCAACATCTAGTGAGATGTATGGTTGTGGAAAACAATGCAAGGAAAGTCTTGTTTTCACTGGACTGTGCCCATAGAATTTCCATCATGTTTCTTTCCACAGGAAGAAAATACTTGCTGTTCATTTACTATATAAGAAAGTAATTAGTTATTATGTCAAAGCTGCAAAGTGTTTAGGACGGATGTACTACTTGAATGTGGAAAATATTTTCACACGCAAAGACTATAGCGGAATTAGGAATGCCTGATAAGCCTTTGGCTCAATAGCAGAAACTGACCAGAGTTCACCAAGGTACCAGAAGATTCCCCAGTGGGTCAAGGTTCTGGGTTATTAAGGTTCCCCAAAGTTGCAACAAAAGACAACTTTGTTTTCAGCAAGTCAATATTTTTTTTTTCTTATTGATAATTCCATACATACTAATATTGATCTTGTTTGGCAAAATAGGAACATTTAAGTCGTATTCCCCCTGCAAACAAACCAAGAGACTGTCTCTTTTTTGCTGATGACATGCCCGAATTTGCCCAAATTATTACTAAAAAATCGAGAGATTGGGACAGTATCAAGATATTCATGACTGTTTGTGGCATGCATACATCCATATCCATATAAAGGGTAGACAGTCAAGTGGATCTACATTTACTATTTTTTTTTCATATGTTACATACCCCCACTAATTTATCAAAACAGTCATGCAAGAACTCAGCGCCTCTACTTGCTGAAGTGAGTGTTTGGGAACAATGTTTTGAATTTTTGGTGGTGATCTCAGGAGTCAGGTCAAGTGATGAGCGAGTGTGTTCGTTACTCAAGTTTTCCGAGCATGCTCCAGTGTTCTCCGAGTATCTTGGGCGTGCTTGTAGATTATGTTTGTGTCCCCGCAGCTGCATGATTTGCGGCTCCCCCGATCGGGGGTCACCGATGCATGCATTTCCGGCAGGATAGACGGAAGTGCTTGTTAAATGCCGCTGTCAGAATTTGACAGCAGCATTTAACTAGTTTATAGGTGCGGGTGGATCACAATTCCACCCTCGCATATTGCGGGCACATGTCAGCTGTTCAAAACAGCTGACATGTTCCGACTTTGAGGTGGACTCACCACCGGAGCCCAAATCAAAGCAGGGGATACTGCCATTGGCATAATAGTACGTCTGATGGCATTAATTATGTAGCAGGGGTTGGGTTTGAGGTAGCCCCTTCAGAATATAATGTACCCCCTCATAGAATATACAGTAACCCCCTTCATAGAATATAATGTAGCCTCCCTCATAGAATATATGTAGCCTCCCTCATAGAATATATTGTAGCCTCCCTCATAGAATATTATGCAGCCCCCTCATAGAATATAGTGCAGCACCCAGAGAGACACATAGCACCACTCTCCGAACGTTCCCCGCAGCACATCCCAGCAGCATCTTCGTCGCTTGCAGCTTTCTGTCTGAAACTGCCATGCGATGAATGATGACATCATTCAGCTGTGCTGTATCAGACAGGAAGCGACAGGCAGGGAGCAGGAAGCAGGATAGCATCGGATCCCTGCAGCTCTGCTCCACTGCCAAGCTGCCGGGATCGCTCCCTGCCCACCAATTGCCCTAAGGATCAGCCACCCTGCAGGGGCCCACCTTTGGGGCCCTGATGCAGCCACACAGGTTTTACATGCAGACAGTGTTAGCCTCAGCCTGCCGCTAACACTGCCCATTATTAAAGTCAAATGAATGTTCACTCCTCTCCACGCCCATGGGGCATGGGGAAGCATGAATACTCATTTCTCTTTAGCAGCTGGGACAGGCTCCTTTCTCCAGCTGCTGCTCTGCTGGCACTGGTGGGCCCCCTTGACTCAGGGTCCCCATAGCTGTTGGGTGTGTCACTATCAGGGGCTGGGGCCCCTGGAGCAGTGGAGGCCCTAGGCAGCTGCTTGCCAGTATGCCAGCAGGTGTCAGTGCCTCGGCCCTCCGGAGAATCTCCGATGGGCCAGTCTGACCCTGCATACAAGGACAGGGACCGGGGAGCCATGTATACCAGGATAGGGATGAGGGGACAATACATACCTGGCTTATACTCGAGTCAATAAGTTTACCCAGTTTTTCGTGGCAAAATCAGGTGCCTCGGCTTATACTTGGGTCAGCTTATACTCGAGTATACACGATACATACAATTATATGAAAAAGTTTGGGCACCCCTATTAATCTTAAGCTTAATGTGTTATAAAAATTGTTTTTTTTGCAACAGCTATTTCAGTTTCATATATTTAATAACTGTTGGACACAGTAATGTTTCTGCCTTGAAATGAGGTTTATTGTACTAACAGAAAATGTGCAATCTGCATTCAAACAAAATTTGACAGGTGCATAAGTATGAGCACCCTTATCATTTTCTTGTTTTAAATACTCCTACGTACTTTTTACTGACTTACTAAAGCACTTTTTTTGGTTTTGTAACCTCATTGAGCTTTGAACTTCATAGCTAGGTGTATGCAATCATAAGAAAAGCTACTTAAAGTGGCCACTCGCAACTTGTTCTCCTGTTTGAATCTCCTCTGAAGAGTGGCATCATGGGCTCCTCAAAACAACTGTCAAATGATCTGAAAACAAAGATTATTCAACATAATTGAATATAACACAATTTTCATAGTCTTAAAAATACAGAAAAATCTTTAAATGAGAAGGTGTGTCCAAACTTTTGGTCTGTACTGTGTATATACTCAAAATGCACATCCCAAAAAGAAGGAGCCATTCCCCTTTAGCCCCATCCATTTTGAGGCCTGTTGACATGAAGGGAGGTGACCTACAAGGTTTTGGTACCATCCTGATTGGGTATGACTTGTCATGGTGGGATGGTTTTTATGCTCTTTTGATAAAAATAGTGTATACTAAGTACCCTATGCTTTTTACATGTACTATCAGTATTTACTAAGTTACTTACTGCAGGGTATATGCTTATTTTGCTTTTTATCCTAGGTACTATCCTTGTAGATAGTAGCATATTACATAGTGAGATCTACACAGATAGGTTGGTCAGGTTCAAATGCAAGCTGAAATGGGATTGTCTAAAAGTACAACATGATTTTTAAATTTGTGAGTCCTACTCAAAAGCCCCATCTCAGGCTCGAGGGGGAATTAGGTAGAAGGTGTGGGCAGAGTCAGAGTCAGTCAGAGTCAGTCTGTGAGAGAAGTGAGAGGAGTGAGAGAAAAAGAGCTGGAGAGAGAAGGGGTCCTAGGGGTCAAGGAAGCAAAGAATCCACCCATGGTGCCTGAATCCACGCCGACCGTAGTCGGGTGGATGGACCAGGTCGCAGTGGGGGACCAGCCCCAGACTAGTGGAAAGACTGTAGGATTCAGCTTGCAAACCGGAGGCTGTGGTATCTGTATGTGTCACAGCCAAAATCTACACACATTCACTGAAAAAGCAGCCACATAAGGTCAAGGAGACCAGGAAGATGTCACCCGACAGGACCGGAGGCTGCTGGCTTGGGACACTGTGTGTAAGGCGCAGGGCAGGAGGGTGAGAGTCAGTGCAGAGCGACGACCAGGAAAGGTACACAAGAAGGGGGTCCTGGAAAAGTGCACCCCAAATTACCTGAGAGCTGGCTGGACCACAGACCCGGCAAGGCACCCGGCTGGTGTTTGTATCCCAGAACTGTGTGAGGACTGCACCCCACTGAGTCTTCAGAATTAGTTATGGCGTCACCTGCCTTGTACCGCAAGAGTCACCATCAACACATTTAAATCATATCTGCCCTGGGGCCCTGCTCTACCTGTGGGGAGCTGTACCATCTTTTCTGCATCACCATCGGTCCCGGTGGATCTGAACTGCAGCCTCGGCCATCCCTTGCCGAACACCTTGGATGGCGTCACGAACCAATCCCACATAACTTTTCCCCTTGCATCATTTTTACTTCACGCACAGGGCCACGGAGTGGGGTCACGGCCCTGTGACATCCCCAAAGAACTGTCGGGCCCGGTTCCAAGTACCCCATGGCCCTGGTGGGCGTCGAAAGTACCTAGAGACCTGGAGGTATGGATATGTCCAAGGTTGGGAAAGGGTTAAACACGCACCTTGATCTGTCAAGATATCATGGTACAAAAAAGTGTAGTTAGACACCAACTTCAACTTTGCATGTTCCGTTATATTAAATATGCAAATTGCATCTTCAGAGAGAAAAATAACTTGAACTCTAGTGCCACTTATTGGAAGTAGAAATCCTTAAAGTCTATATCAACCCTTTAATAAGCCTTGACATATGGCTCAGGATTTCAATTTGCAGACAGCTTTTTGTGGTATTGCCCCTCACGGGGGCAGCACGGTGGCTCAGTGGTTAGCACTGCCGCCTTGCAGCGCTGGAGTCCTGAGTTCAAATCCCAGCAAGGACAACATCTGTATGTTTGTATGTTCTCCAAGTGTTTGGGTTTCCTCCCACATTCCAAAGACATACTGATAGGGAATCTAGATTATGAGCCCCATCGGGGACAGCGATGATAATGTGTAAGCGCTATTTAAAAATAAAAGATTATTTATTATCAGGGCAAAGTATAAGATCTGATTTGGCAAGGTGAGAGGCATAAGACAGAGATCTAAGGGGTAATGTTTATCTTTGTAGAGAGTAACAAGCCAGGTCTGGTTTGTCTCTCTTCTCAAGGAGAAACCTAAGGCTACTTTCACACTAGCGTTAACTGTAAACCGTCTCAAAACGTCTTTTTTCAGAAAAAACGCATCCAGCAAACGTTTTTGCTGGATGCGTTTTTTCCCCATAGACTTGTATTGGCGACGTATTGCGACGGATTGGCATACGTCGTGTCCGTTTTACGACATATGCATCGAAATTTGGCGACACGTCGTCGGCAAAAAACGTTGATTGTAACGTTTTTTGTCTACGCCTAAAAATCGTGTCGCGACGTATCCTGCAGCATACGTCGTTGGCTGCAATGGAAGCCTATGAGCGACGGATGCGTCGGGACACGTCGTACGACGCAATACAGCGCTGCAATACGTTTTTTTCACACTGAGCATGCTCAGAAGCAGGATTTTGTTGCCAATTGGCCAGACACCCCCAAATCTATATAAACCTGGCCTGGGCCTTCAACCCCACATATGCCTGCAAGAAGACCAAGCGAGAAGACTGCCAGCAAGAGCCAGCCAGCCAGAAGACCCTAGCCAGCCACAGGACCCCAGCCATAAGACCCCAGCCACAAGACCCCAGCCTGACACAGGAGCCAGCCACAGGAAGGAGCCAGCCACAGGACTCCAGCCACAAGACTCCAGCCACCATAGAGCCAGTGTGAGTATTGCAATTTTTGTGTGCATCTGTGTGCCTGTGCATTTCTGTGTGTATGAGGTACTACTGACTACAGCAAGAGCTTAAAACCTGAAGAGAACCTGAGGCCTGCCATCGTCCTGCACCAGCCAGTGCCATGCTAGAGTCCAGATCCACCATGATGCCAGCCACTGTGAAGACCTGCAGCTCCAGCCAAAGGATTGTCAGCCTTTTTTATGTGTGTGTGTGTATGCGTCTTCTGATTGGGTTCATCTTTCTGCCTTTGTTGTACATATGTGTGGAGCGCCCCCACTGCCACAGGGCCGAGGGGTACCCGGTACCGGGCCTCTGAATCTCTCTTCTGGGGTTGTCACGGTGGCTAGACCCGGTCCGTGACCCTGCTGAGGGGCGTCCAGTGAAAGGTGGTGGTAAATGGTGGTGATATCGCGGTGCAGTGTAGGTCGTAGTAAATAACGAGGACACCAGGTTGCAGTCTCTTTACCTCTTTACTGAAGGTTTAAGAATCCTCAGTCCAGAGCGCTGTCAACAGGGCTGTCAGAGACCGGCCGGTCCAAAGGCACATCAGGAGTTCTCTTTACAGGTGGGAATCAGTGTCTACCTTCTAGCGCTGGGTGTTGTAGTTCTTCCCTGCTAAGCACCCCGGGATAGTCCTCACAACTGCTGTGTCTGTCTCTGATGTTCGTTCTCTCTCCGTCCCCCAGGTGATATGGTAGGACGCACCCGTATGACGGGGTAGGCCTGGAGTTCTTCCGGGACCCTAGAGTCGCCCCTCTCCCACAGCTGCTTCCGTTGTCTGCTTAGGTGATTTGTGTGAGACAGCCAACCTATAATTGGCTGTCCGGTCGTGGTTTGCAGTAGTACTTAGAGTCTCTTACTTGCTCGGCGTTCCGGCCACCGACTGTTTGCGCCTCAGAAGGATGTTGCCTCGGTCTAACAGCACGACTCCTTCTGGTCCTAATGCCTCTTTTCTGTATTCCCGTTGTTCACTGGTTAGTTCTGCTCTTAGGAGTCTGCCAGGATCCCATCCCTGACAGGTCCTCTCACTAGCTCTTCCCAGTAACTTCTCTCTCTGTCTTCCTGTCTAACCCCCAGTTTTACCAGAGTGTGAGGAGTGGCCTACTAGATAGAACCACCCCCCCTGGTGGCCGGAGTGTGAAGTGTAGTGTGAGTGTTACCTGGTCAGAGAAACTCCTTTAGTGCAATCAGACGTAACATCACTCCCCTTAGTGGCAGAGCGACATTACTGCAACGACCAGGACTCTGGGGCGCTGCTTGTGTATTTGCATAAAGCTTATGTGCGTGCGTGTGTGTATTTTTGTACGGCTGTGTGCTTTTGTAAGTATGTCTTCATGTGCCTGCACCTTATTATGCCTTTGCCAATCTTATGCCTGTTCATGTGGGAGGGTATGTGTCCATGTTCAGGATTGCATCAGGATTTGGTCAGGATTTTCCATCAGTATTTGTAAGCCAAAACCAGGAGTGGGTGATAAAAGCAAAAGTGTGCCTGTTTTCCTATTATACTTTCCCTCTAATTGTTACACTCCTGGTTTTGGCTTACAAATACTGATGGAAAATCCTGACCAAATCCTGATGCGTTCCGGAATGTGGACACATACCATGCATGTTTGTGTGCGTCTTGTTGATTGCATGTGCATTTGTCCATGCTTTAATTGGTTAATTGCCTTTTTCTGATGTATTGACTGTATAGTGGTCTGTGCAGCATGTGGTTTAAATGTGTTTTTTTTTTTTTTTAAATCTGATGTATTTTTTAAAAGTCTAGTGGTCTGCAGCTTGTGGTTTGAATGTGTGAGTGTGGTTTTTTTTTCTATTTAAAAGTGTTGATTTTATTTTACTGTTAAAACCATTTGCAGTTGATGTACTTGTATTTAAAATAAAGAGCATTTCAGCTCCTAATTGTGATTTAAAAAAAAAGAGAGAAAAAAAAAGAAAATAATAAAATGTTTGTTAAAAAAATGTCCGTAGTATCATTTCATAAAGGTAAATTTAAAACTGGTGTATGTACCAATGGTTACACATACAATACAGAGTTGGTTGAGGGCTTATTTTTTAATAAAGGTTATACTGTAAAGGTTTTTTTTGGGGGGAGGTGATTTTTTAAAATAAAATGTGGCAAATATATTTTTGCATGGTGGGTTCACATTTCAAAATTTTTTTTTTAGGGACATGGAAATGAATGGTATAACGTACCTCTTTTTTTTGGTTTTGGTGTTCACCTTTAATGAACATTTCTCACATCATTTTAGCAGGGTGTTTATCTTTAAACATTGCCTACTTCGGAGGGTGGTCTAATTATAAATCCATTATACTTATTACAGATACACCAGGGACCACATCCACTGAGCAGCCCACCAGGACCACAGCCACAAATCTTTAAAAGTAAGTTTTGAAGACCCCAAATCTGCTGCTTCAATGTGTAGAGCAGATTGCAAGTGTCTTTTAACTTACAGAGACACCAGGATCACAGCCGCCAGCCTTGCTACCGCAACAATGTCCTCTTCTGACAGCCCTCCTCCACAGCAACAGCGTGTATCGGTAAGTTAACACAAACTGCAACGCAATATTTCAGCGCAGTATTTTCTGCAGTCTGTTATAGAACATTCAATATCAGCAATGACATTTAAAAAAAGGAGTGGAATGGCCGCAAAGAAAACCAAAATTACATGCTGCAGAAAACAGTGCGCAGTATGTCAGCGCAGTATTGTCTGCAGCATGTAATATAACATAAAAAATGACCAATGACAGAAAAAAATAGAGGCTTACCGCAGGGTCACCATCAGCCGCTCCGCCGGTGTGATGGCAAGCCTCATCCTTGTGTCCTGTCTTCGGATGACATCCTCCATTTTTGCAAGCAAAAAGTCAAAATTTTCCAGCCTCATCCGCACGTAGTTATAGAATTTGTGTGGATTGTGCCGCAACTCCAGGTACAGAGTGGACTGGACACCCCGGGTCATCCGTAGTTCATTAATCGGATGAATCCACAGTCGTCTCTGTCTCCGTTGCTGCAGAAGCATCCTACGCCTTTCCGCTGCCGCCTCCTTCTCCCGCACTATGATATCCAGGCGATTCGTCTCAAAGATAACGTCGGTAACCAAACTCGCAATCCTCCCAAGAACACCTTCCATCGCTGCCACAAAACTAAAACCCACAAAGATGGGCTGTAAAAACAGTAACTATATAGTTTTCCATATTTTCCAGTAGCCAATCAAATTTGGGAGCCTCCCATTTTAAAAACGGATCTGTCGGAAAAACGGATGCAATGGATGGTAAAAAAGTATGCAACGTATGCAACACATCCAGTATTTTGAACGGAAACGTTTAGCGGATTTGCGACGTATCCGTCGAAATGCTGTATGCGTGGCATACGTTTGTCACCGTTTTTCACTTTTTTTACGCATCCGTTTTTTCGGCAAAAAAGACGTTTTGAGACTTTTTACAGTTAACGCTAGTGTGAAAGTAGCCTTAGAGTTCATGTTGAGAATAAATGATGACGTCAAGAGGTGGATTGAGGGGGCAGTGTGGTGGCTCATAAGTGGATACAGAGAAATATTTAGATAAAAAGGTATATTCTTCTTAACGATGGGTGAATATTTTGAAATTCTAATTTTTCAGCTTATCTCAAAATTCACGGTGAATTTAAAGCTCTACAAAGCCTTCATTTGCCCAGTCTTGCAAATATAATTTCATTGCAGAAGCATTATAACACTGATTACGCAATCAGCAGCTGCCAGACGTGTGTTGTTCCCTGGTCCTGCCTCGCAGACACAGGGATTCTCCCATCTATCTCTCTATCAGTGAAATCTGTATTATTTTCTATTTCTCACACATTAATCTTTTTTCACTGCTGTTCTGTAACACACACTATCTGAACAGTTTCTTCAGCGTTTTTTGGTTTACTATCACTATCTTTATGGCTAAGCTGTAAGCCGTAATGTTTAAAGATGATTAAACCCGAACTATTGGGTTTTGGTCCTTAACTCTGAATATAGACTTCTCATGGAGCTCTGCTGTACACTTCGGGAGAGAGAGAGATTTTCTAGCTCCAAAGTTTGGGTGCCAATTGATTTCTATGGAGTTCAGGTTCAGGTTCAAATTCAAGTACAGTTCAGAATCCCGGATCGAACTTTTGACTGAAGTTCAGTTGAACCCAAAAAATTCGAACTTCCACAGGTCCAATTTTATACATACTGCGATAGTACTTCCTAATTGGCTGTACTGTACCATGTGTTGACAGATGCAAAGCATAATGGTGAAGCCCATCTGGCCATTCCATATGATTATGTAATTTTTCTTTGGCTGATGCGATCTTCTAAAACGTTTGAGGTAGCCTTCTTCAACAAATTCTTAAAAATTCAATACAAATTCAATTCACGTCAAATGGATTCAATGATATAATATTTACTTGTACTGTTAATTTATGAAAAGTTGAAATGACAGAGACCATTTTAGCAGGAATATGGTGGTTCAGAGTCCGCGCTACCCAATGTTCAAAGATACGATCACACACAAAGGTGAAGGATGAATGTGGCTTATTTGGTCTACACGTTTCAAGGTTTTCAAACCTCTTCATCAGGACCAAACCACATTGTCCGAGCAGTTTGGTCCTGATGAAGAGGCATTCATGCCTCACCTTCATGTGTGATCGTATCTTTGAACCATGGACAGTGTGGACTCTGAACCATCATATTCCTCATATATTGCAAGGAATCTCCTTGGTGGTCCAACTGTAGTCTTTACATGCTTCTATAGGAGTTGTGACTGGAAAAACCCAATCAGGTGAGAGTGTACCTATATTTTACTCCACTTTGTTATCAAATAAGACCCTATTTGCGCTTTTAGTCTCTCCAGTTGTACCATTTGAGTGACCACTTTATGACTGATGTGATGTTCTAAATATTAGATTACACCAATTATACAAAGGTGTAAACTTAACTGTTGAAGAAGCTGGCAACGAAACGTGCGTCGGGATGAGGGGACATGAGTGATGACCATCTCCATCTCAGGGTTTTCATCTGTGCCATCACATACAGGTATCCTCCAAAAGTATATGATATTGTATTGTTGGTGTTTAAGGGGAGGCTACATTAATTCAAGTGGGTTGTAACTTCCTATGCACCTATTTATTCATTTTATTTGACCAGTCTTTGGTTTAACACTAATTGTAACTAAATTGGAATTTTACACTTATAAATGCCACATAGGAACTACAATACCCTCTACTATTTTTAGTGGTATTATCGCTATACCTCCCATACACCAGACACCTATTCACGTCCTTCCTATACATAAGGGAACTTCACATGCATGATACCTGATATGTCGGCCCCAACAAGGAAGGGTAGTCACATGACCTAAAATGTTCTAATACTTCTTCCATTTAATATTTCCCAGTAATTGGATTATACATATTTATTTGGTCGCGCTAGCGTCCCCTGTTGGATATTCTGCTTTTTTAAGTTTTTTTTTATTTATTCTTTATATTTCAGTAAAAATGTATAGCTAATGGATCTATTCAATGCTCGATCTCACTCTAGTCTGAGTTGTTTGTTTTTATTTATACGGGAATGCCATTATATGTGGATATTTGTGAATAATTAATCTGTTACATAATCTAAGAGCACAAATCATGATTAAAATAGCAACAAACCTAAATGAAAAAGAGATATTGTGAATAAATAGTGCGAAGAATTAAAGCTGTTGAGTGGAGTGCCTGCTCAGTCAGAGACAGTTCTGTGTGATTTATCTCCATTAGGTCTGACTAACTAACCTTGCCACAAGCTCTCCTCATATGAGTATATCCACAGTACACACAGAGTTAAAAGGGCTGTATGTGGCAGGAGAATGCTTCATCTCCTCTGCAGTTGGCACGCTGTACGAATACTCACCAGTGTGGAAATGATTGTGCTTATTAAGATGAATTCCTCATTACACTGTTCCCCTTGTCTTTGTTCATCAACCATTGATGATAAGATGGCAGACTCACATATTTGATGCATTTTTGATTCCTTTTAAGATATTGTTTTTGTAGCTGTACGAGACTTGTTATTTGGCAAGATAAGTTGCATTCTTCGATGGCATCATTTTGGAGCACTTATAACTTATAATGAAAATTATAATTAAAATCTTTATTCTGTGTATCGGTTTGATTGCATCGGTACCAAATGTGTCTAACGTAATTTACAACTAGAGATGAGCAAATTTATTCAAGTGAAATTGAATTCTACTACAATGTATAATAAATTAGCATTTTTGAAAATTTAGATTTTTGTAAATTTTATTTGCGAGGATTCAGCAAAAGCATATAAAAAACATGATACTCAACATAACACTCACTTGAACGTCGTGACCGGACAAGTTGAACATGAAGAGGAAGTCCGGGCTGCAGCTGACCTCTGACTACCTCATCATGTTCAATTCATACGAAGACAGGGGCAGTGACTCCAGTGCTGGTTGGCTGCAATGCATCATGCGTCATACAAACACAAGAAAGCACCCGGGAGAGCGAGTGCCAACACCGCTGGAACGAAAATGGCACAGGAGGCAAGTATAGTCTTTTTTAATTTATCGGGGCCAAACATTTAGATCAAGAAGTTGTCTTAGTAGTGGACAAACCCTTTAAGGAGTATACAGTAGTGATGGAAGCTTGCTCCATCATTCTTGGAGCAGGCTCAGCTCCTGAGCCTACAACACATAGCTGCACCTCGTGTGTTATCTTAAGTAAATGTATGGCACATGTCATGAAAGGGTTAAAGAGTAAGTAGACTTTTTTAATCTTTAAGCAGGAAATGTAATGTCTGTAAATATTAAAATAGGGTTAATTAACCCTATTTTGCTTAACGAATATGGAAAATGGATATTATAGCGTGCCGAAGAAACTATTTGGCTGGGGACAATCCATATACCGTGCAATACTCGAAGATTTGTAAATTGCATTGTGCATGATCTCCAACAAAACAGTAATGCACAACCACTTCATGAAGGAAGCAAAATCACAGAATTAATCCCATTACACTATTTATGAAAATTACATTTTCAGTCTAAAAATTAAAAAAATAAAATAGAAAGGTTAAGTTACTCTTTAGCTGAAATCCAAGTAGAGATGTAATCATCATACATAAAAGATGGATAATACCTGTAATGACACCTTCTGGTCTCATGATTTCTCCAAATAGGATGTAACATATACCGTATAAGACATTTTTACTGCAAATAAAATTGAGCGAAAACTCAATACTTCAAAGGTTGCATTATACCATGGTAGGACCAGCATTGATTTTCCTCTTTTACATTGTGTGGTTAAACAAATTCTATAAAGGGACGTGTTATAGGCTGTTGCATACCATCATCCAGTTCAGCAGATTGCAATCAATAAATGCCTCTCTCTCTATAACAATGTGAACCTAACACAACTCTCCATAAACAGAAGTTGCCTTCTGTGTTGCTGACATTTCCAGTCAATAATGACTTTGAAAAATGACATTTAGCTCAGAATCGATACCTCATAGCCCCAACGGTATTGTTTTTGCCATATGTATGTGAAATGAAATATATATACACAAAGTTTCAGTTATGAAAAAGTCTTTGTTTCTGACCTAAAAAATGGTTGTCCGGAGGCGAAATAACTTTGGCTGACCGATATTCTTTAAGCATATAAAACAATGTCAACATACCTTAATAATGGGAGACCATTGTTTATGATGCTGGAGCACGACCGACTTTACTGCGTCAGTGAATGCGAAGTTTCCAGACCAGTTAAAGGAAAAATACAGTTATTTCACTAGGGAAAGTCATATATTAATAGCCATTAATATGTAAAATAAAGAGGTTTTAGAAAGTGTATACCAGTCATAATATGCCTGACCTAAATTATGGGGAAGATTTACCAATTACGGTAGGTCTAAGATTTAGACAGTATAAACTTACAAGGAGAATTTATCAAGGCTGGTTTACCAGTTTGCTTGCTGAAATAGTGATGACTATGTTTTTTGTAGACATGGGTCTAGTTAAAAAAAAGTAAACCCTGCCATCTCTTAGCTTAAGTAGAATCCAATTTTTGGGGACATGGACATCCCAAGATGCACCAAATTTATAACAGTGGATATTGCTTGATACTTACATTTGGTGCATCTTTAGACACCTACTGGTTGGCTTACCTTTGGCTCACTTTAGACAAATATTTTTGCGTGGTAGTTATGGCACACATGGCCACTACATGACAATAACAATGAGAATAGTCATCTCTTGTATAACACCACATAAAATTTAAGTCAACGTTATTGGAGATCTTCAGCTAACATCTTTTAAAGGGATTGTCCATGACTAGGAGATCCCCTACTCGTTCTCCATGTTTGGCCCAGTTAAAATAAAAAAGCTTATACTCACCTCCTGTACCAGCACCGTCATAGTAGTGTCAGCATTCACGTTCCCTGGGCTTCTATGAGGTTCTTATGTCATGTGAGCCCTGCGCCCAATCAGTGCTGGCATCACTGTCCCCACCTCTGGACATATACGTGATCAAGAGGAAGTGAGGGCTGTGGTTCGTCACTCACTTCCTCTCCATTACTTATATGTCCGAAGGTGGGGACAGTGACGCAAGAGCTGATTGGGCGCAGGGCTCACATGACATATCAACCTCACATGAGCCCAGGGAACATGAGTGCCGGTATTGGTAGAATGGCGCAAGCACTATAGGTGAGTATAGGTGATTTTATTTTAATGAGGACAAACATGGGGAATGAGAAGGAGTTGTCCAGTAGTGGAAAACTCCTTTAAACTAAGATCTCAGACTAAAAGCCAGGTATTAAAGGGAATCTGTCAGTAGGATTTCCCTCTGCCGGAGGAAGTGTCTGTTGGAGAATAGAGATGAAAGGATATCAGCTTCAGATCTCCAAACAGCTCTTCAGTCTCATTTGCATATCCGTTCAGACACTAATTTCTGATTAACAGATGAATGGACTGGCCATGTAAAGTTATTGCATGACTTGTCTTTGAAAGAGTTACATGCACATATAAATAGTTTGGGGGTGAAATCTTGCAGACAGATTCCCTTTACTTAGAACATTCACCAACTATTGGAAACTTTTCTTCACCAACTTTTTATTGTCCTAAGGAAAATCCTCGTTCACGTCATTGGTTGTCCACAGTATTGTAGCTACTGGGGGCCAGAGGGGCCAGTTGCCCCGTGTTCTGAGGGGGTGCACCCGGTGATATGCCACTGTAACTGTATCGGCGTGCACAGC
The DNA here is from genome assembly GCF_051348905.1 of Ranitomeya variabilis. Taxonomy (NCBI): domain Eukaryota; kingdom Metazoa; phylum Chordata; class Amphibia; order Anura; family Dendrobatidae; genus Ranitomeya; species Ranitomeya variabilis. The sequence goes on along the minus strand of NC_135232.1, from coordinate 1,108,040,821 downwards.
ATGCCTATAGAGATAAGTTCTGCGGCAGAGCAGGGAGAATCGATGTCTCTGCACTGCCATCCAGCCGCTATGGGGCTCTTGAGCAGGGGGGGGCGGTGCTAGCAGTGGGCCCCCCACCTATTATCGCAAGTTCAAGTGTATCGGCTGAATACCGAAACAGTTTACCGCATTGATGAGAATGGGAGTGAGAAGCTCCCTTTCCCATCATTCCCCTATTAGCTTCTTATGTCCATGATGCAGACACTGACAGCAGGAGCAATGACGTCAGTACTCGGCACCCGATGTCCGGAGATGTGCGTTCACTCGGAGCAGCTGAGGAATCAGGAGGAGAGGTGAATATTGGATATTTTTTTATGGGGGGTGTATTATGCTAAAGAGTCTGCCTATGGGAGTGCATTATACTATATAGAATCTGCCTATATGGAGTGCATTATACAATACAGAGTCTGCCTATGGGTATGCATTAAATACAGTGGGCATGGAAAGCATTCAGATCCCTTTACATTTTTCACTCTCTTTCATTGCAGCCATTTGGCAGATTCAAAAAAGTTCAATTTTTCACATTAATGTACACTCTGCACCCCATCTTCACTGAAAAAAACCCAGAAATGTAGAAATTTTTGCAAATTTCATAAAATAAAAACTGAAATATCACATGGTCATAAGTATTCAGACCCTTTCCTCAGACACTCATATTTAAATCAAACGCTGTCCATTTCATTGTGATCCTCCTTGAGATGGTTCCACTCCTTCATTGGAGTCATGCTGTGTTTGATTAAACTGATAGGACTTGATTTGGAAAGGCACACACCTGTCTATATAAGACCTCACAGTGCATGTCAGACCAAAAGAGAATTATGAGGTTAAAGGAACAGGCCAAAGAGCTCAAAAACAGAATTGTGACAAGGCATAGATCTGGCCAAGGTTACAGCAACATTTCTGCACTGTACTCAAGGTTCCTAAGAGCACAGTGGCCTCCATAATCCTTAAATGGAAGAAGTTTGGGACCACCAGCAGTCTTCCTAGACCTGGCCATCCAGCCAAACTGAGCAATCGTGGGAGAAGAGCCTTGGTGAGAGAGGTAAAGAAGAACCCCAAGATCATTGTAGCTGAGCTCCAGAGATGCAGTAGGGAGATGGGAGAAAGTTACACAAAGTCAACTATTACTGCAGCCCTCCACCAGTTGAGCCTTTAATGAAGAGTGGCCCTACGGAAGCTTCTACTCAGTGCAAGACAAATGAAAGCCTGCATAGAGTTAAGTGAAAAACTTATTCCATAATTCCCAAGAAGACTCATGGCTAAACTAGCTCAAAAGGGTGCTTCTACTCAATTCTGAGCAAAGGGTCTGAATACTTATGACCATATGATATTTCAGTTTTTCTTTTTTAATAAATTTGCAAAAAGTTCTACATTTCCATTTTTTACAGTCAAGATGGGGTGCAGAGTGTACATTAGAGAGAAAAAAATGAACTTTTTTTGAATTTACCAAATGGCTGCAATGAAACAAAGAGTGAAAAATTTAAAGAGGTCTGAATACTTTCCGTACCCACTGTACATATGTAACAAGGTGGCATGGGGTGGTAGTCATGGGCGAGTTCACTAAGCAACAGTCAGTGAGCACTCCGGCACCTTGTAAATATATAGGGGTGCATTATTGGGGGTGCATTATACAGCATAGAATCTGCCTATGGAAGGTGCATTATACAATATAAAATCTGCCTATGGGAGTTCATTATACTATATAGTTTCTGCCTATGGGTAGGGTTGAGCGAAACGGGTCGGCCATTTTCAGAAGTCGCCGACTTTTGGCAAAGTCGGGTTTCATGAAACCCGACCCCTGTGTGGCGTCGGCCATGAGGTCGGCGAACTTCTGAATCTGGTATCGGAATTCCGATACCGAGTTCCGATATGTTTGCGATATCGGAAATCGGTATCGAAATCCACATTTAAGTGTAAAATAAAGAATTAAAATAAAAAATATTGATATACTCACCTCTCCGGAGGCCCCTGGACATCGCCGCTGGTAACCGGCAGCCTTCTTTGCTTAAAATGAGCGCTTTTACGTCCTTCCATGACGTCACGGCTTCTGATTGGTCGCGTGCCGCTCATGTGACCGCCACGCGACTAATCACAAGCCGTGACGTAATTCTCAGGTCCTAAATTCCTCATTCTAGGAATTTAGGACCTGAGAATTACGTCACGGCTTGTGATTGGTCGCGTGAGCGGTCACATGGGCGGCCGAGACCAATCACAAGCCGTGACGTCATCTAAGGCCCTTCACGCACTCATTCTTAAGAAGGAAGGCTGCCGGAAAGAAGCAGGGCGCGTCCGAGGGTGAGTATTGTTATGACCCCAATGGCAGAGGGTCTCAGAAATAGTTTCTAAGTCTGCAAACACAAAAACCAGCTCATAGGGCAGTGGTAACTGATCTGACCATATATCTAATCCTAGCACCACAAATAACAGCAGCCGGGGAACGTGCCTACGTTGATTCTAGATGTCTCGCGCCAGCCGGAGAACTAACTAACCCAAGAAGGGAAAAGAAAGACCTTTCTTGCCTCCAGAGAAAAGACCCCAAAAGTTGGATACAAGCCCCCAACAAATAATAACGGTGAGGTAAGAGGAAAAGACAAACGTAAGGATGAGCTAGGTATTTAGCAAAGAGAGGCCCACTAGCTAACAGCAGAATATAGTAAGATAACTTATATGGTCAGCAAAAACCCTATCAAAAATATCCACGCTGGATATTCAAGAACCCCCGAACCGTCTAACGGCCCGGGGGGAGAACACCAGCCCCCTAGAGCTTCCAGCAAGGTCAGGAATCACATTTAGTACAAGCTGGACAAAAATGAGAGCAAGCAAATAACCCAAAAAACAAAGAAGCAGGACTTAGCTTAATTTTGCACGAACCAGGACCAGCAGATAGGAGCAAACAAAAAGGATCTGATTACAACGATGCCAGGCACTGGACTAAAGATCCAGGAGGTTTATATAGCAACACCCCTGGACTAACGACCAAGGTGGGTGCAAACTGAGGAAAGAAAATCCCAGAGTCATATCACTAATAACCACCAGAGGGAGCCAAGAAGTCTAATTCACAACAGTACCCCCCCTTAAGGAGGGGTCACCGAACCCTCACCAAGACCACCAGGGCGATCAGGATGAGCAGCGTGAAAGGCACGAACTAAATCGGCCGCATGCACATCAGAGGCAACCACCCAGGAATTATCCTCCTGACCATAGCCCTTCCACTTGACCAGATACTGAAGCCTCCGTCTGGAGAGACGAGAATCCAAGATCTTCTCCACCACGTACTCCAACTCGCCCCCAACCAACACCGGAGCAGGAGGCTCAACAGAAGGAACCACAGGTACAACGTACCGCTGCAACAAGGACCTATGGAACACGTTGTGAATGGCAAACGACACCAGAAGATCCAAGAGAAAGGACACAGGATTAAGGATTTCCAATATCTTGTAAGGACCGATGAAGCGAGGCTTAAATTTAGGAGAGGAGACCTTCATAGGAACAAATCGAGAAGACAGCCATACCAAATCACCAACACGAAGTCGGGGACCCACACCGCGGCGGCGGTTGGCAAAACGCTGAGCCTTCTCCTGTGACAACTTTAAGTTGTCCACCACATGATTCCAGATCTGCTGCAACCTATCCACCACAGAATCTACCCCAGGACAGTCAGAAGGCTCCACATGTCCCGAGGAAAAACGAGGATGGAAACCAGAGTTGCAGAAAAATGGCGAAACCAAAGTAGCGGAACTAGCCCGGTTATTAAGGGCAAACTCAGCCAACGGCAAGAAGGTCACCCAATCATCCTGATCTGCCGAAACAAAACACCTCAAATAAGCCTCCAGAGTCTGATTAGTTTGCTCCGTTTGTCCATTAGTCTGAGGATGAAGGGCAGACGAAAACGACAACTCAATGCCCATCCTAGCACAAAAGGATTGCCAGAATCTGGAAACAAACTGGGATCCTCTGTCAGACACAATATTCTCAGGAATGCCGTGTAAACGAACCACATTCTGAAAGAACACAGGAACCAGATCGGAAGAGGAGGGCAGCTTAGGCAAAGGCACCAAATGGACCATTTTGGAAAAGCGATCACATACCACCCAGATGACAGACATGCCCTGAGACACCGGGAGATCAGAAATGAAATCCATGGAAATGTGTGTCCAAGGCCTCTTCGGGACAGGCAAGGGCAAGAGCAACCCGCTGGCACGAGAACAGCAAGGCTTAGCTCGAGCACAAGTCCCACAGGACTGCACAAATGACCGCACATCCCGTGACAAGGAAGGCCACCAAAAGGACCTAGCCACCAGATCTCTGGTGCCAAAAATTCCCGGATGACCTGCCAACACCGAGGAATGAACCTCGGAAATGAATCTGCTGGTCCACCTATCAGGAACAAACAGTCTGTCAGGTGGACAAGAGTCAGGTCTACCAGCCTGAAAACTCTGCAACACGCGTCTCAAATCAGGAGAAATGGCTGACAAGATAACTCCCTCTTTAAGAATACCAACTGGTTCTGCGACTCCAGGAAAGTCAGGCACAAAGCTCCTTGAAAGAGCATCAGCCTTCACAATCTTTGAACCTGGTAAATACGAGACCACAAAGTCAAAACGGGAGAAAAACAATGACCAGCGGGCCTGTCTAGGATTCAGGCGTTTAGCAGACTCGAGATACATCAGATTTTTGTGATCAGTCAAGACCACCACACGATGCTTAGCACCCTCGAGCCAATGACGCCACTCCTCAAATGCCCACTTCATGGCCAGCAACTCCCGATTGCCGACATCATAATTCCGCTCAGCAGGCGAAAACTTCCTGGAGAAGAAAGCACATGGTCTCATTACCGAGCAACCAGGGCCTCTCTGTGACAAAACGGCCCCTGCCCCAATCTCAGAAGCATCCACTTCGACCTGAAAGGGAAGTGAGACATCAGGCTGGCACAAAACAGGCGCCGAAGTAAACCGGCGCTTCAACTCTTGGAACGCCTCCACGGCTGCAGGAGCCCAGTTAGCAACATCAGAACCTTTCTTGGTCAAATCCGTCAAAGGTTTAACAACGCTAGAAAAATTAGCGATAAAATGACGGTAGAAGTTAGCAAAACCCAAGAACTTCTGAAGACTCTTAACTGACGTGGGTTGAGTCCAATCATGAATAGCTCGGACCTTGACTGGGTCCATCTCCACAGCAGAAGGGGAAAAAATAAACCCCAAAAAGGGAACCTTCTGTACTCCAAAGAGACACTTTGAGCCCTTAACAAACAAAGCATTCTCACGCAAAACCTGAAACACCATCCTGACCTGCTCCACATGTGAGTCCCAATCTTCAGAGAAAACCAGAATATCATCCAGATAAACAATCATAAATTTATCCAGATACTTCCGGAAAATATCATGCATAAAGGACTGAAACACTGAGGGCGCATTAGAGAGCCCAAAAGGCATCACCAAGTACTCAAAATGACCTTCGGGCGTATTAAATGCAGTCTTCCATTCATCTCCTTGCTTAATGCGCACAAGGTTGTACGCACCACGATGATCTATCTTGGTGAACCACTTGGCACCTTTAATCCAGGCAAACAAGTCCGACAACAGAGGCAAAGGATACTGAAATTTAACAGTGATTTTATTCAGAAGCCGATAGTCAATACAAGGTCTCAAAGATCCGTCCTTCTTGGCCACAAAAAAGAATCCCGCACCAAGAGGGGAAGAGGATGGACGGATATGCCCCTTCTCCAGAGACTCCTTGATATACGAACGCATTGCGGCATGCTCAGGTACAGACAGATTAAATAATCTTCCCTTAGGAAATTTACTACCTGGAATCAAATCTATGGCGCAGTCACAGTCCCTATGAGGAGGCAGAGCACTGGATCTGGACTCGCTGAATACATCCTGATAATCAGACAAATACTCAGGAACTTCCGAAGGAGTAGAGGAAGCAATAGACACCGGCGGGGAATCAGCATGAATTCCCTGACAGCCCCAACTTGACACAGACATTGCCTTCCAATCCAAGACTGGATTGTGGGTCTGTAACCATGGCAGACCCAAAATGACCAAATCATGCATTTTATGCAGAACAAGAAAACGAATCACCTCCCGATGTTCAGGAGTCATGCACATGGTTACCTGCCTCCAAAACTGCGGTTTATTTTCCGCCAATGGCGTAGCATCAATACCTCTAAGAGGAATAGGATTTACCAACGGTTCAAGAACAAAACCACAGCGCTTGGCAAATGACAGATCCATAAGACTCAGGGCAGCACCTGAATCCACAAACGCCATAACAGGGTAAGAAGACAATGAGCAAATTAAAGTCACAGACAAAATAAATTTAGGTTGCAAATTACCAATGGCGACATTTGGCAGATTCAAAAAAGTTCAATTTTTCACATTAATGTACACTCTGCACCCCATCTTCACTGAAAAAAACCCAGAAATGTAGAAATTTTTGCAAATTTCATAAAATAAAAACTGAAATATCACATGGTCATAAGTATTCAGACCCTTTCCTCAGACACTCATATTTAAATCAAACACTGTCCATTTCCTTGTGATCCTCCTTGAGATGGTTCCACTCCTTCATTGGAGTCATGCTGTGTTTGATTAAACTGATAGGACTTGATTTGGAAAGGCACACACCTGTCTATATAAGACCTCACAGTGCATGTCAGACCAAAAGAGAATTATGAGGTTAAAGGAACAGGCCAAAGAGCTCAAAAACAGAATTGTGACAAGGCACAGATCTGGCCAAGGTTACAGCAACATTTCTGCACTGCACTCAAGGTTCCTAAGAGCACAGTGGCCTCCATAATCCTTAAATGGAAGAAGTTTGGGACCACCAGCAGTCTTCCTAGACCTGGCCATCCAGCCAAACTGAGCAATCGTGGGAGAAGAGCCTTGGTGAGAGAGGTAAAGAAGAACCCCAAGATCATTGTAGCTGAGCTCCAGAGATGCAGTAGGGAGATGGGAGAAAGTTACACAAAGTCAACTATTACTGCAACCCTCCACCAGTTGAGCCTTTATGGAAGAGTGGCCCTACGGAAGCTTCTACTCAGTGCAAGACAAATGAAAGCCTGCATAGAGTTAAGTGAAAAACTTATTCCATAATTCCCAAGAAGACTCATGGCTAAACTAGCTCAAAAGGGTGCTTCTACTCAATTCTGAGCAAAGGGTCTGAATACTTATGACCATATGATATTTCAGTTTTTCTTTTTTAATAAATTTGCAAAAAGTTCTACATTTCCGTTTTTTACAGTCAAGATGGGGTGCAGAGTGTACATTAGAGAGAAAAAAATGAACTTTTTTTGAATTTACCAAATGGCTGCAATGAAACAAAGAGTGAAAAATTTAAAGAGGTCTGAATACTTTCCGTACCCACTGTACATATGTAACAAGGTGGCATGGGGTGGTAGTCATGGGCGAGTTCACTAAGCAACAGTCAGTGAGCACTCCGGCACCTTGTAAATATATAGGGGTGCATTATTGGGGGTGCATTATACAGCATAGAATCTGCCTATGGAAGGTGCATTATACAATATAAAATCTGCCTATGGGGGTTCATTATACTATATAGTTTCTGCCTATGGGTAGGGTTGAGCGAAACGGGTCGGCCATTTTCAGAAGTCGCCGACTTTTGGCAAAGTCGGGTTTCATGAAACCCGACCCCTGTGTGGCGTCGGCCATGAGGTCGGCGAACTTCTGAATCTGGTATCGGAATTCCGATACCGAGTTCCGATATGTTTGCGATATCGGAAATCGGTATCAAAATCCACATTTAAGTGTAAAATAAAGAATTAAAATAAAAAATATTGATATACTCACCTCTCCCGAGGCCCCTGGACATCGCCGCTGGTAACCGGCAGCCTTCTTTGCTTAAAATGAGCGCTTTTACGTCCTTCCATGACGTCACGGCTTCTGATTGGTCGCGTGCCGCTCATGTGACCGCCACGCGACTAATCACAAGCCGTGACGTAATTCTCAGGTCCTAAATTCCTCATTCTAGGAATTTAGGACCTGAGAATTACGTCACGGCTTGTGATTGGTCGCGTGAGCGGTCACATGGGCGGCCGAGACCAATCACAAGCCGTGACGTCATCTAAGGCCCTTCACGCACTCATTCTTAAGAAGGAAGGCTGCCGGAAAGAAGCAGGGCGCGTCCGAGGGTGAGTATTGTTATGACCCCAATGGCAGAGGGTCTCAGAAATAGTTTCTAAGTCTGCAAACACAAAAACCAGCTCATAGGGCAGTGGTAACTGATCTGACCATATATCTAATCCTAGCACCACAAATAACAGCAGCCGGGGAACATGCCTACGTTGATTCTAGACGTCTCGCGCCAGCCGGAGAACTAACTAACCCAAGAAGGGAAAAGAAAGACCTTTCTTGCCTCCAGAGAAAAGACCCCAAAAGTTGGATACAAGCCCCCAACAAATAATAACGGTGAGGTAAGAGGAAAAGACAAACGTAAGGATGAGCTAGGTATTTAGCAAAGAGAGGCCCACTAGCTAATAGCAGAATATAGTAAGATAACTTATATGGTCAGCAAAAACCCTATCAAAAATATCCACGCTGGATATTCCAGAACCCCCGAACCGTCTAATGGCCCGGGGGGAGAACACCAGCCCCCTAGAGCTTCCAGCAAGGTCAGGAATCACATTTAGTACAAGCTGGACAAAAATGAGAGCAAGCAAATAACCCAAAAAACAAAGAAGCAGGACTTAGCTTAATTTTGCACGAACCAGGACCAGCAGATAGGAGCAAACAAAAAGGATCTGATTACAATGATGCCAGGCACTGGACTAAAGATCCAGGAGGTTTATATAGCAACACCCCTGGACTAACGACCCAGGTGGGTGCAAACTGAGGAAAGAAAATCCCAGAGTCATATCACTAATAACCACCAGAGGGAGCCAAGAAGTCTAATTCACAACAGAGTATATACCTAATAGGAATATACTCACCCTCGGCTTCTTTCCGGCAGCCTTCCTTCCTAAGAATGAGCGCGTTCAGGGCCTTAGATGACGTCACGGTTTGTGATTGGTCGCGGCCGCCCATGTGACCGCCACGCGACCAATCACAAGCCGTGACGTAATTCTCAGGTCCTAAATTCCTAGAATTAGGAATTTAGGACCTGAGAATTACGTCACGGCTTGTGATTGGTCGCGTGGCGGTCACATGAGCGGCACGCGACCAATCAGAAGCCGTGACGTCATGGAAGGCCCTGAACGCGCTCATTTTAAGCAAAGAAGGCTGCCGGTTACCAGCGGCGATGTCCAGGGGCCTCTGGACGGGTGAGTATATCAATATTTTTTATTTTAATTCTTTATTTTACACATTAATATGGATCCCAGGGCCTGAAGGAGAGTTTCCTCTCCTTCAGACCCTGGGAACCATAGTATCCCATTGCACTGCATTGGGTTTCGTGTTTCGGTCGACCCCGACTTTTTTATAGGATCGGCCAATTTCGCTCAACCCGACTTTTGAGAAAGTCGGGTTTCGTGAAACCCGACCCGATCCTATAAAAATAAAAGTCGCTCAACCCTACCTATGGGGAGTGCATTATACGATATAGAGTCTGACTATGGGGGTGCATTATATAGAGTCTGCCTATTGGTAGTGCATTATACTATAGAGGCATATGAGGAGTGCATTATACTATATGGAGGCCTATAGAAAGTGCATTATACTATATGAAGGCCTATAGGGAGTACATTATACTGTATTGAGGACTATCTGGTGCATTATACTATACAGAGTATATCTAGGGGGCCATCATACAGTGTGGAGGTTACAGTGAGGGGGCCATCATACAATGTGGAGATTACAGTGAGGGGGCCATCATACAGTGTGGAGATTACAGTGAAGGGGCCGTCATACAGTGTTGGAGCCATCAAACAGTTTGGAGGCTACTAAGGGGTCAGTATACTGTGTGGGTAGTACTATAGAGTGAGGGGGCATTATACTGTGGATATCCCCCACCAACCTCCAGCTGGCTGTCGTTTACCGCCCCCCAGGGCCAGCCACCACTTCACCACCTGGCTACTTCGTTTCCTTTCTGCGGACATCCCCACTATCATCATGGGCGACTTCAACATACCCATTGACACTTCCCTCTCAGCTGCCACTAAACTTCTATCTCTCACTTCCTCCTTCGGTCTCACTCAATGGTCTTCTGCAGCCACTCACAAAGATGGTCACACATTGTACCTCATCTTCACCCGCCTCTGCTCCCTATCTAACATCTCTAACTCACCTCTTCCTCTTTCTGACCACAATCTACTCACATTCTCTTCCCTCTCCAATCCTTGTCTACAATCCCCACCCCACAAACTTGCACACCCTCGCAGAAATCTTAAACACCTTGATCTACATTCACTCTCTGAATCCCTCCTCCCTCTCACAGACATAAGTTCCCTACACAATGCGGATGATGCTGCCGCTCTGTGTAACACCATAATAGCTGCAGCTTTGGAATCTATTGCCCCTCTCACACATACCAAAGCTCGCAAAATCAACAGACAGCCCTGGCACACCAGACTGACCAAAGAACTGAGGCGAGCTTCCAGGGCTGCAGAGCGGAAATGGAAAAGATCCCACTCCAACGAGCACTTTATCGCATTAAAACAGTCCCTCACTACTTTCAAGACCACACTCGCCACAGCTAAACAAACCTACTTATCTCTCATATCAACCCTAAACAGTTATTCAACACCTTCAACTCTATCCTCCGTCCCCCAGCACCTCCTCCCTCCCCACTCATCTCAGCTGAAGACTTTGCCTCATTTTTCAAGCAGAAGATTGAGAACATCAGAGACAGTTTTAGTCGACAACCCCCAGAGCCCTTCCTCCCAACTACCCAGACCTCCACCTCGAAAACCAACTTCTCCACCATTACAGAAGATCAACTCTCCTCTCCACTCTCAAGATCGCATCTCACCACCTGTGCACTTGACCCGATCCCTTCCCACTTCATCCCAAACCTCGCCAGTGTCTTCATCCAAACTCTAACCCATCTCTTCAACCTATCACTAACAACTGGTGTTTTCCCCTCAAGCTTTAAACATGCCTCAATCACACCTATCCTCAAAAAGCCCTGTCTTGACCCATTCTCTGTATCTAGCTATTGCCATATATTACTTCTCCCCTATGCCTCAAAACTACTGGAACTACAAGTCCATCTTGAACTTTCCTCCCATCTATCTTCCTGCTCCCTTTTTGACTGCTTACAATCAGGCTTCCGGTCACACCACTCCACTGAAACTGCCCTAACTAAGGTTACCAATGACCTATTTCCCACCAAGAGCAAGCGACACTACTCTATCCTCCTCCTCCTGGACCTGTCCTCTGCCTTTGACACAGTGGACCATTCCCTATTACTACAGACCCTCTCATCCCATTGCATCACAGACTTGGCCCTATCCTGGATCTCGTCATACCTAAGTGACCGAACATTCAGCGTCTCCCATTCACACACCACCTCCTCACCTCACCCCCTATCTGTTGGAATCCGCAAGGTTCAGTTCTAGGTCCCCTGCTCTTCTCCATTTAAACTTTTGGCCTGGGACAGCTCATAGAATCTCACGGTTTTCAGTAACATCTCTATGCTGATGACACACAGATCTACATCTCTGGACCAGATATCACCGCCCTACTAACCAGAATCCCTCAATGTCTGTCAGCTATTTCATCCTTCTTCTCCGCTAGATTTCTAAAACTTAACATGAACAAAACAGAATTAATTGTCTTCCCCCATCTCACGTGACCCCCCCCCCAATGAACCTATCCATTACAGTAAACAGCCGCCCACTCTCCCCAGTCCCAAAAGCTCGCTGTCTCGGGGTAATCCTTGACACTGATCTCTCCTTCAAACCACATATCCAAGTTCTTTCCACTTCCTGCAGCCTTCAACTCAAAAATATTTTATGGATCCGTACATTCCTAAACCAAGAATCTGCAAAAACCCTAGTCCATGCCCTCATCATCTCCCACCTCGACTACTGTAACCTCCTACTCTGTGGCCTCCCCTCTAACACTCTTGCACCCCTCCAATCTATTATAAACTCTGCTGCCCAACTAATCCACCTGTCCCCCCGCTATTCCCCCACCTCTCCCCTCTGTCAATCCCTTCACTGGCTCCCCATTACCCAGAGACTTCAGTACAAAAGCCTAACCATGACATACAAAGCCATCCACAACCTGTCTCCTCCATACATCTGTGACCTCGTCTCCCGGTACTTTCCTGCACGCAACCTCCGATCCTCACAAGATCTCCTTCTCTACTCCCCTCTTATCTCCTCTTCCCACAATCGCATACAAGATTTCTCTTGGGCATCACCCCTACTCTGGAACTCTCTACCACAACATATCAGACTCACCTACCATCGAAACCTTCAAAAAGAACCTGAAGACCTACCTCTTCCGGCAAGCCTACAACCTGCAGTAACCACCGATCGACCAAACCACTGCACGACCAGCTCTATCCTCACCTACTGTATCCTCACCCATACCTTGTAGATTGTGAGCCCTCGTGGGCAGGGTCCTCAGGTTACTGTGACTGTCAAAGGGGCACACAGAGGGCAATACTACTTTCTAGGTTTCTTGGGGGCAAAATGTGGGCTCTGTTTTCTAGGGCACTTCCACCCGGCATTACTATATTCTAGAGGGTTGCTTTAGAATTTAGAGGGCACAGAGAACCACACAGCAGGTGCAGTAATAGGGACACATACGGCAGCGGCTCAGTATTGGGGTATCAGCAGGATGAGGAGTTTGTGCAGGCTGGGAATAGTCCCATTGGGGACAGTGCTGAAAATAAGAGACGTGTAATGTGTTTTTATTGTATTCTCTGCAGCCGAGTTGTGGCTGGAAGAAGTTGTCATGTCAGTCTGGGGCAGATGGAAAAGACGGGAAAAGTGAACGACTCCATCAGAAAGAACGTTAGCTGTGAGTCACCATCTGTAACTGTGCTGTAATCTCATATATGTTATGCAGGACTGGTATCTACCACTGACTATATGGCGGTAATATCAATATTGGTCTTGAATTATTTTCAGCAATAGCGCAGTTACCTGCTGATGTTCTCCTACATCCAACTATTAGGGTGCGCCACCATAGTTGTAACCAAGGCTACCTGATTAGGGGCCCACTCAGAAGTTTGGCCCCCCTAAACTAAAACCCCAGCTATGCCTCTGGTTGTCCACAAGTGTTGCACTCTAAAAAAAAAAATCAAAATAAAGAATTTCCTCAGCTGCAATTCCGAATTTGTGGTTTATTTTATATAAGGTCACATCTGTAACTTAAAGTTTATCGGTTCTACAGTAAGAAAACTAAAAAAAACAGGATAAGGGAACATTTACGGTATATGACCTCGAACAACCCACAAACCGTAATATTTCAAATATTTCCAATCATTTCATCAAACCACATAAAAGACAAACCACAGACTTTATGGTGTATGCGACTGAACATGTCCCTAAACATATACGCAGCTCTGACAGAGAAGAAAAGCTGTGCAATAGAGAGGCTTTCGGAATTTATTTACTCAACACACAGGTCCCTGCAGGACGTAATTTGAAGCGTGAAACTATGTTGCATTATTGATCTAAATCTGCATGTATTAAACTCCTTTCTTCAGCTTATGACAAATGCACCCTGACGAAAACCTGGCAAACACTCTGCAAAACTTGCTTTTTTAACGTTGTTTTTTTACTGTCAAAAGAGTAGGTTTTGCCTGCGGAAAAAAATGCAGCAAAAATGCAATGTTTGAACATAGCCTAAGTCAGGTAATAATGGAAGAATACAAGCTCTGTCCAACTTACTACTAAGGCTTGTCTTACACTTGCCGTGGTTTTGCAGTCCGCTTTTGCGGCCCCGATAGATTTCTATGGGGCTGCAAAAACGGGCTGCGAAAAATCGTAGAAGCGGCGTACGGCGTATGGCCATGAGAGCCGTATTTACGGCCATAAAAAAATATCGAGCTTGCTCAATATTTTTCACGGCTTACAGACATGGCCTCCATTGTAAATCAATGGGGCCACAAAAACAACGGAAGGTTGTTTTTGCGGTGCGCCGTGACTTCCGGTTTTGCGGACCGCTGTTTTTTTTCCCCAATACTTTTGCTATACAGGTCCTTCTCAAAAAATTAGCATATAGTGTTAAATTTCATTATTTACCATAATGTAATGATTACAATTAAACTTTCATATATTATAGATTCATTATCCACCAACTGAAATTTGTCAGGTCTTTTATTGTTTTAATACTGATGATTTTGGCCTACAACTCCTGATAACCCAAAAAACCTGTCTCAATAAATTAGCATATTTCAACCGTCCAATCAAATAAAAGTGTTTTTTAATAACAAACAAAAAAACCATCAAATAATAATGTTCATTTATGCACTCAATACTTGGTCGGGAATCCTTTGGCAGAAATGACTGCTTCAATGCGGCGTGGCATGGAGGCAATCAGCCTGTGACACTGCTGAGATGTTATGGAGGCCCAGGATGCTTCAATAGCGGCCTTAAGCTCATCCAGAGTGTTGGGTCTTGCGTCTCTCAACTTTCTCTTCACAATATCCCACAGATTCTCTATGGGGTTCAGGTCAGGAGAGTTGGCAGGCCAATTGAGCACAGTAATACCATGGTCAGTAAACCATTTACCAGAGGTTTTGGCACTGTGAGCAGGTGCCAGGAAGCATGAAGTGCTCCAAAATCTCCTGATAGCTAGCTGCATTGACCCTGCCCTTGATGAAACACAGTGGACCAACACCAGCAGCTGACATGGCACCCCACACCATCACTGACTGGGTACTTGACACTGGACTTCAGGCATTTTGGCATTTCCTTCTCCCCAGTCTTCCTCCAGACTCTGGCACCTTGATTTCCGAATGACATGCAAAATTTGCTTTCATCAGAAAAAAGTACTTGGGACCACTTAGCAACAGTCCAGTGCTGCTTCTCTGTAGCCCAGGTCAGGCGCTTCTGCCGCTGTTTATGGTTCAAAAGTGGCTTTACCTGGGGAATGCGGCACCTGTAGCCCATTTCCTGCACACGCCTGTGCACGGTGGCTCTGGATGTTTCCACACCAGACTCAGTCCACTGCTTCCTCAGGTTCCCCAAGGTCTGGAATCGGTCCTTCTCCACAATCTTCCTCAGGGTCCGGTCACCTCTTCTCGTTGTACAGCGTTTTCTGCCACATTTTTTCCTTCCAACAGACTTACCATTGAGGTGCCTTGATACAGCACTCTGGGAACAGCCTATTTGTTGAGAAATTTCTTTCTGGGTCTTACCCTCTTGCTTGAGGGTGTCAATGATGGCCTTCTTGACATCTGTCAGGTCGCTAGTCTTACCCATGATGGGGGTTTTGAGTAATGAACCAGGCAGGGAGTTTTTAAAAGCCTCAGGTATCTTTTGCATGTGTTTAGAGTTAATTAGTTGATTCAGAAGATTAGGGTAATAGGTCGTTTAGAGAACCTTTTCTTGATATGCTAATTTATTGAGACAGGTTTTTTGGGTTATCAGGAGTTGTAGGCCAAAATCATCAGTATTAAAACAATAAAAGACCTGACAAATTTCAGTTGGTGGATAATGAATCTATAATATATGAAAGTTTAATTGTAATCATTACATTATGGTAAATAATGAAATTTAACACTATATGCTAATTTTTTGAGAAGGACCTGTAGTATTGGGAAACTGAAAAGCGGTGATCCACAAGTTTTTTGCTGTCCAATATTGTGGCAGACCTTGAAAATTGCGGTGATACAGCCCACAAAAAAGGCCCGCAATAACAGACCGCAAAAAAACAGGTAAGTGTAAAAGAAGCCTTGAAGTAGAAGTAGAATAGAAGAACAAAGAAAATATGATAAACAAAACATAAAAGATAAAATGTTCTGATAATCTTTTTTTCCTGCATTGCATATTTATGGCCATTTATAGGTGTAACTTGAAAGCACTTGAAAAACTTGTAGCAACACCCCCTCACTATGCAATTTATAATAGTGGTGTCAGCATCACTCATACCAACACTCTATGAGTGTTTTTTTTATTTATTCTGTAGAAAAGTTTGTATTAATACATTTTTGTTTGTCTGCAATTGTTCAGTGAACAGCACAATTTCATCTGTTTTTCAAATTAAAATATCTCTTGCTAGCTACTGTGCAGATCGAGTGTTACACTACAGTTGTGCTAAAGGCAGTTGAATTACTAAGAATCGCTAATGAAACTGTCAATAAGTTAAGTTGAGCAAAACTAATCAAAAGCAACTTGTAAGAAAAACTAAATCAGATTTTTATTTTTTACAATATTATTTAGAGCAGAAAAGTATATGCAATTTATGTAAAATTAAATACAGAAATAGTGGAAATATTTCTATTTTAATTAGATGTGAATTGCTGAAAACGTCAAAATGAACCTATCAGTAGTATCACCCCTCCTAAGCCGTCTATATGGGCATGCAGGTCATAGAAAGTTGAATAAAATTATACCTTGATATCTTCTATGTCTTACTCCAGAGAAATCCACATTTTTCTTAAAATGTAATTGAGCTGTTAAGATCTATGGGCCGGACATAGATCTCCCTGAGAATCTGCCTCCAGAGCTTATTTCAAACAAATGGGGGCGTTACCAGTGTGAGATGTGTAGAACAGGAGAGCAGACTGTCAGAATGTCTCACATTTGTAACGCCTCCTTTTCAAATAAGCTCTGGAGGCAGATTCTTGGGGATATCTATGTCAGGCGCATAGATCTTAACAGCTCATCTACAAATAAGAAAAATGTGCATTTCTCTTGAATAAGACATCAGCTCTCAGATATCAAGGTATCATTTTATTTAACTTCCTATGATCTGCGTGCCCATATAGATGGCTTAGGAGGATGTTATTCACTAAACAGAACTTATACGAATAAGAGTTAGAAGCCATATTATGAGCCTACAGAGTTAAAATAAAAAACAGTTTCGTGAATTGTCAAGTGTTTTACCATAACTATTTCATGAATACATTGCTTAAAAAAATAGTCATCTCTTTTTTGTCTCCTAGACTTAGTGTTCATGTCGGATGTCTACTAGAAGTGTCAGCACTATTTTAGAATGGCGTACATTGTTGGCCTTGTGTGATTTTAGGTGATACATACCATTTAGGTAGGTAACATACCTTTCTAAATATGTTTGCCCTGGGCAGAGAATGCCTGAATCTGTCTGTTCAGTAGTCAAAATTCCCTAGTGTGTGTCCAGGTGTTAAATATTGCTTTATTCCATTTTGACCCTATGGGAAAGCAATAGTCTGAAAGTCATGACATCCTATGCTGCCAAGACACACTAGAAAGAAAAAGCTTTTTGAGCTGAATATAGATATTTGGCCTTCGCATTGTATCTTAAACAACTGTTACATCAGAATGTTGCTTTAGATACATATATAGACATTTATAAACACATTTGGAAGCAAGGAAAAATAAACTTATGTGAAACAAAGAATATGTGTTAAATCTTCGATTCCTCAAAGTGTAGGATGCTAGCAGGTGCGTAGGATGCAGTGACACACAGGAGGCAGAACAAGGGTTAACAGGTTCTTTATGTATAAGAACAGTAATGGTACAAGCAGGGGGTAAGGAATGTGATTGGAGGATAAGGGGAAAGTCAAATTCAATAGAATGTAACAGGTTAATTTATCAGTCTCTGTGTGCTGGAGGAAGGCGGATGGAAGATCCCACGGTGGCGCCTCAGGCGGCGCGAGCTGTTTCCGATCCGGTCCTGCAGATGAGCAATGCACTTTCTCCTTGCAACAATGAATCCTCCGGGTTCTTCGGCACGCGATCTCCTGATCCGTGCACATGGTGAGGCAGAGGTGGTGGCCGGCAGCACAGAAGAGGAAGCAGAGAGTTCAGTGAGCAAGGCCGCAGTAGGAGCACACAGTCCAGCAGACACAGGCACAGGCCGGTCCTCAGCAGGCAACGCAAGGATGGGACTAAGCGGTGCTTCCATGGTGGTGAGTGGAGCAAAGGTCTGTACTTTATAATGATCACTACCCAGTAAGGAAGTCTCTCTGGGCTGAGGGTAGGAAGCGTCGGCAGTCTGGCTAGCTGGGGGTATAATCATAGCTAGCGGGCGTGGGTCAGTGAAGAGGGAGTTAACCATCTTACTACTCACAAATTTGGTCCCCTCCAAGTGTCCTGTCTTCCCGCTCAAACTGATATTTAAGTACAAAATGCTCCCATCAGTCAGGTGCTCTGTGCTGCTCTGGTCAGTAATCTCTTAACCCTGCAACACTGGTGACAGCCTGACTATTCCAGCCCAGATACACAGGAAAGACCATCAACATGATTCTCCTCCCTACACTCCCCTCTCTTTTTCCTCGCCATTCCACGGGCGAGACTCTTCGGGAAGTGTATGGCCGCCTTCTCTTCCTCTGTGCGAATTGTTGCCAGATGAAGTTCTCTTGGTCTTAACGTTCGGGGGGCTTGCCAGCTGTTGTTCGCTCGGAGCATCTCAGTTCAGAAGAAGTAGTGGAGTCCTCTTGTGGGGCCAAATCCAGCTGTGGGGGAAGAGCCATGAGGGAGCTTCCATCCTCTGGTTCTAACCTCTCAGGGCTTAATCCTTCACCTCCTTCTTCATCCTCTGCTTCTGTCATATGGACCATTTCAGGAGTCTCGGGCTCTTCTACTCGAACAGGGTTCTTAGTCAAGCAGGGATGGAGCATGTTCCAATGAAGAATTCGAGTGGGGGCATCTTCTCTTCAATGAGGTTGAACTTCGTAAACAGGTCCCTCTGGACTAACTCTTCTCTTCACCCAATACGGGTCTTTCTCCCAATGATTTTCCAGCTTGTCTCGAGGGCGCTTCTCCCGTACTAAGATATGGTCTCCAACTCAAAACTCTGTGGCTCCGGACTAGGTCCTCTCTGCATGTTCTAGTTCCTGTAACCTGGTCTGGACCAACCGGTGTAAGGTCTGCAGGTGGTGTTGATGTTCTTGAACCCAGGAGGACACCTCTGTCCGTGGGTAGTCCTCTTCTGGATCCAATGCCAACTCGGTGATTCCTTTTCCGTCTGGAACAGAATGGAATAAGGTGTATATCCCGTGGTTCAGTGTATTCAATTATTGTACACCCACACCAGTTCCAAAATGTATTCTGGCCACTGGGCCTTCTGATCTTCCTCTAGAGTCCTTAACATCTGGATCAGTATACGGTTGAATCGTTCACATGCACCATTGCCTTGAGGGTGGTACGGTGTGGTGCAGGATTTGTCAATCTGGTACAGATGGTGCAATTCATCCATTACTTTTCCCAAGAAACAAGCTCCCTGATCAGAGTGAATTCTCTTCGGACACCCATAGGGTTGAATGAAGTTCTTACTTACTCATGTGCAGCGACAGCAAATGCAGAGAGTGACGTTGTTGGAACGAGGACTTGCCAGGTCACATTAAGCTCGGTCCGCAATTGCGATTTTCGATATAGTAATCTGTTCTTCATTGATAGCTGTTCCCACTGTCGTAGGATCTGCAACTCCTCCGGGGACAAGGTCCCCCATTCCAATGAGCTCGGTAGTCTCTGAGAAGCCACACATCATCTTAGTAAAGCCAGTTCGCCATCTTCCTGAACCCACTTATCTCAAGTTCATCCCAGTATGTCGTCTTGGGCTGGGGTATGTATCTGTCCCTGCATTGCCACCACCGTCCTGGTGGACCTCCAAATTATAGGGACCTCTTCATCCTCTAGCTCTTCATCTCTGTGCCCTCCTCCTGTAGGCGATTTTATAACGGAATTTTGCCATCCTGGCTACCCACTGCTGTTCCAAGGCCCCCAGTATCACATTCTCCAGTTGCGCAAGCGGGTTGGTATCAGTCCGCACCAGCACTTCAGAGCCATACAGATATTCTGTGAATCTCTTCGTCATAGCCCACACCAATGCTAACAGCTCCAACTTGAAAAAAATTGTAATTATCCGGATTGCGTTCGGAATCATGAAGGGACCGACTGGCATAAGCGATTACCCTCTCTCTTCTGTCCTGCATCTGCGACAACACAACCCCAAGTCCCAGCAGACTTCCGTCAGTGTGGAAAATGAACGGTTGAGAGAAATCTGGGCAGGCCAGGGTGGGAGCTTCGGTGAGTGCCCTTTTGAGATCTTGAAAGGCTTCTTCTTGAGGCTCTTGCCAACATATTTTCCAGTTCTTGCTACCAGGGGGTACCTTTTTCAACAGTTCCTGTAAGGGCTTGGCCAGTCGAAATTGTTCACAAACCACCTGTCATAACCAGTCAGTCCCTGGAACGCCCGCACACCTTTCACGGTGTGGGCCAGTCTTGAATCACGGCGACTTTCTCTCTGGAGGGTTCCACCCCTTTGGCAGAAACGACATGACTCAGGTATTCAATCTGTGTGTGGAACAAATGACACTTCTGGGGCTTCACCTTTAGTCCGTGCTTCTGAAGGCGGGCCAACACTTGTTCCAGGCATTGCAGATGTTCCTCAAATGAAGCTGCAAAGACTATAATGTCATCCAGATAGATGAGTGTCGACTCAAAGTTCAAGTCCCCCAGGCACCTCTCCATGAGATGTTTGTAAGTTCCAGGAGCGTTGGCTAGGCCTAGCGGTTGAACTCATATAGACCCATGGGAAGAATGAAGGCAGTCTTTGCTTGAAATTGTTCAGATATGGGGACTTGCCAGTAGCTGCTGGTGAGGTCCAGTGTAGAGAAGAACCTGACTTTCCCCAGAGCAGACAGGGACTCCTCAATCCGGGGCAGCAGGTACGAGTCCCTCACCATACATGCATTAAGTTTTCAGTAGTCCACACAAAACCGCAAGGTGCCATCTTTCTTTTGCACCAACACGATTGGGGCAGCCCACGGACTCTGGCTCTCTTGGATCACACCGGTCTGCAACATCTGATTCAGCATGTTTTTCACATCCTGGTACAACTGTGGTGGAATTTGTCGGTAACGCTCTCGTATAGGCGCGGCACTTTAAGTTGGTATTTTGTGCGCAATGGCCACAGTGCAGCCAAAATCATCTTCGTGGAGGGCGAAGACTTCCTTATACTTCCCCAGCAGCATTGTTTCTACCTGTCGTACCTGAGCGGGTTCGAGTTTGGCCAGTTCAGCCCACATTTGTTCCCATATGGGTTGGCCTTCCTTGATGTAATGAGGTTCTGACACTGAGATGGAGTTCAGTGACAGTCCGGGTTCATAGTTCACCTCTCCCTGTGTCAGTACCACGCCTTTCCATCCCAGGTCTTTTCCACAGATGGATACTTGCATCCATACCACCACTGTGACTGGGATGGGTAGTTGGTTGGCTGCCATTAACTTTATTTCAGAGCCCCATTCGGGTCAGCTTGCCCGTGGAAAATGTTTCCAGTAATAAGCCTCTGGCATCATTGTCACCTGCGAGCCCGTGTCCACCAGGCATCGCACTGCACGTCCGTCCATTTCTGCCCATATCAGGGGGCATGCTGAAACTAAACTTGCGGGACTTCCACTACTCTTCCTTACTTGTTCTGGCTCTGGGCAGCGTCCCCCTGGCTTGGAGCCCTCTAGTTTATTGAGCGACGAGACGTCACTCTTCCACGGCGAGTGCACTCCCGTGCAATGTATCCGCTCTCTCCGTAGTTATAACACGTGATAAGCCTCGGCTGGAAAAGTATTATGGAGTCATGGCGGGGCTCAGGGCACTACCTGCCCTCTGAAGGGTTACTGGTAGCCTCCATTTTCCTCTTGATGTCAGCCAGTTCTACTTTCACACTCAGAAGTTCTCTTCTCAGTTCTTCTACCCACTGGGGTTCAGCAAAAGCATTTACAGACACCCCCACGCTCTGGGCCTTCCCCACCAGGACTGTCACCCCCTGCTCTTGTTCATGCATGCGTGCCTCACTTCCTACTTCAGGGAAATTCATTTGGGGTTTCATCCATACACGTTCTCGCAGGGCTTGTTTTGCCAGCACGTCTCTCAATCCTGTCACTAGGAGGTCTCGTAGCATTATGTCTGTGGGTCCTACTCCCCTACCGTCTTTCCTAATAATTGCAGTGTGTAGCTCTTGCAAGGCATTCATATATTGGGTCACAATCTCCCCCTCCTTCTGCATCCTACTTAAAAGTCATGTTCTCAGTTCCCCTATGTCGGTGGGGTCCCCGTGGGTCTCCTCCAAGTTCTGTAGAACCTTAATTAAAGGTATCACGGTTTCATGGAGTCCGTAACATTACTGAATCCCAGGCTTCTCCGTCCAGGGCCATAATGGCCACCTCAGCCTCCAGAGCAGGGGTCATGGGGTGCTTTTTCATCATGCCACTGTGGTGCTCAGTCCAGCTCCAAAGCATAGTGTTGCTCCCCGTGAACTTGGGCAAATTACTCAGCATGGCCCCCAAGGAAAGGCTAGTCCTGGGGCCACCCCCAACTGCTTGGTCTGCCGTCTGCAAGCTATTGTACTGGATCCTGCCAACTACGCCACTTGTAGGATGCTAGCAGGTGCGTAGGATGCAGTGACACACAGGAGGCAGAAGAAGGGTTAATAGGTTCTTTATGTATAAGAACAATAATGGTACAAGCAGGAGGAAGGTGGGTGGAATATCCCACGGAGGTGACTCAGGCGGCGCGAGATGTCTCTGATCCGGTCCCGCAGATGAGCAATGCACTTTCTCCTTGTGATGACGAATCCTCCGTGTTCTTCGGCACGTGATCTCCTGATCCTTGCGCACGGTGAGGCAGAGGTGATGGCCAGCGGCACAGAAGAGGAAACAGAGAGTTCAGTGAGCAAGGCCCAGTATGAGCACACAGTCCAGCAGACACAGCCACAGGCACAGGCCGGTCCCCAGCAGGCACCACAAAGATGGGACTAAGCGCGGTGGTGAGCGGAGCGAAGGTCTGTACTTTATCCTGGTCACTATCTGGTAAGGGAGAGTCTCTGGGCTGAGGGTTGGAAGCGTGGGCAGTCTGGCTAGCTGGGGGTATAGTCACAGCTAGCGGGCGTGGGTCCGTGAAGAGGGAGTTAACCATCTTACTACTCACAAGCTTGGTCCCTGCCAAGTGTCCTGTCTTCTCGCTCAAACTGCTATTTAAGTCCAACCTGCCCCCATCAGTCAGATCCCCTGTGCTGTTCCAGTCAGTAATCTCTTCCCCCTGCAACACTGCTGACAGCCCTGATGGTTGTGGCCCAGATACGCAGGAGAGACCATCAACTTGGTTCTCCTCCCTACAAAAGCACCACCCCTTTTATTCTGATAACTTAACACCCCCTTGAAATTCTCTCAAGCATCTCCATCAGACAGCCACCTGAGATTGCTTTAAAACATTTTTAAAAGAGTTCCCTTTGGCGCTGAACATTTGTTAGCTGCTTTGCTTGCACTCTATGGTTCCACCCATCCCATATTATCTGACCTGGTCTGAGATCGGGTGATTGTGGAGGCCTTGTCATCAATCAGAGCAATCCATCCCTCTCCTTCTTGGTCACATAGCCCTTACCTAGCTTGGAGTTTTTTGGGGTCATTGTCCTGTTGCAACGCAAATGATAGTCCCAGTAAGTTCAAACCAGATCAAAGCACCCCCATGCCATCACACCTGCTTCTCCATGAGTCTGTAGCTGTGTAAGGATCACACCAACCCAGGTGTTCTGTGCGACTCTAGGCAACAGTGGCATGGACTCCTCTTGGCATGTGTTTGCAGTAGATATTTCCCCTCAGTATGCTTACTATCAGAAGACTCAGGAACGTCAGATGAAAAGCAAGATCAATGAATGATTCAGTCCATGTTATAAAAATAAAGGAACAAATAAAGTTGCATTCCTAGTGCTATAGCATGGAAACATGAAATATATGAATTTTTAATTGCATTACTGCTCTAGATAATAAGAAAAAATGAAGACGCTTAGCACATAATTTGGCCAACTCATGTATGCCCATCAGCCAACGACAAGGCGATCTCTTGTTTGCTGGGATCCTATCTAACTAATGTAAATCCTCTCGTAGGCTTAAGGCTGCATTTATGTGTGGTTAGGTCCCTGCTGCAATTAAAATTGCCACAGGCCCAGTTTGTCGCACTCCCTGTGACTGGCTTCACTCTCTTCACTTCAGTAGTAACTGATGATTCACTCTATCCAGGGAAGAAAAATATTTAGAATTGAGAGTCCTCAGTGGTTGATACCTTTTAATGTCTAACTGAAAAGATGGTAACAAATTGCAAGTTTTCGAGACTACACAGGTCTCTTCATCAGGCATAGACTTATAGAAATTCTGAAGAATCACATATTCATGCACAACACAGCACAGAAAAATGCCATAGATAAGACAGGTGACGTGAAGCAGAATTACCATTATGTGAGCGACAAACAGTTGTGTCCATAAATATTGGAACAGTTCATAGATAAGGAGTGTGAATGTTTTATTGTCCTCTGATTGGGGTCTGGTTCTGTTATGATGTCCCCACACGGTCTGAGGGGCAAATTCCTTAGTTGATGTAAAAAGACATTATTCAAGACATTGCATTTTAAAATTGGCTGAATGGATAGCGCAGAACTCATTGAAGCGCAGGCAGGCATGAAATGGCCGACATTCATCCTACGTGTCTCACTCTCACCGGGGGCCAGTCTTAAAATGTGTTGTCTTGAATAATAAAGTTGGCTTTGGGGTTTAAAGAATGACTGCCAAGTTGGACCACAGATTGTACAGTACACTGCGAGTGGACTGCCAGCAGAAAAAAAAGAAAAGTTTTATCTGAGAAGTTGGTGGGTCAGTGGCAGCTAATCAGTGTAACTGCTTGATACTGTATAACTAATGTGCCTCACATGAAACCGCTATTTATGTGCTTCTGTTGGAATCTGAAGATATAGTGAACAAGTCATATAACTAATATTCTCTGTATAATAGGTCTATCAAGGGCATCAGTAAAATCCAGTGGAGAGGATGGTGCTACCACCCAAGATAGCAAGGATCTAATAAAGTGTGCCAAAAACTTTTAATGATAAAAAAAGCTTCTAACATGGCATTGTTAGAGAGAATAAAACATACAGAAGGTTAAAACACAATGCGTTTCTGCTATACGGCCTTCATCAGGTATATATCTATTATGGGCATAAAACCTATTTATACATTTCATTAGTGCTGAGGTATGGTGGGCCGATTATTAAATCAGCTATGTTCACTTGCCCCATTCCTCATCCCCCCATATAAGCATGCACAGTTTATTTTCATTATATGGACTGAATCTTTCTTTGCAGTTTGAAACAAGCTTCTGCAGAGGTTAATAACACATACATCCTCAGGAATCTGCTTCATTGGTGTCTTGGTTCACAATAGGTCACCTTGGCCTGTGAGACCCTAACATGACAGCGTACATTTTATGAGCCACTTTAGGAGTTATTTTATGGCACAGATTGAGTCACAGATCGCTTGAATTTGCCAGAACTAGAGATGAGCGAATTTGCTTGGGTTCCCTCTTATTTGGCAAGCTGCAGAGGGAATCTTCCTGGATCGCTCCGGCCGATCAGCTGCATGTGTTGCGGCTATGTCACAGTCACGATTAGTGTTGAGCATTCCGATACCGCAAGTATCGGGTATCGGTCGATACTTAGCGGTATCGGAATTCCGATACCGAGATCCGATACTTGCCGCGTATCGGATACCGGAATCGGAAGTTCACAGGATTCAAACTGCACAAATTTGTACGAAATCAGCCAATGAGAATGATTCCAAGTGTGGGCACATCCTGTTCAGCATGGAGGGCATGAAACTACTGGCTAGGCTGTGATTGGCTGCTGAAATGATGTCATGATGCAGTTTAAAAGTCGCTGGCGCCATTTTGCGCTCACTCTGCTGTGAATTCAGTTAGTGACAGGACGCTGTTTGCTGACTGAGGGCCAGTTTAGAGATAGCGATTTGCTTCTTTGTGCTTTTCCAAGGCTAATTTAGCAACCGCTGTGTTCACCTACTAATCACCTTGCTTTTGCCTTGCAGCGCTGTTTTCACAGCGATCTGCAAGGTCTGTGTGTGTGTGTGTCAGTGCAGCCCACTCTCTAGTCTGTGTGCAGCCATAGGCCATCCATAGCTGGTTGTATTCAGTTCAGGGAGGGTGGTTCATTGCCTCATACTGTTCTATTTTTTTTTTTTTTCAAGTAGTGTAGTCTGCTGCTCATTTTTTCTAATAATTCCTATTAGTGACTTTCCACCCGTATCCAGCTAACTTGTGGAAAAACACTACATAGGATAAAGTAGAGGAGGTTTTTTGGGCCTTGCAGCGCCGTTTACGGCTGTCTGCACGGTCTCCGTGTGACTGCAGCTCGCCCTGTAGTCTGTGAGCAGCCATAGCCTGGTTGTATCCAGCTCAGGGTTGTTCACTGCGTCATACCGTCAAATCAATTTTCCTTTTGTTTTAAGTAGTGCAGGCTGCTGCACATTTTTTCAAAAAATTCCTATTAGTGTCTTTCCACCCGTATCCAGCTAACTTGTGGATAAACACTACATAGGATAAAGTAGAGGAGGTTTTTTGGGCCTTGCAGCGCCGTTTACGGCTGTCTGCACGGTCTCTGTGTGACTGCAGCTCGCCCTGTAGTCTGTGAGCAGCCATAGCCTGGTTGTATCCAGCTCAGGGTTGTTCACTGCGTCATACCGTCAAATCAATTTTCCTTTTGTTTTAAGTAGTGCAGGCTGCTGCACATTTTTTCAAAAAATTCCTATTAGTGTCTTTCCACCCGTATCCAGCTAACTTGTGGATAAACACTACATAGGATAAAGTAGAGGAGGTTTTTTGGGCCTTGCAGCGCCGTTAATGGCTGTCTGCACGGTCTCCGTGTGACTGCAGCTCGCCCTGTAGTCTGTGAGCAGCCATAGCCTGGTTGTCTCCAGCTCAGGGTTCTTCACTGCGTCATACCGTAAAATCAATTTTCCTTTTGTTTTAAGTAGTGCAGGCTGCTGCACATTTTTTCAAAAAATTCCTATTAGTGTCTTTCCACCCGTATCCAGCTAACTTGTGGATAAACACTACATAGGATAAAGTAGAGGAGGTTTTTTGGGCCTTGCAGCGCCGTTAACGGCTGTCTGCACGGTCTCCGTGTGACTGCACCTCGCCCTGTAGTCTGTGAGCAGCCATAGCCTGGTTGTCTCCAGCTCAGGGTTCTTCACTGCGTCATACCGTAAAATCAATTTTCCTTTTGTTTTAAGTAGTGCAGGCTGCTGCACATTTTTTCAAAAAATTCCTATTAGTGTCTTTCCACCCGTATCCAGCTAACTTGTGGAAAAACACTACATAGGATAAAGTAGAGCAGGTTTTTTGGGCCTTGAAGCGCCGTTTACGGCTGTCTGCACGGTCTCCGTGTGACTGCAGCTCTCTCTGTTGTCAGTTCAGCCCCCCAAAAATAAATAAATAATAAAGTTCACCAAACACACCACTTTACATTTGTGTAGGCCACATTAGCTCATATTAAAGTCTAGTCCACACTTTAGATAATTATTGTTTCCTATACCTGTTAGGACTCGGAGCTTTTCAGGAATAAGCACACAAAGCCGTCAGTACTTTTCTGCTTATCTTTATCAGTCAACCAAGATGAAGAAGGCAGGGAGTAAGGCACGTGGGCGTGGGCGCGGAGCAGGGAGAGGACGTGGGGATTCTGTGCCTGCTGCGGGCACCGGTGACTCCTCAGCACCCAGTTTCACCAGGGAACAGTCCTTCATGCGCAGCTTTGTCGCAGAGCGCCGTTCACCGCTGCTGCGTGAAGACCAAATTGAAGCCGTTGTCGGATGGATGGCAGCTAACGCATCGACTTCAATTAGTGCCACATCCTCTCAGACACAGAGCACTGGAGAGCAGCCATCTGTCTCTTCACCACCTGCCAAATTGGCCAGGCAGACAGAGAGCCCAGGACAGGAGCCGTCTCTACTTCTGTTCTCTGAATCTCTTGGCTTGGAAACAGGGGGCCAGCCAAGCAGCATTGGAGAAATGGAAGAAGAGGCAGGGTGCAGTGATGCCCAACAGCTTTTTCTCTCTGAGTCTGAAGAGGCGGGTGGGCCAGTGCCTCCGGTCACCACATCGCAGGCCGCATCCGCTGATGATGACACTCAGGTGCCACTTTCTGGTGCATGCTCTGCTGCTGAGACTACCCAGGAGGAGCAGTTGGTGGCAGAGGGTAGTGTAGATGATGAGGTCCTTGACCCATCGTGGCGTGAGGGACAGGAAGGTGGTGGGAGCAGCTCCGAGGAAGAGATTCCTAGAACGGGCCAAAGAGGTAGAGGCAGGGGGAAGACTGCACAACCTGTAGCCTCCACTTTGGCACCCGTTAGGAGCATGTATGTTCCAAAAGCCAAAAAGGGCGCTCCCAAGACTTGCAGTGTCTGGCCCTTTTTTGACACAGTTGCAGATGACATTTGCTATGTCAAATGCAAGGTGTGTCATCACAAAGTCAAAAGAGGTCGAAATGTCAGCAACGTCAATACCTCCAACATGTGGAAACATGTGCGCAACAGGCACGCGGCGGAGTTAGAAAAACACACTGAAGAGCTTGGCCAACCAACAGCGGCAGCTACCACCTGTTCAGCTCGTGTTGCTTCTTCCTCCAGCTCACACGCAGCTGGTTCGGCTTCCTCCCAGGATCGCCATGGAAGAACCTCTGGCCCTGTTGTCCAGAGACCCGCTGTAATTCCACCCGCAGCACCACTTTCCCAGTCATCCACACACTCCCAGCCCAGTCTACAGCCATCGGTAGTACAGGCATGGGAGAAAAGGCGGCCTTTCTCATCAAACCACCCACAAGCACAGGCTCTGACTGCAGGCATTGCCAAACTTCTGTCACTGGAAATGCTGTCATTCAGGCTGGTGGAGATTGACAGCTTCCGTGACTTGATGTCATTGGCAGTCCCACAGTACAATGTGCCCAGCCGCTTTTACTTCAGCAGGCAAGCTGTCCCTGCCCTGCACAAGCATGTGGAGGGACACATAAAACACGCGCTACTGAATGCCGTCAGTAGCAAGGTCCACCTCACCACCGATGCGTGGACCAGTCAACATGGACAGGGGCAATACCTTTCCCTCACTGCCCATTGGGTTAATGTTGTTGAGCCGGGTACAGATCTTGCGAGTGGAGCAGGACGTGTCCTGCCCACTCCAAGGATTGCAGGAATCCATTCTGTACGCATTGACTCCTCCTCTTACACCAGTTCCTCAGAATCATCGCTGCAGGAGCCGTCACAGTCCACCTCCACATGGACCCGTGATGAACATTTACCTGTTACGACCGACATGAGCACAGCCGTGGCCAAACGTCAACAGGCCATCTTGAAATTAATTTCTTTGGGGAATCGAAGCCACACAGCGCAGGAGCTCTGGAATGCCATCAAGCAGGAGAGCGATGTGTGGTTTGTGCCAGCGAATCTCCAGCCAGGCATGGTAGTGTGTGATAATGGCCGAAATCTGGTGGCAGCTCTGGGCCTCGGCAACCTCACTCACATCTAATGTCTGGCACATGTGCTCAATTTGGTCGTGCAGAGTTTTTTGAGGGACTATCCGGATCTTGATGCACTGCTGCACAAGGTCCGCCTAGAGTGTGCTCACTTGCGGCGTTCCAGCACGGCAAAAGCGCGCATTGCGGCTCTGCAGCGCCGACACCACCTGCCGGAATATCGCATCATATGTGACCTACCTACCAGGTGGAATTCCACGTTACATATGTTGAAGCGGTTGTGTGAGCAGCAGCAAGCTGTAATGGAGTACCAGCTGCATCAGGCGCAAAGAAGTCGCACTCCGCGCCGTTCAGACTTCACAACCACAGAGTGGGCCACTATGAAGGACGTCTGCCAGGTTTTGCATCCCTTCGATTATTCCACGCGGATGGCGAGTGCAGATGATGCACTAGTCAGCATGACTGTCCCCCTTATCTGCCTGCTTGAAAAATCACTGCAAGCGCTAAGGGATGATGTTGTGGAAGAGGTGGAGGATGAGGATTCACCATTTCCATCATCTTCTGGACAGTCAGCGCCACGTGGTTCCTCACAAACGCGTAGGCAGGGGACACTTTGTGAGGAGGATGAGGAGGAGTCAATGGAGGAGGAAGACATCCGTCCAGAGGAGGGAGTTACACAATTGTCCAGTACTCAGTGTGTACAGCGAGGGTGGGGTGATGACGAGCGGGCAGAGATCACGCCTCCAGCAGGGGACAGCGTTTCTTGGCCAGTTGGCAGTCTGCAGCACATGGTGGATTACATGCTGCAGTGCCTGAGAAACGACAGCCGCATCGCCCACATTCTCAACATGTCTGATTATTGGGTGTTCACCCTCCTCGATCCTCGCTACCGGGACAACGTAGAAAGCCTCATCACACCGTTGAACCGGGAGCGAAAAATGCGGGAGTACCAAGACACACTGGTGAATTCCATCATCTTCTCCATTCCAAGTGAGAGAAGTGCTGCTAGTGCATTACAAAGCAGCTCAGTGCGTCCAGGCAGTGGTGGAGGCTCTGCACAAAGAGGGAGCAGAAGCAGTGCCTCTGCCCAAGGCAAGACCAGTATGGCCCAACTGTGGCACAGTTTTCTGTGCCCGCCACAAAAGTCTACACCATCACAGACGGCTCCAGTCAGCAGGAGGCAACGGTTCCGTCAGATGGTGACAGACTACATGTCTTGCCCTCTTGCTGTACTCCCAGACGGCTCTTCACCTTTCAAGTTTTGGGTCTCAAAGCTGGATACATGGCCAGAGCTAAGCCAGTATGCATTGGAGGTGCTGGCTTGCCCTGCGGCTAGTGTTTTATCGGAACGTGTCTTTAGTGCTGCAGGTGGTGTACTAACTGACCGTCGCATGCGACTATCCTCCGATAACGTTGACCGGCTTACTTTCCTGAAAATGAACAAGGCCTGGATCTCGCAGGAATTTGCCACTCCTCTTCATGATTAAATAATTAGGTGACTGTCTACGTTATCCAGGTCTCCTGTTGTGTTCATCTTTCTACCACCTGAACTTAAATTCCTGGGCTCCAACACCGCCAGTTGAGGCTCAGAAGTGCCGTCTGCACAGTCAAAACATACGACCCAGTGTTATTGGGTTTCAGTAACGTCAGCTGATCCCCAGCTGTATAGCCGGCAATGTGTCCTGCGACCGCCACGCTGACACAACAACTGAAATGTAAGGGAACCTGTCCCCCCCCCAAGGCGTTTGTTACTGAAAGAGCCACCTTGTGCAGCAGTAATGATGCACAAGGAAAAGGTAGCTATTTTTGTTTAGTTCCTTGCACACGCAGAACTTAACACTTATAAAATGTGTCCACTGATACCGTAAAACCGTCCCGGAGGTGGGACTTTCCTTCGTAATGTGACGCAGCACAGCCGTCATTCTTACCCCCCCAGCGCCGTGCGCCGGCTCCTCAGCGTTGTTTGATTCTGTCTCGAAGCCTGTGCTGTTATGTTATCCCTTGGCCAGGCACACTTAGCGCTGCCCCTCTTCTGACATCATTTGGTGTCAGGCTGGCTGCGCCTGTGCGGCCGCGCTGGACGAGAGCCCGCCTCCCACTGGGGGCCTGAGATCCATGGACATGCGCAGTGCATATCTCAACTTCCGCCTCTCACACATCTCCATACGGCTTCTTCAGACTATGCGCCGTCAGCTGATCCCTAATAGCATGCCACGGCCGTGACGCCGCACAGTCTGAAGAAGCCGTAGGGTGGGGAGTGAGAGGCGACGATATGCACTGCGCATGGCCACGGATCCCAGGCCCGCGGTGGGATTACATTAGACGACACTGCGAGGCGGGCTCTCGGCCAGCGCGGCCGCACAGGCGCAGCCAGCCTGACACCAAATGATGTCAGAAGATGGGCAGCGCTAAGTGTGCCTGGCCAAGGGATAACATAACAGCACAGGCTTCGAGACAGAATCAAACAATGCTGAGGACCCTGGGCACGGCGCCGGGGGGGTAAGAATGACGGCTGTGCTGCGTCATATTACGAAGGAATGTCCCACCTCCGGGATGGTCTCACGGTATCAGGGGACACATTTTATAAGTGTTTAGTTCTGTGTTTGCAAGGAGCATAATGAAAAGATCCACCTTTTCCTTTTGCATCCTTTGTGCTGCACAAGCTGGCTCTTTCAGCTACAAACGCCTTGGGGGGGGTTAAAGGTTCCCTTTAGACTTTCTCCAATCAGGCTTCGGCCTACACTGTGTTCCTCTGCTCCTCCTGCTGTCCCTGGGCTCCAACACTGCTAGTTGCCGTCCAGAAGTGCTGTCCGCACAGTCCCAACAGTCCCTCCTCTGTTATTGGGGTTCAGTAACGTCAGCTGTTCCCCAGCTGTGTGTGTGGCAATCCCTCCTATCTCCTCCACCTCCTCCTCCTGCTGCTGTCCCTGGGCTCCAACACCGCTAGTTGCCGTCCAGAAGTGCTGTCCGCACAGTCCCAACAGTCCCTCCTCTGTTATTGGGGTTCAGTAACGTCAGCTGTTCCCCAGCTGTGTGTGTGGCAATCCCTCCTATCTCCTCCACCTCCTCCTCCTCCTGCTGTCCCTGGGCTCCAACACCGCTAGTTGCCGTCCAGAAGTGCTGTCCGCACAGTCCCAACAGTCCCTCCTCTGTTATTGGGGTTCAATAACGTCAGCTGTTCCCCAGCTGTGTGTGTGGCAATCCCTCCTATCTCCTCCACCTCCTCCTCCTGCTGCTGTCCCTGGGCTCCAACACCGCAAGTTGCCATCCAGAAGTGCTGTCCGCACAGTCCCAACAGTCCCTCCTCTGTTATTGGGGTTCAGTAACGTCAGCTGTTCCCCAGCTGTGTGTGTGGCAATCCCTCCTATCTCCTCCACCTCCTCCTCCTGCTGCTGTCCCTGGGCTCCAACACCGCTAGTTGCCATCCAGAAGTGCTGTCCGCACAGTCCCAACAGTCCCTCCTCTGTTATTGGGGTTCAGTAACGTCAGCTGTTCCCCAGCTGTGTGTGTGGCAATCCCTCCTATCTCCTCCACCTCCTCCTCCTGCTGCTGTCCCTGGGCTCCAACACCGCTAGTTGCCGTCCAGAAGTGCTGTCTGTACAGTCACAACAGTCCCTCCTCTGTTATTGGGGTTCAGTAACGTCAGCTGTTCCCCAGCTGTGTGTGTGGCAATCCCTCCTATCTCCTCCACCTCCTCCTCCTGCTGCTGTCCCTGGGCTCCAACACCGCTAGTTGCCGTCCAGAAGTGCTGTCCGCACAGTCCCAACAGTCCCTCCTCTGTTATTAGGGTTCAGTAACATCAGCTGTTCCCCAGCTGTGTGTGTGGCAATCCCTCCTATCTCCTCCACCTCCTCCTCCTGCTGCTGTCCCTGGGCTCCAACACTGCAAGTTGCCGTCCAGAAGTGCTGTCCGCACAGTCCCAACAGTCCCTCCTCTGTTATTGGGGTTCAGTAACGTCAGCTGTTCCCCAGCTGTGTGTGTGGCAATCCCTCCTATCTCCTCCACCTCCTCCTCCTCCTGCTATCCCTGGGCTCCAACACGGCTAGTTGCCGTCCAGAAGTGCTGTCCGCACAGTCCCAACAGTCCCTCCTCTGTTATTGGGGTTCAGTAACGTCAGCTGTTCCCCAGCTGTGTGTGTGGCAATCCCTCCTATCTCCTCCACCTCCTCCTCCTCCTGCTGTCACTGGGCTCCAACACCGCTAGTTGCCGTCCAGAAGTGCTGTCCGCACAGAGCCAAACACCTCGCCAATGTGTTAGTGGGGTTCAGTAATGCCTGCTGCTCCCCTGCTGTGTATACGGCAACGTGTCCTGCGACCGCCACGCAGGCACAACAAGTTAAATTTAAGGGAACCTGTCCCCCCCAGGCGTTTGTTACTGAAGGAGACACCTTGTGCAGCAGTAATGATGCAAAGGGAAAAAGTGCCTCTTTTCGTGGTGCTCCTTGCACATGCTGAACCTAACACTTTTGAAATGTGTCCCCTCACACGGTTAAACCGTCCGGTCGGTGGAACTTTCCTTTGTCATGTGACGCAGCACAGCCGTCATTCTTACCCCCTTGGCGCCGTGCGCCTCCTCCTCAGCGTTGTTTGAATCTGTCCCGGAGTCTGCGCTGTTATGTTATCCCTTGGCCAGGCACACTTAGCGCTGCCCGTCTTCTGACATCATTTGGTGTCAGGATGGCTGCGCCTGTGCGGCCGCGCTGGACGAGATCCCGCCTCGTAGTGTCTTCTGATTTAATCCCGCTGCGGACCTGTGATCCATGGACATTAGCAGTGCCAATGTGTCAGTGGGGTTCAGCACCGCCAGCTGTTCCCCTGCTGTGTAGCCGTCAACGTGTCCTGCAACAGCCATGCAGACACAAAGCTGCCGCCAGTGCAGGCTTCGGCCTACACTCTGCTCCCTCTCCTCCTGCTGACCCTGGGCTCTAACACCGCCAGTTGGTGCCCAGTACTGCTAGCTGCACAGAGAAAAACACCCGCCAATGTGTCAGTGGGGTTCAGCACTGCCAGCTGTTCCCCTGCTGTGTAGCCGGCATCGTGTCCTGCAAAAGCCACGCAGACACAAGAACTGAAATTGAAGGGAACCTGTCCCCCCTCCCCCAGGTGTTTGTATGTTTTACAGCCACCTTGTACAGCAGTAATGCTGCATGTGTGCAAGGTGGCTCATAAACTTATTCTCCTTGCACACGTGGAACAGAACACGTCTACAATGTGTCCCCTGAGACCATTAAAACGTCCCTGAGGTGTGACTTTCCTTTGTAATGACACGCAACAACCCCCTTGGTAGCGCAGCCCTTCTTCTGACATCATTGTTTGGCTGGCTGCACCTCTGCGGCCGCCCTGCCCGACACAATGCCCCTCGGTGTCTTATTTATTTTGACTGCAAGAGTGTGATTGACGGGCATGAGCAGTGCATATCTTTCGCCAGGCTGTCACTCAGCTCCTTCCGCTTTCTTCAGACTGTGCGGCTTCATGGCCGTGGCATGCGATAAGGCATCAGCTGACGCCGCACAGTCTGTAGCAGGTGTAAGGACACGAGCGAGAGGCGAACATATGTACTGCGCCAGGCCATGAATCCCAGCCCCGCAGTGTGAAACATTGTAAAGACACTGCGGGGCTGGGATTCATGGGCATCACGAACCGCACCAGCCGACATGAAATGATGTCAGAAGACGGGCAGCGCATGGCCAAGGGAAAACGCAACAACGCAGACTCCTGTACATCAAAATGCGATGCTCAGGAGGCTGCGCCAAGCACCAAGATGGTATTTTTGCCAGCTGTGCTGCGTCTCATTACGAAGGGAACTCCCGCCTCCAAGACAGATTGACTGTATAAGGGCCAAAATGTTGGACGTGTTTCATTCAGCTTGTGCAAGGAACAAAATTAAAAGAGCAACCTTTGACTTGTGCAGCACTACTGCTGCATAAGGCGTGGCTCTTCTAGTTTGTAACACCTGAGGGGGGGTTAAAGGTTACCTTTAAAATTGGTTCCATTAGGCTTCGGCCTACACTCTGCTCCCTCTCCTCCTGCTGACCCTGGGCTCTAACACCGCCAGTTGGGGCCCGGTACTGCTAGCTGCACAGAGAAAAACACCCGCCAATGTGTCAGTGGGGTTCAGCACCGCCAGCTGTTCCCTTGCTGTGTAGCCGGCAACGTGTCCTGCAACAGCCACGCAGACTCAAAGCTGCCGCCAGTGCAGGCTTCGGCCTACACTCTGCTCCCTCTCCTCCTGCTGACCCTGGGCTCTAACACCACCAGTTGGTGCCCAGTACTGCTAGCTGCACAGAGAAAATCACCCGCCAATGTGTCAGTGGGGTTCAGCACTGCCAGCTGTTCCCCTGCTGTGTAGCCGGCATCGTGTCCTGCAAAAGCCACGCAGACACAAGAACTGAAATTGAAGGGAACCTGTCCCCCCTCCCTCAGGTGTTTGTATGTTTTACAGCCACCTTGTACAGCAGTAATGCTGCATGTGTGCAAGGTGGCTCATAAACTTATTCTCCTTGCACACGTGGAACAGAACACGTCTACAATGTGTCCCCTGAGACCATTAAAACGTCCCTAAGGTGTGACTTTCCTTTGTAATGACACGCAACAACCCCCTTGGTAGCGCAGCCCTTCTTCTGACATCATTGTTTGGCTGGCTGCGCCTCTGCGGCCGCCCTGCCCGACACAATGCCCCTCGGTGTCTTATTTATTTTGACTGCGAGGGTGTGATTGACGGGCATGAGCAGTGCATATCTTCGCCAGGCTGTCACTCTGCTCCTTTCGCCTTCTTCAGACTGTGCGGCTTCATGGCCGTGGCATGCGATAAGGGATCAGCTGACGCCGCACAGTCTGTAGCAGGTGTAAGGACACGAGCGAGAGGCGAACATATGTACTGCGCCAGGCCATGAATCCCAGCCCCGCAGTGTGAAACACTGTAAAGACACTGCAGGGCTGGGATTCATGGGCATCGCGAACCGCACCAGCCGACATGAAATGATGTCAGAAGACGGGCAGCGCATGGCCAAGGGATAACACAACAACGCAGACTCCTGTACAGCAAAATGCGATGCTCAGGAGGCCGCGCCAAGCACCAAGTTGGTATTTTTGCCAGCTGTGCTGCGTCTCATTACAAAGGGAACTCCCGCCTCCAAGACAGATTGACTGTATAAGGGCCAAAATGTTGTACATGTTTCATTCAGCTTGTGCAAGGAACAAAATTAAAAGAGCAACCTTTGACTTGTGCAGTACTACTGCTGCATAAGGCGTGGCTCTTCTAGTTTGTAACACCTGAGGGGGGGTTAAAGGTTACCTTTAACCCCTTCATGACCTTGGGATTTTTCGTTTTTCCGTTTTCGTTTTTCGCTCCCCTCCTTCACAGAGCCATAACTTTTTTATTTTCCCGTCAATTTGGCCATGTGAGGGCTTATTTTTTGCGGGACGAGTTGTACTTTTGATTGACATCATTGGTTTTACCATGTCGTGTACTAGAAAACGGGAAAAAAATTCCAAGTGCAGTGAAATTGCAAAAAAAGTGCAATCCCACACTTGTTTTTTGCTTGCCTATTTTGCTAGGTTCACTAAATGCTAAAACTGACCTACCATTATGATTCTCCAGGTCAGTACGAGTTCATAGACACCTCACATGTCTAGGTTATGTTTTACCTAAGTGGTGAAAAAAAATTCCAAACTTTGCAAAAAAAAAAAAAAAATTGCGCCATTTTCCGATACTTGTAGCGTCTCCATTTTTCGTGATCTGGGGTCAGGTGAGGGCTTATTTTTTGCGTGCCGAGCTGGCGTTTTTAATTATAGCATTTTGGTGCAGATATGTTCTTTTGATCGCCCGTTATTACATTTTAATGCGATCATGTGACGGGGGTCGGCGATGACGTCATATCCGGCCGCCCGGCCGGATGCGGTAGTTAAATGCCGCTGTCTGCGTTTGACAGCGGCATTTAACTAGTTAATAGGCACGGGCAGATCGCGATTCTGCCCGCGCCTATTGCGGGCACATGTCAGCTGTTCAAAACAGCTGACATGTCCCGGCTTTGATGCGGGCTCACCGTGGAGCCCTGCATCAAAGCAGGGGAGCTGACCTCGGACGGTATAGTACGTCCGAGGTCAGTAAGGGGTTAAAATTGGTTCCATTAGGCTTCGGCCTACACTCTGCTCCCCGTGCAGATCATGGGCTCTAACACCGCCAGTTGGTGCCCCGAAGTGCTGGCTGCACAGAGAAAAACACCCGCCAATGTGTCAGTGGGGTTCAGCACCGCCAGCTGTTCCCCTGCTGTGTTGCCGGCAACGTGTCCTGCAACAGCCACGCAGACACAACAGACCTACAAATGCCTCCAGTGCAGGCTTCGGCCTACACTCTGCTCCCCCTGCTGACCCTTTGCTCCAACACCGCTAGTTGGGGCTCTAGGAAGACAAGCTTGAATAGGTCCCCATCCTGGTTCCAGCACCGTCAGCTGGTTCCGGCCAGAGCCTTTGGCTTAGGTGCCTCCTTCTGGGTATCCGAGTTCCACCAACGTCAGGTGGTCCTTGGTAGTGCTTTCAGGCACGGGTACCTCCTGCTTAGTAACCGGGTTCCAGTAACGTCAGCTGGTCCTCAGTAGTTCCATTGGCTCTTGGACCTTCGGCTACCCATCCGGGTTCCAGTACCGTCAGCTGGTTCTCGGCAGTGTCTTTTGCTCTTGTACCTTCTGCTCCCCATCCTGGTTCCAGTACCATCAGCTGGTTCCGGGCAGAGCCTTTGGCTTAGGTGCCTCCCTCTGGGTATCCGAGTTCCACCAACGTCAGGTGGTCCTTGGTAGTGCTTTCAGGCACGGGTACCTCCTGCTTAGTAACCGGGTTCTAGTAACGTCAGCTGGTCCTCGGTAGTTCCATTGGCTCTTGGACCTTCGGGTAGCCATCCGAGTTCCAGTTCCATCAGCTGTTTCTCAGCATTTTCTCAGCCTTCTTGTACCTTCTGCTACATTTCCAAGTTCAAGACCCTAAAGACGATGACCCGGAAGACCACCCCTAAGATGACAACGACACCAGAGACGACAACCACTGAGATGACGACGACACTGGAGACGATGACCCTGAAGACCACCCCGATGACGACGACCCCGGAGACGACGACCCTGGAGACGAAGACGACCTGGAAGACCGAGAAGCAGAAGAACAAGAGGCTGCAGAACAAAGAGCAGAAGAACATTAAGCATGAGACTAAATATCAGAGCAAAAGATATTATCTAAATTATAAGCAGAAGAAGACTAAGCAGTGTATGGGGGTGAGTCCGTTCCTCCTCGTGGTGCCCCTGGATAAAGCCTGATGCTGCAGGCCAAACTGAACGCGGACAAATGTAACTGTTTTGTGACAGGCAGAATGGAAGGTGTAATCTTCAAACTTTTATAGATAACAACTACGGGAATGCCTGTCACAAATAAGAATATGATGAAGAAGTTGAATATGAAGAAGATAATAGTTAAATAAAAAGAATATGAACAATGTAACAAAAAAAAAATAGGTAGAAGATGAAGAAGAAGATGAATAAGGTGAAGAAGTTGATGTCAAAGAAGCTGATGATGAGGATAATGAAGAAGAAAGTGTGGGAGAAGTAAAAAAGTAGGTGAAGGGCGTGGAAGTAGTGAAACATCAATATCTGACAAAATTAAAAAAAAATTAACATAGTCAAAATCTTTCTAACGCCGAACGTCATAAAAAACAAAACAAAATCCTGCTATTCTATTAGATTGGGCTAAACCTCTGTGCCTTTAATGTCTCCGCCACCTCCCCCAATACATCCTACATTATTCTTAGTTGTTTTCCTTCATGTAGAATGAACCTACAAGTTAAGAAAGGGTTTATTTTAATTCCAATATTTTCGTCCCATTGACTTGCATTGGGATCGGGTATCGGTATCGGATTAGAGCCGATACTTTGACGGTATCGGCCGATACTTTCCGATACCGATACTTTCCGATATCGGAAGGTATCGCTCAACACTAGTCACGATACATGCATAGAGAGTCCAACAAACAAGCTCTCCGTGCCTGACTTGAGCCAAGACTTTATCACACCTTCGGATTATAGGGTGGTGCAGTCATCCATGGTAAGGGACTAATAGGGACATTCTGGCTACGAACAGGAGGACAAAAGTTCTGGATTTATTTTGTAAGTTTGAAAATTAAGACGTTTATGTTGAACTTTCTTGATGAGAAAGTTTCTGCCTTACAGGAGACATTAGCTGCATTCTCTGTGAACTTTGAGGGGGTGATAAACATTGGCATAAGTGTCTGTACAAGTTTCTCCAGCTTCAAAAAAAATCATGGATGCATTAAACTTTTATTTTCTTTACAGAAAAAAGTGCCCTATTTGTAGGGACTGTCTCGGAATTTCTGAATGGTTGACAACCCTTCTCGACATATGGCCACGGAGGAAAGCAATTTGCTGCTGTGAGCTGATGAATAATAGACTTAAAATCATTACTGAATGGTGAAGGCTACTGGAGTGGCCCTGCTACAGCAATAGGATATTTAACTGATGAACAGTGATTATTTTTGCACCATTTTGTGCTATCAGAAAACTTTCTTAAAAGTATATACAACCCAATTTAAAACAATAGTATTTGTAAGTGAGCAGTGTTGAGCAAAAAGATTCACAGAACATCGGTCCTGTGGCCATGTCTGTAGTGTATGACTGGCGGACTGGAGCCCTAGCAATCTCCCCTTACCCGCCAGCATCCCACAATCTCTTTTTTTTAGTAGGTCCAGAACAATGTTATCATTGCGGCATGACACATGAATGACATTGCATCAGGCCAACTAATCAGAAAAAGCATTTGAGGATGCCAGCAGGTAGGTTAAAGTTTCAGGTCTCTGGTCAGTAGCTACCGACTACTAACATGACTGTTGGATGAGGGTCTTGTGATTCTGAGACAGAACTGAAAAATAAATTTACAGTAGATGTTTTAATTTTACAATTTTCAAGTTTTATTTCCAATGGACTACTTATGTAATATGTATGATATTCATACATCTGGATACAGAAATGACATTATCATCCACAAATCCAACATTCTGATTTTTTTTGTAAAGATTAACTTCTGAACTTCAGAACATTCACAGTAAGTTGAACTTTTAATTTGTTTATCTGTATAACTTTTTGTTACATCCTTATTTTTTGCTTTTCAGTTTTAATTGGTTGTTTTGCACAATGTCTTGACACTGATGAATTTGGAATTTGCATAATATCCATTGAACTGACACAGCTACAAGAATCTATTTCATGCCTGATTAAATCATTTGTCTGAACTTGTCCAGAAACATATAACACTATTAGATGTCACATTTTTATCTGCATTACAGAAAGGTTTTTGTCTAGACTTCAACAAATACATTTTTTGAGATTAGCAGCAAAAATAGCAAAACATAATGCTGGATTTCAAGTTGTTACAAGTATTAGACCTTTAAATGGCCAACGAAAATACTGAACGTTTGTTGTTTGTCCCCTTAAATTGTTCAATTCTTATTGCCTCGGTGTGATGGTTAGGCAAACATTTCCTTTACAATACCCATAGAAAAG
Organism: Ranitomeya variabilis; assembly: GCF_051348905.1. Taxonomy (NCBI): domain Eukaryota; kingdom Metazoa; phylum Chordata; class Amphibia; order Anura; family Dendrobatidae; genus Ranitomeya; species Ranitomeya variabilis. The sequence goes on along the minus strand of NC_135232.1, from coordinate 1,107,999,869 downwards.
TATGTTCCTTATTGCTGTTTATACCAAGGAATAGGCCACCATGTGATACATGGATTCCCCAGGTGGGCCAAAGTTAGAGATGCAGTAAGATAGCATATTTTCGCCCTTGCTAATACATGGGAGAGTTCCAGATACTTTATTTATTTGCATTTCCTAACAGGGTAGGTTTCCGAGATGATCAAAAAAATAGGCATGACCGTGGTTTAGAAACCAGGTCAGTAGTTAATGTCTATTGACCAGAGCCTTGCAAACATCTTCCTACCTGTTAGAATCCCAGGCGCCTCTCCAGACATGTATACCTGGTAAGTTGTCATCATTGCAGCAAGACGCGGAGATGTTGAGCTGGGTCTACTTTTCGGAAGAGGTCCCAGTGATGCCAGTATTTAGGAGAAGGGCAAGATGGCTTTGGACAGTGGCTATAAGCCAACAACAAGGCTGCTGTACAATTGTCCTGTGAATCGTCATATACTCGGCTCTAAAAGATAGAAAACAATATTGATATTTGTCTGACTTGATAATGCTCAGTTACGTTCACGCTTAGATTTTTTCTGCTTCTTGTCTAAAATGGTTCCCCTGAATCACAATTTATTCCCTATCCACTGGATAGGAAATAAGTAGCTGGTCCATTTGCTAGGACACCCCAAAAATTTAAAGTATAAGACATGCTCTATTTTTGCTCCTTTCATTCCCTGTGGGACTTCCAGAGAAAACAAAGTACAGTGCTTGACTATTTCTGGCAGTTTCGTTGAGAGGAGCATGCGCATCTCCCCCTTCATTCAAGACTGGCCACCTCCAAAGCCCCATTCTCTGAGTTCTATATTCCTGTTCTAGATGGATAAGGAAAAAATTTAGATTTTGGGAAAAAGCCCTTTAAGAAAGGATTGTGGTGGATCTACTGATATAAAATGCTCATTTTTAATGGCAACCAGGCTAATGCTTACATTTAATTTCTGAATTTAGAAGAGCACAAGGAAAGGGGCTCTCACCACTGACAATTTCAGCAAAATGCACTTTATTCCAGTCATAGGATTACAGGCAATGAGTAATAGCTGTTTCGAGTAAGCACAAGCTTCTTCAGGCTCGCACGATGTGTAATTGAAATAAAATGCCTTTTACTGAACTTGCCGGTGGTGAGAGCCGGTTTCATTGTTCATTGTAAGACGTAATTATTATAATATGGATATTTTTTGTTTGATCCAATTTTTTCGTTAATTTGAGTGTTAGCGCCAGCATTTTTCTTCTTGTTTTTTTAATATTTAACTTGCTTTTTGATCTGCTATGACCTGAAACAATCTGATGTGAGTGAAGAGCTGATAACTGCTAAAATTACATTGGCAAAATGTCAATAAAGCTAAAAAAAATAAATGAGCTGAAAAAATGGAAACCTAAGAAATGGAAAAAGAAATAATTTTGTTTAGATTCAAGTAATGTCCAATATCTCTAAAATGTTCAATTTAACCTTTTACCAAGATCCTCTGTACATATACGCAGGAAGTCGGGAGCGGGTGTAGCCTCATAGCTGGCAGATAATGGCTGTGACACATAGTCGGAATCTGCATCTAACAGATGCAGGTGGAGCTGGGCTCTGCCTGTGATTGTTTACCTGATTAATGCGGCTGTAAGTCTTCGCCACCTATGGGTTTGAATGAAGGCCTGTGGTCTGTTGAAAATCATTATACAGCTTCCTTGAAACCCAGCTTTAAAGGAGACCATGATTTTTACGCTATATGCAGAAATACTGTGGTATTGCTGTGTACAGTACAAGCGATCAGACAATTGAAGATTCAAGTCCACTAAGGAAACTAAAAAATACAGTAAAAAGCAACAAAAAAAGCTAAAGAAAAAAATTAAAGTTGTATTCCTCACCTTTTCACCCAGTAAACATAGAGATATGAGCACATACACACATAAAAAAGCCATCCACAATCTGTCTCCTCCATACATCTATGACCTCATCTCCCGGTACTTTCCTGCACGCAACCTCCGATCCTCACAAGATCTCCTTCTCTACTCACCTGTTATCTCCTCTTCCCACAATCGTATACAAGATTTCTCTCGCGCATCCCCCTACTCTGGAACTCTCTACCACAACACATCAGACTCTCGCCTACCATCAGAACCTTCAAAAAGAACCTGAAGACCCACCTCTTCCGACAAGCTTACAACCTGCAGTAACCACCGATCGACCAAACTGCTGCACGACCAGCTCTATCCTCACCTACTGTATCCTCACCCATCCCTTGTAGATTGTGAGCCTTCGCGGGCAGGGTCCTCTCTCCTCCTGTACCAGGTGTGATTTGTATTGTTTAAGAATATTGTACTTGTTTTTATTATGTATACCCCTCCTCACATGTAAAGCGCCATGGAATAAATGGTGCTATAATAATAATAAATAATAATAATAATAATAATAATAATAATAATACATGGTATTGTCATGTCCATAAAATTTTTATTTGATGAAATTCCAATTTATTAAGATATAGAATTAATCAACTCAATCAAAAAAAGCCGTAAGGAAAAAAATTCAAAGCGCCCAAATTGCAGTTTTTTTCTGCCACAATATTCTGCAAAAAGTGATCAAAATATTACATACAGTATATCCCAACATAGTGTCAAAGAACATGTCTCACCCCACAAGAATAAGCCCTCAAACAGCTCCATCCACCAAAAACTTAAAGTTGTGACATAATCAAAACTACTCTTTTTTTCTTATAACTAAAAGAATTTTAAAAAATTGCACAAGTTTGGTATCACCATAATCGTTTTGACCCCTTTGAGATCTATGATATATAGGTACATCATAGATCGTGTTCTGACCTTTGATTTGGGCTCCAGCACTGAGCCCGCATATTTTCTGGCACATGACAGCTAATTTGATTAGCATGATTTGATCAGCTGTTATGTGCCCTTAACAGTAGCGGTTGACAGCGGCATTTAACTCGCCCAAACCGGATGCCCCTGTCACATGATTATGAGATACCAGTGGGCTGACATGACAACTGGGGATCTGCAGAAGAACCCATGCTTGTCCTTGCTGGGGGTTGTTGGGTGGCCGTCGTTCACAGGAGATGATGATTTCTGCTACACTGCTATGTGTAGCACAAGTGATAGGAAGATTGCAGTTTAAAGTCTCATAAAGGGGTTAATGAAGCAAGTAAAAAGTAGAAAAAAAAAAGTTTCAAAAATATACAAAAATAAAAAATTCTAAAAGTTCAAACCACCTCACCTTTGCCTCTTTCAAAATAAAACAGAAAAAAAAAGCCTATATTTGGTATCGCTGCATTCAGAAATGTCTGATCTATCAAAATATAAAAACAATTAATGCGATTGGTAAAAAGGCCTAAGAAAAAATCTAAATGCCAGCACTACATTTTTTTGGTTGCCCAACATTGCAATTAAATGCAGTAACAGGGGATCAAAACATCATATCGTCCCTAAAATGGTATCAATAAAAATGTCAGCTCGGCACGCAAAAAATAAACCCTTACACATGTATATGCACACTGCAGATACATACATGTATTTACAGTGGGTTCGGAAAGTATTCAGACCCCTTTAAATTTTTCACTCTTTGTTTCATTACAGCCATTTGGTAAATTCAAAAAAGTTTATTTTTTTTCTCATTAATGTACACTCTGCACCCCATTTTGACTGAAAAAAAACAGAAATGTAGTAGTTTTTGCAAATTTATTAAAAAATAAAAACTGAAATATTACATGGTCATAAGTATTCAGACGCTTTGCTCAGTATTGAGTAGAAGCACCTTTTGAGCTAGTACAGCCAAGAGTCTTCTTGGGAATGATGCAACAAGTTTTTCACACCTAGATTTGGGGATCCTCTGTCATTCTTCTTTGCAGATCCTCTCCTGTTCTGTCAGGTTGGATGGTGAACAATGGTGGACAGCCATTTTCAGGTCTCTCCAGAGATGCTCAATTGGCTTTAGGTCAGGGCTCTGGCTGGGCCAGTCAAGAATGGTCACAGAGTTGACCTGAAGCCACTCCTTTGTTATTTTAGCTGTGTGCTTAGGGTCATTGTCTTGTTGGAAGGTGAACCTTTGACCAAGTCTGAGGTCCAGAGCACTCTGGAAGAGGTTTTCATCCAGGATATCTCTGTACTTGGCTACATTCATGTTTCCTTCAATGACAACCAGTCATCCTGTCCCTGCAGCTGAAAAACACCCCCATAGCATGATGCTGCCACCACCACCATGTTTCGAAGTGGGAATTGCATTGGGCAGGTGATGAGCAGTGCCTGGGTTTCTCCACACATACCGCTTAGAATTATCACAAAAAAGGATCTATCTTTGTCTCATCAGACCAGAGAATCTTATTTCTCATAGTCTGGGAGTCCTTCATGTGTTTTTTAGCAAACTCTATGCTAGCTTTCATATGTCTTGCACTGAAGAGAGGCTTCCATTGGGCTTTTCTGCAATAAAGGCCCGACTGGTAGAGGGCTGCAGTGATAGTTTACTTTTTGGAACTTTCTCCCATCTCCCTACTGCATCTCTGGTGCTCAGACACAGTGATCTAGGGGGTTCTTCTTTACCTCTCTCACCAAGGCTTTTGTTCTACGCTTGCTCATTTTGGCTGGACGGCCAGGTCTAGGAAGACTTCTGGTGTCCCAAACTTCTTCCATTTAAGGATTATGTAGGCCACTGTGCTCTTAGGAACCTTGAGTACTGTTGTAATCTTGGCCTTGCCACAATTCTGTCTCTGAGCTCCTTGGCCAGTTCCTTTGACCTCATGATTCTCATTTAGTCTGACTTGCACTGTGAGCTGTGAGGTCTTTTATAGACAGGTGTGTGCCTTTCCAAATCAAGTCCTATCAGTTTAATTAAACACATCTGGACTCCAATGAAGGAGTAAAACCATCTCAAGGAAGATTAGAAGGAAATGGGCAGCATGTGACTTAAATATGAGCAAAGGGTCTGAATAATTATGACCATGTGATATTTTGTTTTTTCTTTTTTAATACATTTGCAAAAATTTCTACATTTCTGATTTTTTCAGTCAAGATGGGTTACAGAGTGTACATTAATGTGAAAAAAAATTAACTTTTTTGAATTTACAAAATGGCGAAAATGAAACAAAGAATTAAAAATTTAAAGGGGTCTGAATATCTTCCGTACCCATTGTACATATGTAACAAGGTGGCATGGGGTGGTAGTCGTGGGTGAGTTCACTAAGCAACAGTCAGTGAGCACCCCGGCACCTTGTACATGAAAAGATATAGTCCCTTGCACTGCATGTGCAGCATGCACCACAGCACACGCACAGGCTCTGTCAGATTCCCCTCAGCTGCTGCCATGTCAGCTCCCCATTCCTGAGCTCTGCAAGTCACTTCAGAGACTATGTATTTTTCAAATAGCTTAACTTTACTAGACAGCAGCATATTCATCTCGTAGACAGCACAGTTCAAACACAGAGACATCTTCTTATCTCCATTCTTCACATCAGCAGCGCAGTCCACACACGGCAAAGTATCCTGTACTTTCCCTTCCTCTGCCACAAGGGCAGACTCTAGTATCTCTGTCATTCCTCTCTTTTTACTCTCGGCGTTCACGGCCATACCTCTAGCCAGACTCTGTCCTGTCTGCGCTATCCTTTCCTCTGCCATCCGGGCAGCATCTTTGAACAGTTAGTGTCCCATCCATACCTTCAGCATCACCAGCTCCATGTCAGTCCCTTATCTGGTTCCTATAGGGAAAGGTGCCGGGAACACCATCTCAGCAGCTCCCGCCCCAATCTTAGACCTCAGATCCTTCTTGGGGATAGTCCCGTTGCGCTGGTGCTCAACTGCACTATTCTTCAGCCGGGGGGACCCTTACTGTCATCTGCAGACTTATCCCCACAGCCTGTAACTGTCTCACTGTATGCGTTCTGCCCCTTGGGCAGACTGCCCGTATGTCTGACAGAACCAGGAAGTGTCTGGCCTATATCTCCCTGTTCTGTGCTGCTCTGCTCTGTGCCCCTCCCATCTACTTAACTCCTTGCTGCCTGTGCCTAAACTAATACTCTTATCTATCCTATTCTCTATCTCTAATGTGCCCCCTCTATTCTAATCCCCCTATGGTCATATACTGTCCCTTAGCTTACACACAGCATATAACAAATGCATCACATTACAATACATGACACACATTAATGAACATTAGGGAACCGCACATTACATTAGCATTAGTGAACATGAATAACTGTCAGGGTGCCACACATGATTATCGGAACAGTATCCAAGGGAGAGGAGGCACGTTAGGTTCCCTGCCCCCTCCTTACACATGCATTGCACATACATGTGTATATACGCATACACAGCACATACACACACACACTGCACACATACATGCATATACACACTGCACATACACATGTATATACACACAGCACATACACATGTATACACACACTGAACATAAACATGTGTACTGTATATACACACACTGCACATACACATGTATATACCCACACTGCAAATACACATGTATAAACACATATTGCACATACACATGTTTATATACACACGGCACATAAACATGCATATACACACACTGAACATACATGTGTATATACGCACACACAGCAAATACACATACTGCATATACATATGTATATACATACACTGCACATACATACACGTTTATATGCACATGGAACATACATACACTTGTATGTACATAGTACATACCTACACTGCACATACGGTACCAGCCTGTCTCCTCTTCAGTTCCTCTAGACTTCTACAATTAAAGATCCTTTAGTGACATTATTGTCACATGACTGTGATGTCACCAAAGGTCTTTAAGCAGTGCTCACCTCAGAATAGAAGCACTGGGGGACACTAAGAGACTGGGGGCCCTGGGCAATTGCCCAGTTAACCTCCCAGTGCTGGTGCTGACTGTAACTATGGCTTATTTTTTTGAGTATATTTTGAGCATGCTCAAAAATCCTGTAAAATCATGCTAGGGCTTATAGGGTTGAGCGAAACGGATCGGACAAATTCAAAAATCGCCAACTTTCGGCAAAGTTGGGTTTCATGAAACCCGACCCGGTCCTAGTGTGGGATCGGCCATGAGGTCGGCGATCTGCTCTCAAAAGTCGCGTTTCGTATGATGCTTTCAGCGCCATTTTTCAGCCAAAGAAGGAGGACACAGAGTGTGGGCAGTGTGATGACATAGGTCTCGGTCCCCACCATCTTAGAGAAGGGCATGACAGTGATTGGCTTGCTTTCTGCGGCGTCACAGGGGCTATAAAGGGGGGTGCACGCCGACCGCCATCTTACTTCTGCCGATCTGAGCATAGGGAGAGGTCGCTGCAGCTTCATCAGAAGAAGGGATATAGTTAGAGAGGGAAGATTAACCACACAAACTGCTTGTGCTGTAGTGATTTCCACTGTCCAACACCACCTTTTTTTTGCAGGGACAGTGGAGGCTATATTTTTGTGCATCAGCTCTGTAGCTTTTTAGGCTGCCTTATAAGGCTCCCTGATAGCTGCATTGCTGTTTGCACGCCGCTGTGCAAACCAACTGCTTTTTTAAAAGCAAAAATTCTGTTGCTCCTTTCTGCACAGTTATCTCATTTATCTGTCCACACTTTTGTGTGCAGCAGTCCTTTCTATTGCTGAAATACTTGTCCTGAGATCATTGTAGGGAGATTGAAATTGTACTACAGTCCTTGTATTTTTTCATATATCTTCCAGCCACTTTCTGCCACTTACATTGTGTTGTTTTATACACTGGGCCTGAGTTTTTGTTCAGTCTCCCCCCCAAAAAAGTGAGATTCAAAATCTCACAAAGTGGATATACTGTAGTCCTGTTAGTTTGTCGTATATCAGCCAGCCACTTTCTGCCACTTACATTGTGTTGTGTTATACACTGGGCCTGAGTTTTGGTTCAGTCTCCCCCCCAAAAAAAGTGAGATTCAAATTCTCACAAAGTGGATATACTGTAGTCCTGTTAGTTTGTCGTATATCAGCCAGCCACTTTCTGCCACTTACATTGTGTTGTTTTATACACTGGGCCTGAGTTTTGGTTCAGTCTCCCAAAATAAAAAGTGAGATTCAAATTCTCACAAAGTGGATGTACTTCAGTCCTATTAGTATGTCGTATGTCAGCCAGCCACTTTCTGCCACTTACATTGTGTTGTTTTATACACTGGGCCTGAGTTTTGGTTCAGTCTCCCCCCCAAAAAAGGGAGATTCAAATTCTCACAAAGTGGATATACTTCTGTCCTGTTAGTTTGTCGTATATCAGTCAGCCACTTTCTGCCACTTACATTGTGTTGTTTTATGCACAGGGCCTGAGTTTTGGTTCAGTCTCCCCCCAAAGAAAGGGAGATTTAAATTTTCAACAAGTTTATATACACCTTCTACCTTGTTTTACAGTACCATATAACGGCTGTTATTTTGGTTAGATTTTCCAAAAAATGAGGAAGTCTGGTGGAAGAGCCCGTGGGCGGTGGTTGGCAGCTGGTACTGATGGTGGTGGTGGTGCATCTGGTGGTAGTGGAAAAAGCACAATAGCACCTAAGGCTGGAGCTGTTGAGCCAGCGTCATCATCTGGCTACACAAGGCCTCGAAGGCTCCCTTATCTGGGAGTAGGAAAACAGCTTTTAAAGCCGGAGCAGCAGGAAAAAGTTTTGGCTTTCCTTCCTGACTCAGCCTCTAGCTCTTTCACCTCCTCTTCAGAAAGTTCCAAATATAAAAGCAGCGAGTCGTCAGTAGTGTTGAGCGATACCTTCCGATATCGGAAAGTATCGGTATCGGAAAGTATCGGCCGATACCGTCAAAGTATCGGATCTAATCCGATACCGATACCCGATCCCAATGCAAGTCAATGGGACGAAAATATCGGAATTAAAATAAACCCTTTCTTTCCTTGTAGGTTAATTCTACATGAAGGAAAACAACTAAGAATAATGTAGGATGTATTGGGGGAGGTGGCGGAGACATTAAAGGCACAGAGGTTTAGCCCAAACAAATAGAATAGCAGGTTTTTTTGTTTTTTTTTATGACGTTCGGCGTTAGAAAGATTTTGACTATGTTATTTTTTTTTATTATTTTGTCAGATATTGATGTTTCACTACTTCCACGCCCTTCACCTTCTTTTTTACTTCTCCCACACTTTCTTCTTCATTATCCTCATCATCAGCTTCTTTGACATCAACTATCTTCACCTTATTCATCTTATTCTTCTTCTACCTATAATTTTTTTTTTTTTACATTGTTCATATTCTTTTTATTTAACTATTATCTTCTTCATATTCAACTTCTTCATCATATTCTTATTTGTGACAGGCATTCCCGTAGTTGTTATCTATAAAAGTTTGAAGATTACACCTTCTGTTTTGCCTGTCACAAAAGAGTTACATTTTTCCGCATTCAGTTTGGCCTGCAGCATCAAGCTTTATCCAGGGGCACCACGAGGAGGAACGGACTCACCCCCATACACTGCTTAGTCTTCTTCTGCTTATAATTTAGATAATATCTTTTGCTCTGATATTTAGTGTTATGCTTAATGTTCTTCTGCTCTTTGTTCTGCAGCCTCTTGTTCTTCTGCTTCTCGGTCTCCCATGTCGTCGTCGTCTCCAGGGTCGTCGTCTCCAGGGTCGTCGTCTCCGGGGTCGTCGTCATCGGGGTGGTCTTCAGGGTCATCGTCTCCAGGGTCGTCGTCATCTCAGTGGTCGTTGTCTCTGGTGTCGTCGTCATCTTAGGGGTGGTCTTCCGGGTCGTCGTCTTTAGGGTCTTGAACTTGGAAATGTAGCAGAAGGTACAAGAAGGCTGAGAAAATGCCGAGAAACAGCTGATGGAACTGGAACTCGGATGGCTACCCGAAGGTCCAAGAGCCAATGGAACTACCGAGGACCAGCTGACGTTACTGGAACCCGGTTACTAAGCAGGAGGTACCCGTGCCTGAAAGCACTACCAAGGACCACCTGACGTTGGTGGAACTCGGATACCCAGAAGGAGGCACCTAAGCCAAAGGCTCTGCCTGGAACCAGCTGACGGTACTGGAACCAGGATGGGGAGCAGAAGGTACAAGAGCAAAAGACACTGCCGAGAACCAGCTGACGGTACTGGAACCCGGATGGGTAGCCGAAGGTCCAAGAGCCAATGGAACTACTGAGGACCAGCTGACATTACTGGAACCCGGTTACTAAGCAGGAGGTACCCATGCCTGAAAGCACTACCAAGGACCACCTGATGTTGGTGGAACTCGGATACCCAGAAGGAGGCACCTAAGCCAAAGGCTCTGCCCGGAACCAGCTGACGGTACTGGAACCAGGATGGGGAGCAGAAGGTACAAGAGCAAAAGACACTGCCAAGAACCAGCTGACGGTACTGGAACCCGGATGGGTAGCCGAAGGTCCAAGAGCCAATGGAACTACCGAGGACCAGCTGACGTTACTGGAACCCGGTTACTAAGCAGGAGGTACCCGTGCCTGAAAGCACTACCAAGGACCACCTGACGTTGGTGGAACTCGGATACCCAGAAGGAGGCACCTAAGCCAAAGGCTCTGCCCGGAACCAGCTGACGGTGCTGGAACCAGGATGGGGACCAATTCAAGCTTATCTTCCTAGAGCCCCAACTAGCGGTGTTGGAGCAAAGGGTCAGCAGGGGGAGCAGAGTGTAGGCCGAAGCCTGCACTGGCGGCAGCTTTGTGTCTGCGTGGCTGTTGCAGGACACGTTGCCGGCTACACAGCAGGGGAACAGCTGGCGGTGCTGAACCCCACTGACACATTGGCGAGGTGTTTTTCTCTGTGCAGCCAGCACTTCGGGGCACCAACTGGCGGCGTTAGAGCCCAGGATCTGCGGGAGGAGCAGAGTTTAGGCCGAAGCCTAATTGAACCAATTTTAAAGGTAACCTTTAACCCCCCCTCAGGGGTTACAAACTAGAAGAGCCACGCCTTGGGCAGCAGTAATGCTGCACAAGTCAAAGGTTGCTCTTTTAAATTCTGTTCGTTGCACACGCTGAATGAAACACGTATGACATTTAGCCCCTTAAACAATCAAAACTGTCTTGGAGGCGGGAGTTTCCTTCTTAATGAGACGCAGCACAGATGTCAAGAATCCCACCTTGGTGCTGGGCGCGGCCTCCTGAGCGTCGTTATTTGCTGTACAGGAGTCTGCGCTGTCGTGTTATCCCTTGGCCTTGCGCTGTTAGTGCTGCCCGTCTCCTGACATCATTTAATGTCGGCCGATGCGGTTCGCGATGACCATGAATCCCAGCCCCGCAGTGCCTTTACAGTGTTTCACACTGCGGGGCTGGGATTCATGGCCTGGCGCGGTACATATGTTCGCCTCTCGCTCGGGTCCTTACACCTGCTACAGACTGTGCGGCGTCAGCTGATCCCTTATCGCATGCCACGGCCATGAAGCCGCACAGTCTGAAGAAGGCGGAAGGAGATGAGTGACAACAGGCGAAGATATGCACTGCTCATGCCCGTCAATAACACCCTCGCAGTCAAAATAAATAAGACACCGAGGGGCGTTGTGTCGGGCAGGGCGGCCGCAGAGGCGCAGCCAGCCAAACAATGATGTCAGAAGACGGGCAGCGCTACCAAGGGGGTTGCTGCGTGTCATTACAAAGGAAAGTCACACCTCAGGGACGTTTTAATGGTCTCAGGGGACACATTGTAGACGTGTCCTGTTCCACGGGTGCAAGGAGAATAAGTATATGAGCCACATTGCACACATGCAGCATTACTGCTGTACAAGGTGGCAGTAAAACATACAAACACCTGGGGGTGGGGCGACAGGATCCCTTCAATTTCAGTTCTTGTGTCTGCGTGGCTTTTGCAGGACACGATGCCGGCTACACAGCAGGGGAACAGCTGGCGGTGCTGAACCCCACTGACACATTGGCTGGTGTTTTTCTCTGTGCAGCTAGCAGTACCGGGCCCCAACTGGCGGTGCTAGAGCCCAGGGTCAGCAGGAGGAGAGGGAGCAGAGTGTAGGCCGAAGCCTGCACTGGCGGCAGCTTTGTGTCTGCGTGGCTGTTGCAGGACACGTTGCCGGCTACACAGCAGGGGAACAGCTGGCGGTGCTGAACCCCACTGACACATTGGCGAGGTGTTTTTCTCTGTGCAGCCAGCACTTCGGGGCACCAACTGGCGGCGTTAGAGCCCAGGATCTGCGGGAGGAGCAGAGTGTAGGCCGAAGCCTAATTGAACCAATTTTAAAGGTAACCTTTAACCCCCCCTCAGGGGTTACAAACTAGAAGAGCCACGCCTTGGGCAGCAGTAATGCTGCACAAGTCAAAGGTTGCTCTTTTAAATTCTGTTCCTTGCACACGCTGAATGAAACACGTATGACATTTAGCCCCTTAAACAATCAAAACTGTCTTGGAGGCGGGAGTTTCCTTCTTAATGAGACGCAGCACAGATGTCAAGAATCCCACCTTGGTGCTGGGCGCGGCCTCCAGAGCGTCGTTATTTGCTGTACAGGAGTCTTCGCTGTCGTGTTATCCCTTGGCCTTGCGCTGTTAGTGCTGCCCGTCTCCTGACATCATTTAATGTCGGCCGGTGCGGTTCGCGATGACCATGAATCCCAGCCCCGCAGTGCCTTTACAGTGTTTCACACTGCGGGGCTGGGATTCATGGCCTGGCGCGGTACATATGTTCGCCTCTCGCTCGGGTCCTTACACCTGCTACAGACTGTGCGGCGTCAGCTGATCCCTTATCGCATGCCACGGCCATAAAGCCGCACAGTCTGAAGAAGGCGGAAGGAGATGAGTGACAACAGGCGAAGATATGCACTGCTCATGCCCATCAATAACACCCTCGCAGTCAAAATAAATAAGACACTGAGGGGCGTTGTGTCGGGCAGGGCGGCCGCAGAGGCGCAGCCAGCCAAACAATGATGTCAGAAGATGGGCAGCGCTACCAAGGGGGTTGCTGCGTGTCATTACAAAGGAAAGTCACACCTCAGGGACGTTTTAATGGTCTCAGGGGACACATTGTAGACGTGTTCCGTTCCACGTGTGCAAGGAGAATAAGTTTATGAGCCACCTTGCACACATGCAGCATTACTGCTGTACAAGGTGGCTGTAAAACACACAAACACCTGGGGGTGGGGCAACAGGATCCCTTCAATTTCAGTTCTTGTGTCTGCGTGGCTTTTGCAGGACACGATGCCGGCTACACAGCAGGGGAACAGCTGGCGGTGCTGAACCCCACTGACACATTGGCTGGTGTTTTTCTCTGTGCAGCTAGCATTATCGGGCCCCAACTGGCGGTGTTAGAGCCCAGGGTCAGCAGGAGGAGAGGGAGCAGAGTGTAGGCCGAAGCCTGCACTGGCGGCAGCTTTGTGTCTGCGTGGCTTTTGCAGGACACGATGCCGGCTACACAGCAGGGGAACAGCTGGCGGTGCTGAACCCCACTGACACATTGGCTGGTGTTTTTCTCTGTGCAGCTAGCATTACCGGGCCCCAACTGGCGGTGTTAGAGCCCAGGGTCAGCAGGAGGAGAGGGAGCAGAGTGTAGGCCGAAGCCTGCACTGGCGGCAGCTTTGTGTCTGCGTGGCTGTTGCAGGACACGTTGCCGGCTACACAGCAGGGGAACAGCTGGCGGTGCTGAACCCCACTGACACATTGGCGAGGTGTTTTTCTCTGTGCAGCCAGCACTTCGGGGCACCAACTGGCGGCGTTGGAGCCCAGGCTCTGCAGGGGGAGCAGAGTGTAGGCCGAAGCCTAATTGAACCAATTTTAAAGGTAACCTTTAACCCCCCCTCAGGTGTTACAAACTAGAAGAGCCACGCCTTATGCAACAGTAGTGCTGCACAAGTCAAAGGTTGCTCTTTTAATTTTGTTCCTTGCACAAGCTGAATGAAACACGTACAACATTTTGGCCCTTATACAGTCAATCTGTCTTGGAGGCGGGAGTTCCCTTCGTAATGAGACGCAGCACAGCTGGCAAAAATACCACCTTGGTGCGGCCTCCTGAGCATCGCATTTTGAAGTACAGGAGTCTGCGTTGTTGCGTTATCCCTTGGCCATGCGCTGCCCATCTTCTGACATCATTTAATGTCGGCCGATGCGGTTCGCGATGCCCATGAATCCCAGCCCCGCAGTGTCTTTACAGTGTTTCACACTGCGGGGCTGGGATTCATGGCCTGGCGCAGTACATATGTTCGCCTCTCGCTCGTGTCCTTACACCTGCTACAGACTGTGCGGCGTCAGCTGATCCCTTATCGCATGCCACGGCCATGAAGCCGCACAGTCTGAAGAAGGCGGAAGGAGATGAGTGACAGCCTGGCGAAGATATGCACTGCTCATGCCCGTCAATCACACCCTCGCAGTCAAAATAAATAAGACACCGAGGGGCGTTGTGTCGGGCAGGGCGGCCGCAGAGGCGCAGCCAGCCAAACAATGATGTCAGAAGAAGGGCTGTGCTACCAAGGGGGTCGTTGCGTGTCATTACAAAGGAAAGTCACACCTCAGGGACGTTTTAATGGTCTCAGGGTACACATTGTAGACGTGTTCTGTTCCACGGGTGCAAGGAGAATAAGTTTATGAGCCACCTTGCACACATGCAGCATTACTGCTGTACAAGGTGGCAGTAAAATATACAAACACCTGGGGGTGGGGCGACAGGATCCCTTCAATTTCAGTTCTTGTGTCTGCGTGGCTTTTGCAGGACACGATGCCGGCTACACAGCAGGGGAACAGCTGGCGGTGCTGAACCCCACTGACACATTGGCTGGTGTTTTTCTCTGTGCAGCTAGCAGTACCGGGCCCCAACTGGCGGTGTTAGAGCCCAGGGTCAGCAGGAGGAGAGGGAGCAGAGTGTAGGCCGAAGCCTGCACTGGCGGCAGCTTTGTGTCTGCGTGGCTGTTGCAGAACACGTTGCCGGCTACACAGCAGGGGAACAGCTGGCGGTGCTGAACCCCACTGACACATTGGCGAGGTGTTTTTCTCTGTGCAGCCAGCACTTCGGGGCACCAACTGGCGGCGTTGGAGCCCAGGCTCTGCAGGGGGAGCAGAGTGTAGGCCGAAGCCTAATTGAACCAATTTTAAAGGTAACCTTTAACCCCCCCTCAGGTGTTACAAACTAGAAGAGCCACGCCTTATGCAGCAGTAGTGCTGCACAAGTCAAAGGTTGCTCTTTTAATTTTGTTCCTTGCACAAGCTGAATGAAACACGTACAACATTTTGGCCCTTATACAGTCAATCTGTCTTGGAGGCGGGAGTTCCCTTCGTAATGAGACGCAGCACAGCTGGCAAAAATACCACCTTGGTGCGGCCTCCTGAGCATCGCATTTTGAAGTACAGGAGTCTGCGTTGTTGCGTTATCCTTTGGCCATGCGCTGCCCGTCTTCTGACATCATTTAATGTCGGCTGGTGCGGTTCGTGATGCCCATGAATCCCAGCCCCGCAGTGTCTTTACAGTGTTTCACACTGCGGGGCTGGGATTCATGGCCTGGCGCAGTACATATGTTTGCCTCTCGCTCGTGTCCTTACACCTGCTACAGACTGTGCGGCGTCAGCTGATCCCTTATTGCATGCCACGGCCATGAAGCCGCACAGTCTGAAGAAGGCGGAAGGAGATGAGTGACAGCCTGGCGAAGATATGCACTGCTCATGCCCGTCAATCACACCCTCGCAGTCAAAATAAATAAGACACCGAGGGGCGTTGTGTCGGGCAGGGCGGCCGCATAGGCTCAGCCAGCCAAACAATGATGTCAGAAGAAGGGCTGTGCTACCAAGGGGGTTGTTGCATGTCATTACAAAGGAAAGTCACACCTCAGGGACGTTTTAATGGTCTCAGGGGACACATTGTAGATGTGTTCTGTTCCACGGGTGCAAGGAGAATAAGTTTATGAGCCACCTTGCACACATGCAGCATTACTGCTGTACAAGGTGGCAGTAAAACATACAAACACCTGGGGGTGGGGTGACAGGATCCCTTCAATTTCAGTTCTTGTGTCTGCGTGGCTTTTGCAGGACACGATGCCGGCTACACAGCAGGGGAACAGCTGGCGGTGCTGAACCCCACTGACACATTGGCTGGTGTTTTTCTCTGTGCAGCTAGCAGTACCGGGCACCAACTGGCGGTGTTAGAGCCCAGGGTCAGCAGGAGGAGAGGGAGCAGAGTGTAGGCCGAAGCCTGCACTGGCGGCAGCTTTGTGTCTGCGTGGCTGTTGCAGGACACGTTGCCGGCTACACAGCAGGGGAACAGCTGGCGGTGCTGAACCCCACTGACACATTGGCGAGGTGTTTTTCTCTGTGCAGCCAGCACTTCGGGGCACCAACTGGCGGCGTTGGAGCCCAGGCTCTGCAGGGGGAGCAGAGTGTAGGCCGAAGCCTAATTGAACCAATTTTAAAGGTAACCTTTAACCCCCCCTCAGGTGTTACAAACTAGAAGAGCCACGCCTTATGCAGCAGTAGTGCTGCACAAGTCAAAGGTTGCTCTTTTAATTTTGTTCCTTGCACAAGCTGAATGAAACACGTACAACATTTTGGCCCTTATACAGTCAATCTGTCTTGGAGGCGGGAGTTCCCTTCGTAATGAGACGCAGCACAGCTGGCAAAAATACCACCTTGGTGCGGCCTCCTGAGCATCGCATTTTGAAGTACAGGAGTCTGCGTTGTTGCGTTATCCCTTGGCCATGCGCTGCCCGTCTTCTGACATCATTTCATGTCGGCCGTTGCGGTTTGCGATGACCATGAATCCCAGCCCCGCAGTGTCTTTACATAGTTAAAACACTGCGGGGCTTGGATTCATGGCCTGGCGCAGTACATATGTTTGCCTCTCACACTCGGGTCCTTACACCCGCTTCAGACTGTGCGGCGTCAGCTGATCCTTTATCGCATGCCACGGCCATGAAGCCGCACAGTCTGAAGAAGGCGGAAGGAGATGAGGGACAGGCGAACTTATGCACTGCTCATGCCCATCAATCACACCCTCGCAGTCCAAATAAATAAGAGACCGAGGGGCGTTGTGTGGGTCAGGGCGGCCGCAGACGCGCAGGCAGCCAAACAATGATGCCAGAAGACGGGCAGCACTATCAAGGGGGTTGCAGCGTGTCATTACAAAGGAAAGTCACACCTCTGGGACGGTTAAATGGTCACACAGAGGACACATTTTAGATGTGCTTTCAGTTCCACATGTGCGAGGAGAATAAGTTTATGAGCCACCTTGCACACATGCAGCATTACTGTCGTACAAGGTGGCTGTAAAACATAGAAACACCTGGGGGAGGGGGGACAGGTTCCCTTCAATTTCAGTTCTTGTGTCTACGTGGCTGTTGCAGGACACGTTGCTGGCTGCACAGCAGGGGAACAGCTGGCGGTGCTGAACCCCACTGACACATTGGCTGGTGTTTTTCTCTGTGCACTAGCACATCTGGGCCCCAACTGGCGGTGTTGGAGCCCAGGGTCAGCAGGAGGAGGAGAGGTAGCAGAGTGTAGGCCGAAGCCTTCACTGGAGCAAGTTGAAAGGGAACCTTTAACCCCCCCCAGGCGTTTGTAGCTGAAAGAGCCATCGTGTATAGCACTAATGCTGGAAAAGGTAAACTTAGCTCTTTTAATTATGGTCCTTGCACATGCTGAACCTAACACTTATGAAATGTGTCCCCTCCTACCGTGATACCGTCCGGTAGGTGGAACTTTCCTTTGTGATATGACGCAGCACAGCTGTCATTCCTACCCCCTTGGCGCCGTGCGCCGCCTCCTCAGCGTTGTTTGAATCAGTCCCGGAGCCTGCGCTGTTAGGTTAGCCCTTGGCCATGCACACATTTTGCGCTGCCCGTCTTCTGACATCATTTGGTGTCAGACTGGCTGCGCCTGTGCGGCTGCGCTGGACGAGATCCCGCCTCGCAGTGTCGTCTAATGTAATCCCACCGCGGGCCTGGGATCCGTGGCCATGCGCAGTGCATATCCTCACCTCTCACTCCCCTCCCTACGGCTTCTTCAGACTGTGCGGTGTCACGGCCGTAGCATGCTATTAGGGATCAGCTGACACCGCACAGTCTGAAAAAGCCGTAGGGAGATGAGTGAGAGGTGGAGGTTCAGATATGCACTGCGCATGTCCATGGATCTCAGGCCCCCAGTGGGATTCAATCAGAAGACACTACGAGGCGGGATCTCGTCCAGCGCGGCCGCACAGGCTCAGCCAGCCTGACACCAAATGATGTCAGAAGACGGGCAGCGCAAAATGTGTGCATGGCCAAGGGCTAACCTAACAGCGCAGGCTCCGGGACTGATTCAAACAACGCTGAGGAGGCGGCGCACGGCGCCAAGGGGGTAGAAATGACAGCTGTGCTGCGTCATATCACAAAGGAAAGTTCCACCTATCGGACGGTATCACGGTAGGAGGGGACACATTTCATAAGTGTTAGGTTCAGCATGTGCAAGGAGCACCACGAAAAGAGGCACTTTTTCCCTTTGCATCATTACTGCTGCACAAGGTGGCTCCTTCAGTAACAAACGCCTGGGGGGGGACAGTTTCCCTTAAATTTAACTTGTTGTGCCTGCATGGCGGTCGCAGTACACATTGCCGTATACACAGCAGGGGAACAGCTGGCGGTGCTGAACCCCACTAACACATTGGCGAGGTGTTTGGCTCTGTGCGGACAGCACTTCTGGACAGCAACTAGCGGTGTTGGAGCCCAGGGACAGGAGGAGGAGGAGGAGGTGGGGGAGATAGGAGGGATTGCCACACACACAGCAGGGGAACAGCTGACGTTACTGAACCCCAATAACAGAGGAGGGACTGTTGGGACTGTGCGTACAGCACTACCAGGCAACAACTAGCGGTGTTGGAGCCCAGGGACAGGAGGAGGAGGAGGAGGTGGGGGAGATAGGAGGGATTGCCACACACACAGCAGGGGAACAGCTGACGTTACTGAACCCCAATAACAGAGGAGGGACTGTTGGAACTGTGCGTACAGCACTATCGGGCAACAACTAGCGGTGTTGGAGCCCAGGGACAGGAGGAGGAGGAGGAGGTGGGGGAGATAGGAGGGATTGCCACACACACAGAGGGGGAACAGCTGACGTTACTGAACCCCAATAACAGAGGAGGGACTGTTGGGACTGTGCGTACAGCACTACCAGGCAACAACTAGCGGTGTTGGAGCCCAGGGACAGGAGGAGGAGGAGGAGGTGGTGGAGGAGATAGGAGGGAATGCCACACACACAGCTGGGGAACAGCTGACATTACTGAACCCCAATAACAGAGGAGTGACTGTTGACTGTGCGTACAGCACTTCTGGACAGCAACTAGCGGTGTTGGAGCCCAGGGACAGGAGGAGGAGGAGGAGGTGGGGGAGATAGGAGGGATTGCCACACACACAGCTGGGGAACAGCTGACGTTACTGAACCCCAAGAACAGAGGAGGGACTGTTGGGACTGTGCGTACAGCACTTCTGGACAGCAACTAGCGGTGTTGGAGCCCAGGGACAGGAGGAGGAGGAGGAGGTGGGGGAGATAGGAGGGATTGCCACACACACAGCTGGGGAACAGCTGACGTTACTGAACCCCAAGAACAGAGGAGGGACTGTTGGGACTGTGCGTACAGCACTACCAGGCAACAACTAGCGGTGTTGGAGCCCAGGGACAGGAGGAGGAGGAGGAGGTGGTGGAGGGGATAGGAGGGATTGCCACACACACAGCTGGGGAACAGCTGACATTACTGAACCCCAATAACAGAGGAGTGACTGTTGACTGTGCGTACAGCACTTCTGGACAGCAACTAGCGGTGTTGGTGCCCAGGGACAGGAGGAGGAGGAGGAGGTGGAGGAGATAGGAGGGATTGCCACACACACAGCAGGGGAACAGCTGACGTTACTGAACCCCAATAACAGAGGAGGGACTGTTGACTGTGCGTACAGCACTTCTGGACAGCAACTAGCGGTGTTGGAGCCCAGGGACAGGAGGAGGAGGTGGGGGAGATAGGAGGGATTGCCACACACACAGCTGGGGAACAGCTGACTTTACTGAACCCCAATAACAGAGGAGGGACTGTTGGGACTGTGCGTACAGCACTACCAGGCAACAACTAGCGGTGTTGGAGCCCAGGGACAGCAGGAGAAGCAGAGGAACACAATGTAGGCCGAAGCCTGATTGGAGAAAGTCGAAAGGGAACCTTTAACCCCCCCCCAAGGCATTTGTAGCTGAAAGCCAGCTTGTGCAGCACAAAAGATGCAAAAGGAAAAGGTGGCTCTTTTCATTATGCTCCTTGCAAACACAGAACTAAACACTTATAAAATGTGTCCCCTGAAACCGTGAGACCGTCCCGGAGATGGGACTTTCCTTCGTAATATGACGCAGCACAGCTGTCATTCCTACACCCTTGGCGCCGTGCCCCGGCTCCTCAGCGTTTTTTGAATCTGTCACGGAGCCTGCGCTGTTATGTTATCCCTTGGCCAGGCACACTTAACGCTGCCCATCTTCTGACATCATTTGGTGTCAGGCTGGCCGCGCCTGTGCGGCCGCGCTGGACGAGATCCCGCCTCGCAGTGTCGTCTAATGTAATCCCACCGCGGGCCTGGGATCCGTGGCCTTGCGCAGTGCATATCCTCGCCTCTCACTCCCCTCCCTACG
Organism: Ranitomeya variabilis; assembly: GCF_051348905.1. Classification (NCBI taxonomy): domain Eukaryota; kingdom Metazoa; phylum Chordata; class Amphibia; order Anura; family Dendrobatidae; genus Ranitomeya; species Ranitomeya variabilis. The sequence goes on along the minus strand of NC_135232.1, from coordinate 1,107,979,329 downwards.
GCTTCTTCAGACTGTGCGGCGTCACGGCCGTGGCATGCTATTAGGGATCAACTGACGGCGCACAGTCTGAAGAAGGCGTAGGGAGATGAGTGAGAGGCGGAGGTTCAGATATGCACTGCGCATGTCCATGGATCTCAGGCCCCCAGTGGGATGAAATCAGAAGACAATGCGAGGAGGGCTCTCGGCCAGCGCGGCCGCACAGGCGCAGCCAGCCTGACACCAAATGATGTCAGAAGATGGGCAGCGCTAAGTGTGCCTGGCCAAGGGATAACATAACAGCGCAGGCTCCGTGACAGATTTAAACAACGCTGAGGAGCCGGGGCACAGCGCCAAGGGGGTAGGAATGACAGCTGTGCTGCGTCATATTACGAAGGAAAGTCCCACCTCCGGGACGATTTTACGGTATCAGTGGACACATTTTATAAGTGTTAAGTTCTGCGTGTGCAAGGAGCTAAACAAAAATAGCTACCTTTTCCTTGTGCAGCATTACTGCTGCACAAGGTGGCTCTTTCAGTAACAAACGCCTTGGGGGGGGACAGGTTCCCTTACATTTCAGTTGTTGTGTCAGCGTGGCGGTCGCAGGACACATTGCCGGCTGCACAGCTGGGGATCAGCTGACGTTACTGAAACCCAATAACACTGGGTCGTATGTTTTGACTGTGCAGACGGCACTTCTGAGCCTCAACTGGCGGTGTTGGAGCCCAGGAATTTAAGTTCAGGTGGTAGAAAGATGAACACAACAGGAGACCTGGATAACGTAGACAGTCACCTAATTATTTAATCAGGAAGAGGAGTGGCAAATTCCTGCGAGATCCAGGCCTTGTTCATTTTCAGGAAAGTAAGCCGGTCAACGTTATCGGAGGATAGTCGCATGCGACGGTCAGTTAGTACACCACCTGCAGCACTAAAGACGCGTTCCGATAATACACTAGCCGCAGGGCAAGCCAGCACCTCCAATGCATACTGGCTTAGCTCTGGCCATGTATCCAGCTTTGAGACCCAAAACTTGAAAGGTGAAGAGACGTCTGGGAGTACAGCAAGAGGGCAAGACATGTAGTCTGTCACCATCTGATGGAACCGTTGCCTCCTGCTGACTGGAGCCGTCTGTGATGGTGTTGACTTTTGTGGCGGGCACAGAAAACTGTGCCACAGTTGGGCCATACTGCTCTTGCCTTGGGCAGAGGCACTGCTTCTGCTCCCTCTTTGTGCAGAGCCTCCACCACTGCCTGGATGCACTGAGCTGCTTTGTAATGCACTAGCAGCACTTCTCTCACTTGGAATGGAGAAGATGATGGAATTCACCAGTGTGTCTTGGTACTCCCGCATTTTTCGCTCCCGGTTCAACGGTGTGATGAGGCTTTCTACGTTGTCCCGGTAGCGAGGATCGAGGAGGGTGAACACCCAATATTCAGACATGTTGAGAATGTGGGCGATGCGGCGGTCGTTTCTCAGGCACTGCAGCATGTAATCCACCATGTGCTGCAGACTGCCAACTGGCCAAGAAACGCTGTCCCCTGCTGGAGGCGTGATCTCTGCCCACTCGTCATCACCCCACCCTCGCTGTACACACTGACTACTGGACAATTGTGTAACTCCCTCCTGTGGACGGATGTCTTCCTCCTCCATTGACTCCTCCTCATCCTCCTCACAAACTGTCCCCTGCCTACGCGTTTGTGAGGAACCACGTGGCGCTGACTGTCCAGAAGATGATGGAAATGTTGAATCCTCATCCTCCACCTCTTCCACAACATCATCCCTTAGCGCTTGCAGTGATTTTTCAAGCAGGCAGATAAGGGGGACAGTCATGCTGACTAGTGCATCATCTGCACTCGCCATCCGTGTGGAATAATCGAAGGGACGCAAAACCTGGCAGACGTCATTCATAGTGGCCCACTCTGTGGTTGTGAAGTCTGAACGGTGCGGAGTGCGACTTCATTGCGCCTGATGCAGCTGGTACTCCATTACAGCTTGCTGCTGCTCACACAACCGCTCCAACATATGTAACGTGGAATTCCACCTTGTAGGTAGGTCACATATGATGCGATGTTCCGGCAGGTGGTGTCGGCGCTGCAGAGCCGCAATGCGCGCTTTTGCCGTGCTGGAACGCCGCAAGTGAGCACACTCTAGGCGGACCTTGTGCATCAGTGCATCAAGATCCGGATAGTCCCTCAAAAAACTCTGCACGACCAAATTGAGCACATGTGCCAGACATGGGATGTGAGTGAGGTTGCCGAGGCCCAGAGCTGCCACCAGATTTCGGCCATTATCACACACTACCATGCCTGGCTGGAGATTCGCTGGCACAAACCACACACCGCTCTCCTGCTTGATGGCATTCCAGAGCTCCTGCGCTGTGTGGCTTCGATTCCCCAAAGAAATTAATTTCAAGACGGCCTGTTGACGTTTGGCCACGGCTGTGCTAATGTCGGTCGTAACAGGTAAACGTTCATCACGGGTCCATGTGGAGGTGGACTGTGACAGCTCCTGCAGCGATGATTCTGAGGAACTGGTGTAAGAGGAGGAGTCAATGTGTACAGAATGGATTCCTGCAGTCCTTGGAGTGGGCAGGACACGTCCTGCGCCACTCGCACGATCTGTACCCGGCTCAACGACATTAACCCAATGGGCAGTGATGGAAAGGTATCGCCCCTGTCCATGTTGACTGGTCCACGCATCGGTGGTGAGGTGGACCTTGCTACTGACGGCATTCAGTAGCGCGTGTTTTATGTGTCCCTCCACATGCTTGTGCAGGGCAGGGACGGCTTGCCTGCTGAAGTAAAAGCGGCTGGGCACATTGTACTGTGGGACTGCCAATGACATCAAGTCACGGAAGCTGTCAGTCTCCACCAGCCTGAATGACAGCATTTCTAGTGACAGAAGTTTGGCAATGCCTGCAGTCAGAGCCTGTGCTCGTGGGTGGTTTGACGAAAAAGGCCGCCTTTTCTCCCATGCCTGTACTACTGATGGCTGTAGACTGGGCTGGGAGTGTGTGGATGACTGGGAAAGTGGCGCTGTGGGTGGAATTACAGCGGGTCTCTGGACAACAGGGCCAGAGGTTCTTCCACGGCGATCCTGGGAGGAAGCCGAACCAGCTGCGTGTGAGCTGGAGGAAGAGGCAACACGAGCTGAAGAAGTGGTAGCTGCCGCTGTTGGTTGGCCTAGCTCTTCAGTGTGTCTTTCTAACTCCGCCGCATGCCTGGTGCACACATGTTTCCACATGTTGGAGGTATTGAGGTTGCTGACATTTCGACATCTTTTGACTTTGTGATGACACACCTTGCATTTGACATAGCAAATGTCATCTGCAACTGTGTGAAAAAAGGACCAGGCACTGCAAGTCTTGGGAGCGCCCTTTTTGGCTTTTGGAAGAGACATGATCCTAACGGGTGCCAAAGCGGAGGCTGCAGGATCCGCAGTCTTCCCCCTCCCTCTCCCTCTTTGGGCCGTACGGGGAATCTCTTCCTCAGAGCTGCTCCCACCACCTTCCTGTCCCTCATGCCAAGATGGGTCAAGGACCTCAACATCTACACTACCCTCTGCCCCCAACTGCTCCTCCTGGGTAGTCTCAACAGCAGAGCACGCACCAGAAAGTGGCACCTGAGTGTCATCATCAGCGGATGCGGCCTGCGATGTGGTGACCGGAAGCACTGGCCCACCCGCCTCTTCAGAGGAAGAGAGAAAAAGCTGTTGGGCATCACTGCACCCTGCCTCTTCTTCCATTTCTCCAATGCTGCTTGGCTGGCCCCCTGTTTCCAAGTCAAGAGATTCAGAGAACAGAAGTAGAGATGGCTCCTGTCCTGGGCTCTCTGTCTGCCTGGCCAATTTGGCAGGTGGTGAAGAGACAGATGGCTGCTCTCCAGTGCTCTGTGTCTGAGAGGATGTGGCACTAATTGAAGTTGATGCATTAGCTGCCATCCATCCGACAACGGCTTCAATTTGTTCTTCACGCAGCAGCGGTGTATGGCGCTCTGCGACAAAGCTGCGCATGAAGGACTGTTCCCTGGTGAAAGTGGGTGCTGATGAGTCACCGGTGCCCGCAGCAGGCACAGAATCCCCACGTCCTCTCCCTGCTCCGCGCCCACGCCCACGTGCCTTACTCACTGCCTTCTTCATCTTGGTTGACTGATAAAGATAAGCAGAAAAGTACTAACGGCTTTGTGTGCTTATTCCTGAACAACTCCTAACAGGTATAAGAAACACTACTTTTATAAAGTGTGGACTAGACTTTAATATGAGCTAATGTGGCCTACACAAATGTTAAGTGGTGTCACTGGTGTGTTTGGTGAACTTTATTATTTATTTATTTTTTGGGGACTGAACTGACAACAGAGAGAGCTGCAGTCACACGGAGACCGTGCAGACAGCCGTAAACGGCGCTGCAAGGCCCAAAAACCCTCCTCTACGTTATCCTATGTAGTGTTTTTCCACACGTTAGCTGGAGACGGGTGGAAAGACACTAATAGGAATTTTTTGAAAAAATGTGCAGCAGCCTGCACTACTTAAAACAAAAGGAAAATTGATTTTACGGTATGATGCAGTGAAGAACCCTGAGATGGAGACAACCAGGCTATGGCTGCTCACAGACTACAGGGCGAGCTGCAGTCACACGGAGACCGTGCAGACAGCTGTAAACAGCGCTGCAAGGCCCAAAAACCCTCCTCTACGTTATCCTATGTAGTGTTTTTCCACAAGTTAGCTGGAGACGGGTGGAAAGACACTAATAGGAATTTTTTGAAAAAATGTGCAGCAGCCTGCACTACTTAAAACAAAAGGAAAATTGATTTTACGGTATGATGCAGTGAAGAACCCTGAGCTGGAGACAACCAGGCTATGGCTGCTCACAGACTACAGGGCGAGCTGCAGTCACACGGAGACCGTACAGACAGCCGTAAACGGTGCTGCAAGGCCCAAAAACCCTCCTCTACTTTATCCTATGTAGTGTTTTTCCACAAGTTAGCTGGAGACGGGTGGAAAGACACTAATAGGATTTTTTTGAAAAAATGAGCAGCAGACTACACTACTTGAAAAAAAAAAAAAAACAGTATGAGGCAATGAACCACCCTCCCTGAACTGAATACAACCAGCTATGGATGGCCTATGTGGCTGCACTCAGACTAGAGAGTGGGCTGCACTCACACACACACACACAGACCTTGCAGATCGCTGTGAAAACAGCACTACAAGGCAAAAGCAAGGTGAATAGTAGGTGAACACAGCGGTTGCTAAATTAGCCTTTGAAAAGCACAAAGAAGCAAATCGCTATCTCTAAACTGGCCCTCAGTCAGCAAACAGCGTCCTGTCACTAACTGAATTCACAGCAGAGTGAGCGCAAAATGGCGCCAGCGACTTTTAAACTGCAGCATGACATCATTTCAGCAGCCAATCACAGCCATGCCAGTAGTTTCATGCCCTCCATGCTGAACAGGATGTGCCCACACTTGGAATCATTCTCATAGGCTGAATTTGTGCAGTTTGAATCTGGGAACTTCCGATTCCGGTATCCGATACGCGGCAAGTATCGGATCTCGGTATCGGAATTCCGATACCGCTAAGTATCGGCCGATACCCGATACTTGCGGTATCGGAATGCTCAACACTAGTCGTCAGTGGATGCTCCCGGTCAGGAACAAGACGTTTCCTTGTGTCCTTCACCGAAACCAAAAATGAAGGATGTGTCAGGCGACACTACAGGTTACTCCATGGAGCTCTTTACACATACCATGCCTGGGTTAGAAAGGGAAATTGTTAACTGCCCATTACAAGATGAATCGGACATGGAGTGCACTGATCCACAGCCACAGCTAGATTATTATGCTGTTCCATTGACTCAGATCACAACATTGCCCTCGCAGTGTACTGAGCCAGAATCTGACCCTGATGAGACTATGGTGCCCCGTCCTGAACGCTATAGCACCTTACACGGTGACACAGAGGAAGGTGCACATGACATTGAAGAGGAGGTGATAGATGACCCAGTTGTTGACCCAGATTGTCAGCCATTGGGAGAAGAGGGTACCGATGCCAGTAGCTCAGAAGTGGAGGAGGATGATCCGCAGCAGCTATCTACATCGCAACAGCTGTCATTTGGCAGGCCCGTATCAGGCCAAAAACGTGTGTCAAAAACAAAAACAGTTTTAGGACAGCGTGGCCATCCGGTGAAAGTACACAGCGTGCAATGCCTGAAAAGGTATTCCATAGTAGGAAGAGTGTAGTGTGGCAATTTTTTAACCAAGATCCGAATGATCAGTCAAAAGTTATCTGTAAGAAATGCTCAAAGACCTTTAGCAGAGGGAAGAATCTTCAAAATTTAAATAAAACGTGCATGCTTAGACATTGAACCAGCATGCCCTTGCAAGCCTGGACTAACTAAGAAACATCCCGTACCGTTGGTGCACCTGCTCAGAATGAAGGTAGTCAGCAATGCTACATTGCTTCTCTCACTGTAAGCCCACCGGTTAAGATACCACCAGCAGCAAATGTGGAGGTATCGTCACAAGGCCAAAGCAGTCAGGGAATCACAAGGTTATTGGTAGGAAACACTGTATGTAGGCCAACATCAAGAATACCATCACCAACCCTCTCTCAATCCACAATGTCCACCACCAACACCGCTAGTTCCACCATATGCCGCTGTCCAGTCCAGCTCACCCTACAAGAAACTCTCGTTAGGAAAAGAAAGTACTCATCCTCTCATCTGCGTACATGGGGTTTGAACGCCCACATTGCTATACTAATCTCGTTAGAGATGATGCCCTACCGGTTGGTTGAAAGCGAAGCTTTCAAAGACCTGATGGCCTACGCAGTACCATGCTATGACCTACCCAGTCAGCACTTCTTTGCAAGAAAAGCCATCCCAGCCCTCCACTAGCATGTCAAAGACCGCATTGTCCATGCACTCAGGCAATCTGTCAGTAGAAAGGTGCACCTCACAACAGATGCATGGACCAGTAGGCATGGCCAGGGACGTTATGTGTCCATCACGGCACACTGGGTTAATGTGGTGGATGCAGGGTCCACAGGGGACAGCCATAGTGGGACAGTTCTGCCTAGCCCACGGTCTAGGAAACAGTTGGCTGTAGGCGTTCGCTACCCCTCCTCCTCCTCCTCCAGAAGCAAAAGCTCATCCACAGAGCGCAGTCGCACGACCACTTCATCTGCAGCTGCCAGTGTTGCACATGAGGTGTCCCATTATCGAACAGCTAGTGGTAAGCGTCAGCAGGCTGTGTTACAAATGAAGTGTTTGGGCGACAACAGACACACCGCAGAAGTACTGGCCGAGTACTTGCAGCAACAAACTCAGTCATGGATGGGCAGTGTACATCTTGAGGCAGGCAAGGTTGTCAGTGATAACGGAAGGAATTTTATGGCTGCCATAGCCCTTTCAGAACTGAAACACATACATTGCCTGGCTCACACCTTGAACATGGTGGTGCAGTGATTCCACAAAAATTATCCGGAGTTACCAGCCCTGCTCCTGAAGGTGCGAAGACTTTGCTCGCACATCCGCCGGTCGCCCGTACACTCCAGTTGTATGCTGAACCATCAGTGATCGCTGAATTTTCCCCAGCACCGCCTTATAATCGATGTTGCAACAAGGTGGAACTCCACACTGCACATGGTTCAGAGGCTGTGCGAACAGAGGCGTGCTGTAATTAATTTGTGGGAGGATACACATACACGGGCAGGCACTAGGATGGCAGACATGGAGTTGTCAGGTGTGCAGTGGTCGAAGCTACAAGACCTCTGTCAAGTCCTTCATTGTTTTGAGGAATGCACACGGCTGGTAAGTGCAGACGACGCCACCATAAGTATGAGCATCCCACTAATGCATCTGCTGATGCAAAGTTTGACACACATTAAGGAGCAGGCGTCTGCAGCCGAGGAGGAGGGAAGCCTTGATGACAGTCAGCCATTGTCTGCTCAGGGAACTCTCCTGGATGAGGTGGCGGACAAAGAGGAGGAGGAGGAGAATGATGGGGATGAATATTTATGGGAGGAGGATGCTTCTCAGGGGGCAATAGAAACTGGTGGCGTTGCAAGGTCAGGTACAGGGTTTTTGCGGGACACATGTGATGTTGATTTGCAAGAAAGTGCTCCTCAACCCAGCACAAGCAGTGAATTGACACCTGGAACATTGGCCCACATGGCTGATTATGCCTTGCGTATCCTAAAAAGAGATCCCCGCATTATCAAAATGATGACTGATGACTATTACTGGTTGGCCTGCCTCCTGGATACATGATATAAAGGAAAATGACAAAATATCATGCCACATGCCACACTTGAGCAAATATTGGCTACCAAACAAGCAACTCTTGTAGACCGTTTGGTTCATGCATTCCCAGCACACAGTGGCGGTGATGGTTCTCACACGAGCTGTAGGGGGCAACATGGCAAAAGTGTTAGAGGAGCACAAATCCGAAGTGGCGTTGGACAGAGGGGTTTTCTGATCAGGTTGTGGAGTGATTTCGCAATGACCGCTGACACGACAGGTACTGCTGCATCGATTCAAAGTGACAGGAGACAGCATTTGTCCAGTATGGTTACAAACTACTTTTCCTCCGTTATCGATGTTCTCCCTCACAGGTCATTCCCCTTTGATTACTGGGCATCTAAAATAGACACCTGGCCTGAATTGGCAGAGTATGCATTACAGGTGCTCGCTTGCGCTGCTGCTAGTGTGCTATCAGAAAGAGTCTTCAGTGCTGCTGGTTCAATACTGACCGCAAAAAGGACACGTCTGGCTACCCAAAATGTTGATGATCTAACCTTCATTAAAATGAACCAATCATTGATTTCAAATTATTTTGCCCCACCTTCCCCTGCTGACACGTAGCTTCTCTAACATAACGATCCTTATCACAGGATCAAGAAGTGCTACCAAACACAATTTGTAAAATATAACAATTTCTTTATTTTAATATAAATAACATAAACATTAAAATTGGTGCCTCAAACCAAATAAACCAGAGACCAGGCAGGCAAAGTGGAATGTAATTAGAATTTTCAATCAATAGTAACATTTATAGGGACATATACATTATAAGTCTAATACCTGACATATTGCAATCTTAATAAATAGTGAGATACTATGCCAAACACATTGACCATATAGCTATTATAGGGAAGGAAAGCACTAGACCCGGAACTTCTGTCCACAAATTGTAGCAGGTGCTGAGGTTATAATTAACCTATATCAACCAGACACCCCTCATTAGTCTGTGTTCTCCCTTCAACCACTCACAAAGTATACAGTGCATAGAGTCAGATCCTCCTCATATTACCTCACAGTGAGTCCCACAACCGATTCCACCGCCAAATGACTAGCCGTGCCTCCGGTCCCCTACGCACATTTCGCTGTTGCTTCTTCCTGGGGGTGTGTCTATGGGCAGGCGTCATGTGAATTTATATAATCCCACAGCCAATCCACTTGACCAGGGAGGAGTTTTATCATCAGGGAACCAATGCATATACAAAAAGGCTGGTATATGGGCGGGGTTTAGATATTAAGGCCGATATACGGCCAAACAAATTAAAATAATCCTCAATAAATATAAGCCACACACCCATAAGAACAGGTGAATATAAGTAGATTTGAATGGCTGCAAGTGCAACGGCACTCACATGTGAGCACATGAATGGTTATAGATGCCCAAAGGCGTTGTACACCAGCGCCGTAGCACAGCCAATCACTACAAGGTAGGCGGAGCCACCAGACTACACCCGCACGGCTGAATGCTTCAGAGTGGGGAGAACCTTCAGCCCACAATGCAGCCAATCAGATCAAAACCGCCCACAAATAGGGCCGAGTGGCTGTCAGCAGGTAAATATCAGATGAATAAATACAGACCCCACAATACCCGGGAAACCAAAAAACCCTCCGGTGGTATATACCACCAACATAAGAGCAAGCCGCTCGTTATAAATAACGGGGAGAGTGGCGTTGTAATGCAACCAACCAATTACCCAGATGAATTGTACTCCAGTGCCGTAGTACAGTTAATCAATACAGGGTGGGTGGAGCCAAACATTCACACCCACAACATCGCAAGGCCAATTGCTTCAAAGTGGGAAGGACTATAGACCACAGCACAATCGATCCAAAAGTAATCCCAATTCAAGTGCGGCCAATCAGATTAAAATCAAAAGCACCTCGCCACACTAAACATAGCCTACCTAAAAAATGAGCAACCCAGGGAGCTAACCTAATAATTACCACCGGGGGAACCACATACAGATTGTCTTAAAAATATTTTTCTGCATATTATATAACTCCTATATCCAGGGTGAAATCCATTAAAGTGACACGTGCTTACAGTAAAAAATCCAAAATACTGTACGAATCAGTGACATATATATCTAGAGTGCATAAGGTGATATATCGTGCAGGAAGTGCCCAAACAATGGAACACCACATATGAAAAGTGAGCTTATACCAACATCAAGCTAAAAGGCGAGAACCATCTGCCATCCCCACCTGCAGGATAGGGGACAGCAAAAGGAACACCACCCTGCGAGACATGGCAAAGACAAATAAACAATAACATAGTAATAATATAATATAAAAAGTGCCTTATTTATAAAACAAATACAAGTAATCAATCTTTGCATGAAACAACAGTGTAAAGACCCACATCTTTACAACAGTCTCCAACCCTCCCATGGTTGATTATGTGAGTGAATAAATTACTAATGATCATAATGGATTTAACCCTGAAAAGATACAAGAAAATATCCACAATATGTGTAAAATTAATCATTATGATGATCTTCCTCCTTATTTCATTTTTTCATTTCCACTTCTCATTAACCAATAGCCGAAGGATCCATCCTAAGTGGAGCCGAGTCCCCATATCACAGTCCTCCGAAGAAATTCCTCTCAATACCAGATTTGATCGATTCAGCTTACCCAGCCTTATATATGCAATTGTTCAATCATATACTCCTAAAGATGTCAAAACAAGCATAACCATAAAAGAATAAAAACATACACAAAATAGGTAGCAAACCTACCACAAACACAATTAAAAACAGAGAGAGATGTGTGAACACTAATCCAAATTCTACAAAAATGCACTGAACCCAAGATTTTCATTGAGACCATTGGGAGCCAGGGTGCCCAGGCGGTATATCCACCGGCTCTCTACTTGGGCAATAATTCGCCGGTGGATATACCGCCTGGGCACCCTGGCTCCAAATGGTCTCAATGAAAATCTTGGGTTCAGTGCATTTTTGTAGAATTTGGATTAGTGTTCACACATCTCTCTCTGTTTTTAATTGTGTTTGTGGTAGGTTTGCTACCTATTTTGTGTATGTTTTTATTCTTTTATGGTTATGCTTGTTTTGTCATCTTTAGGAGTATATGATTGAACAATTGCATATATAAGGCTGGGTAAGCTGCAGGGCCGGACTGGCCATCGGGCAGTTCTGGCAAATGCCAGAAGGGCCAATGGCAGTAGTGGGCCGCTCGAGTGTGCCGCTGTCAGCACACTCCCCCCGCTGTCGGCACACTCCCGGCCCCGCATTCAACTATACCGGCGTCATAGACGCCAGTACAGTTGAATGCAATGATGGAGGAGAGAGCGTCCGCTGACGCCCCCTCTCCCATCATTCCCCACTCTGCCTGCCGCTGACACTGCGGGTGCGCGATGACGTCATATCATCGCTCACCTGCAGTGTGACCGGGCGGGCAGACTGCAACTGCTGAGACCGGAGCCCGGAGCAGCGCGGGGCATGAGGAGAGAGGTGAGTAGAGTGTTTTTTTTTATCAATGAGTGATGACTGGATTGTGGAGCTATGGGGGGGGTCCGGCTGCATTCCATTCCATGGGCCTGTGCTGCATTATATTATATGGGGCTGGCTGCATTCCATTCCATGGGGGCTGCCTGCATTACATTCTATGGGGCTGGCTGCATTCCATTCCATGGGCCTGTGCTGCATTATATTCTATGGGGCTGGCTGCATTCCATTCTATGGGCCTCTGCTGCATTATATTATATGGGGCTGGCTGCATTCCATTCTATGGGCCTGTGCTGCATTATATTCTATGGGGCTGGCTGCATTCCATTCCATGGGCCTGTGCTGCATTATATTCTATGGGGCTGGCTGCATTCCATTCCATGGGCCTGTGCTGCATTATATTCTATGGGGCTGGCTGCATTCCATTGTATGGGGCTGTGCTGCATTATATTGTATGGGGGCTGTGCTGCATTATATTCTATGGGGCTGGCTGCATTACATTGTATGGTGGCTGTGCTGAATTACATTCTATGGGGGCTGTGCTGCATTACATTCTATGGGGGCTGGCTGTATTACATTCTATGGGGGCTGTGCTGCATTACATTCTATGGGGGCTGGCTGTATTACATTCTATGGGGGCTGTGCTGTATTACATTCTATGGGGGCTGTGCTGCATTACATTCTATGGGGGTTGTGCAGCATTACATTCTATGGGGACTGGCTGTATTACATTCTATGGGGGCTGTGCTGCATTACATTCTATGGGGCTGTGCTGTATTACATTCTATGGGAGCTGTGCTGTATTACATTCTATGGGGGCTGTGCTGTATTACATTCTATGGGAGCTGTGCTGTATTATAGTCTATGGGGGCTGTGCTGTATTACATTCTATGGGGGCTGTGCTGTATTACATTCTATGGGAGCTGTGCTGTATTATAGTCTATGGGGGCTGGGCTGCATTACATTCTATGGGAGCTGTGCTGTATTATAGTCTATGGGGGCTGTGCTGTATTACATTCTATGGGGGCTGTGCTGTATTACATTCTATGGGGGCTGTGCTGTATTACATTCTATGGGAGCTGTGCTCTATTATGTTATGACCCCAGTGGACAGGGTCTCAGAGGAACGTGTAAGTCTGCGAGATTCAAAAATCCAGCTCATAGGGCTGTGGTAACTGGGTTGACCAAATAGCTACTCCTAACGCCAACACTAGAAGTAGCCGGGGATCATGCCTACGGATCGCTAGATGACTCGCGCCAGCCGGAGAATCTAACTACCCCTAGGAGAAGAAAACAAAGACCTCTCTTGCCTCCAGAGAAAGGGACCCCAAAGCAAGATACAAGCCCCCCACAAATAATAACGGTGAGGTAAGAGGAAATGACAAACACAGAAATGAACCAGGTTCAGCAAAGAGAGGCCAGCTTACTAATAGCAGAATATAGCAAGATAACTTATCTGGTCAACAAAAACCCTATAAAAATCCATGCTGGAGATTCAAGAATCCCCGAACCGTCTAACGGTCCGGGGGGAGAACACCAGCCCCCTAGAGCTTCCAGCAAAGGTCAGGATACAGATTGGAACAAGCTGGACAAAAATACCAAACAAAACAAAAGCAAAAAAGCAAAGAAGAAGACTTAGCTTGAAATACAGGAACCAGGATCATAGGACAAGAGCACAACAGATTAGCTCTGATTTCAACGATGCCAGGCATTGAACTGAAGGTCCAGGGAGCTTATATAGCAACGCCCCTGAACTAACGGCCCAGGTGAGGATATAGGAAAAGACAGAAGCTCCAGAGTCAAATCACTAATGACCACTAGAGGGAGCAAAAAGCAAAATCACAACAGTACCCCCCCCTTAGTGAGGGGTCACCGAACCCTCACCACGACCACCAGGGCGATCAGGACGAGCGGCGTGAAAGGCACGAACTAAATCGGCCGCATGAACATCAGAGGCGACCACCCAGGAATTATCTTCCTGACCATAGCCCTTCCACTTGACCAGGTACTGAAGCCTCCGCCTGGAGAGACGAGAATCCAAGATCTTCTCCACCACGTACTCCAACTCGCCCTCAACCAACACCGGAGCAGGAGGCTCAGCAGAAGGAACCACAGGCACAACGTACCGCCGCAACAAGGACCTATGAAACACGTTGTGGATAGCAAACGACGCAGGAAGATCCAGGCAAAAGGATACAGGATTAAGGATTTCCAATATCTTGTAAGGACCAATAAAACGAGGTTTAAATTTGAGAGAGGAAACCTTCATAGGAACAAAGCGGGAAGAAAGCCACACCAAATCCCCAACATGTAGTCGGGGACCCACACCGCGGCGGCGGTTGGCAAAGCGCTGAGCCCTCTCCTGTGACAACTTCAAGTTGTCCACCACAAGATTCCAGATCCGCTGCAACCTATCCACCACAGAATCAACCCCAGGGCAGTCAGAAGGTTCCACATGACCCGAAGAAAAACGAGGGTGGAAACCAGAGTTGCAGAAAAACGGCGAAACCAAGGTGGCGGAACTAGCCCGATTATTAAGGGCAAACTCAGCCAACGGCAAGAAGGTCACCCAATCGTCCTGATCAGCAGAGACAAAACACCTCAAATAAGCCTCCAAAGTCTGATTAGTTCGCTCCGTCTGTCCATTAGTCTGAGGATGGAAAGCAGACGAAAACGACAAGTCAATGCCCATCCTACTACAAAAGGATCGCCAGAATCTGGAAACGAACTGGGATCCTCTGTCTGACACAATATTCTCAGGGATGCCGTGCAAACGAACCACGTTCTGGAAAAACACAGGAACCAGATCGGAAGAGGAAGGCAGCTTAGGCAAAGGAACCAAATGGACCATCTTGGAGAAGCGATCACATATCACCCAGATAACAGACATGCCTTGAGACACCGGAAGATCAGAAATGAAATCCATGGAGATATGTGTCCAAGGTCTCTTAGGGACAGGCAAGGGCAAGAGCAACCCGCTGGCACGAGAACAGCAAGGCTTAGCTCGAGCACAAGTCCCACAGGACTGTACAAATGACCGCACATCCCTAGACAAGGAAGGCCACCAAAAGGATCTGGCCACCAGATCTCTGGTGCCAAAAATTCCTGGGTGACCTGCCAACACCGAGGAATGAACCTCGGAAATGACTCTGCTGGTCCACTTATCAGGCACAAACAGTCTGTCAGGTGGACAAGAATCAGGCCTATCAGCCTGAAATCTCTGCAACACACGTCGCAGATCTGGAGAAATAGCTGACAAGATAATACCATCCTTAAGAATACCAACAGGTTCAGCGACTCCAGGAGCATCAGGCACAAAGCTCCTGAAAAGAGCATCGGCCTTCACATTTTTTGAACCTGGTAAATACGAGACAACAAAGTCAAAACGGGAGAAAAACAATGACCAGCGGGCCTGTCTAGGATTCAGGCGTTTAGCAGACTCGAGATACATCAGATTTTTGTGATCAGTCAAGACCACCACACGATGCTTAGCACCCTCGAGCCAATGACGCCACTCCTCAAATGCCCATTTCATGGCCAACAACTCCCGTTTGCCCACATCATAATTTCGCTCCGCAGGCGAAAACTTCCTAGAGAAAAAGGCGCAAGGTCTCATAACAGAGCAACCAGGGCCTCTCTGCGACAAAACGGCCCCTGCTCCAATCTCTGAAGCATCCACCTCAACCTGAAAGGGAAGCGAGACATCAGGCTGGCACGAGAACAGCAAGGCTTAGCTCGAGCACAAGTCCCACAGGACTGTACAAATGACCGCACATCCCTAGACAAGGAAGGCCACCAAAAGGATCTGGCCACCAGATCTCTGGTGCCAAAAATTCCTGGGTGACCTGCCAACACCGAGGAATGAACCTCGGAAATGACTCTGCTGGTCCACTTATCAGGCACAAACAGTCTGTCAGGTGGACAAGAATCAGGCCTATCAGCCTGAAATCTCTGCAACACACGTCGCAGATCTGGAGAAATAGCTGACAAGATAATTCCTGGGTGGTCGCCTCTGATGTTCATGCGGCCGATTTAGTTCGTGCCTTTCACGCCGCTCGTCCTGATCGCCCTGGTGGTCGTGGTGAGGGTTCGGTGACCCCTCACTAAGGGGGGGGTACTGTTGTGATTTTGCTTTTTGCTCCCTCTAGTGGTCATTAGTGATTTGACTCTGGAGCTTCTGTCTTTTCCTATATCCTCACCTGGGCCGTTAGTTCAGGGGCGTTGCTATATAAGCTCCCTGGACCTTCAGTTCAATGCCTGGCATCGTTGAAATCAGAGCTAATCTGTTGTGCTCTTGTCCTATGATCCTGGTTCCTGTATTTCAAGCTAAGTCTTCTTCTTTGCTTATAATCCCACTTCTGCAATGCATTAAACATTTAATCAAGGCCTGGCATACTGTTATGACCCCAGTGGACAGGGTCTCAGAGGAACGTGTAAGTCTGCGAGATTCAAAAATCCAGCTCATAGGGCTGTGGTAACTGGGTTGACCAAATAGCTACTCCTAACGCCAACACTAGAAGTAGCCGGGGATCATGCCTACGGATCGCTAGATGACTCGCGCCAGCCGGAGAATCTAACTACCCCTAGGAGAAGAAAACAAAGACCTCTCTTGCCTCCAGAGAAAGGGACCCCAAAGCAAGATACAAGCCCCCCACAAATAATAACGGTGAGGTAAGAGGAAATGACAAACACAGAAATGAACCAGGTTCAGCAAAGAGAGGCCAGCTTACTAATAGCAGAATATAGCAAGATAACTTATCTGGTCAACAAAAACCCTATAAAAATCCACGCTGGAGATTCAAGAACCCCCGAACCGTCTAACGGTCCGGGGGGAGAACACCAGCCCCCTAGAGCTTCCAGCAAAGGTCAGGATACAGATTGGAACAAGCTGGACAAAAATACCAAACAAAACAAAAGCAAAAAAGCAAAGAAGAAGACTTAGCTTGAAATACAGGAACCAGGATCATAGGACAAGAGCACAACAGATTAGCTCTGATTTCAACGATGCCAGGCATTGAACTGAAGGTCCAGGGAGCTTATATAGCAACGCCCCTGAACTAACAGCCCAGGTGAGGATATAGGAAAAGACAGAAGCTCCAGAGTCAAATCACTAATGACCACTAGAGGGAGCAAAAAGCAAAATCACAACACTATTACATTCTATGGGGGCTGTGCTGTATTACATTCTATGGGAGCTGTGCTGTATTATAGTCTATGGGGGCTGTGCTGTATTACATTCTATGGGGTCTGTTGTCATGATCTCTGCAGGCAGAGATCATAGCAAGCCTATAGAGGGACAAGCTCTCGGAAGATGGAACTATACTGACCATGAACTAAGCCTGCCGCGCAACTAGAAATAGCCAGGTAGCATTTCCTATTTATCGCTAGATGCCCAGCTCTGGCCTAAGACCTAAATAGCTAGCAGAGGGAAATATAAGACCTGGCTCACCTCTAGAGAAATATTCCAAAGAAGACAGTAGCCCCCCACATATAATGACGGTGAGTTCAGATGAAACAACAAACGCAGCAGGAAAATAGTCTTAGCAAATTTGAGGTCCGCTTACTAGATAGCAGAAGACAGATAGTATACTTTCATGGTCAGCAGAAAAACACTAACAAAACACCATCCAGAGATTACCTTAAACTCTGGCATTAACTCATAACGCCAGAGTAGCAATCCCTGATCAACGAGAGCTTTCCAGACACAGTAACAAAACTTCAGCTGTGAACTGGAACAAATAGGCAAAACAAAACATGGACAAAAGTCCAACTTATCTAGTAGTTGTCTAGAAGCAGGAACAAGCACTGAGAGGCATCAGATAACATTGTTGACCGGCAAGAAACCACCAGAGAAATGAGCTTAAATAGCGACACCCACTACTGATGGAATCAGGTGAAGCAGGAAAGAGGATGACAAGTCCAATTCCACAAGCGGCCACCGGGGGAGCCCAGAATCCAAATTCACAACAGTACCCCCCCCTCAAGGAGGGGGCACCGAACCCTCACCAGATCCACCAGGGCGACCAGGATGAGCCCTATGGAAGGCACGAACAAGATCAGAAGCATGAACATCAGATGCATTGACCCAAGAATTATCCTCCTGGCCGTAACCCTTCCAGTTGACCAGATATTGGAGTTTCCGTCTGGAAACACGAGAGTCCAAAATTTTCTCCACAACGTACTCCAACTCACCCTCAACCAACACCGGAGCAGGAGGCTCAACTGAAGGTACAACAGGTACCTCATACCTGCGCAATAACGACCGATGAAAAACGTTATGAATGGAAAAGGACGCAGGGAGGTCCAAACGGAAAGAAACAGGATTAAGAATCTCCAATATTCTATAAGGGCCGATGAACCGAGGTTTAAACTTAGGAGAAGAGACCCTCATAGGGACAAAACGAGAAGACAACCACACTAAATCTCCAACACAAAGCCGAGAACCAACACGACGATGACGGTTGGCAAAACGCTGAGTCCTCTCCTGGGACAACTTCAAATTGTCCATAACCTGCCCCCAGATGTGATGCAATCTCTCCACCACCGCATCCACTCCAGGACAATCCGAGGATTCCACCTGACCGGAGGAAAATCGAGGGTGAAACCCCGAATTACAGAAAAACGGGGACACCAAGGTGGAAGAACTGGCCCGATTATTGAGGGCGAACTCTGCCAATGGCAAAAAAGCAACCCAATCATCCTGGTCAGCAGAGACAAAACACCTCAGATATGTCTCAAGGGTCTGATTAGTCCGCTCGGTCTGGCCATTAGTCTGAGGGTGAAAAGCAGACGAAAAAGACAAATCTATGCCCATCCTAGCACAGAATGCCCGCCAAAATCTAGACACAAATTGGGTACCTCTGTCAGAAACAATATTCTCAGGAATACCGTGCAATCGGACAACATTCTGAAAAAACAGAGGAACCAACTCAGAAGAAGAAGGCAACTTGGGCAGAGGAACCAAATGGACCATTTTAGAGAAACGGTCACAGACCACCCAGATGACAGACATCTTCTGGGAAACAGGCAGATCTGAAATAAAATCCATCGAGATGTGTGTCCAAGGCCTCTTAGGAATAGGCAAGGGCAACAGCAGTCCGCTAGCCCGAGAACTACAAGACTTGGCCCGAGCACAAACGTCACATGACTGCACAAAGACTCGCACATCTCGTGACAGAGAAGGCCACCAGAAGGATCTTGCCACCAAATCCCTGGTACCAAAAATTCCGGGATGACCTGCCAATGCAGAAGAATGTACCTCAGAGATGACTCTGCTGGTCCAATCATCCGGAACAAACAGTCTATCAGGCGGACAACGATCCGGTCTATCCGCCTGAAACTCTTGCAAGGACCGCCGCAGATCAGGAGAAACGGCCGACAAAATTACTCCCTCCCTAAGGATACCTGTGGGTTCAGAATTACCAGGAGAGTCCGGGTCAAAACTCCTAGAAAGGGCATCTGCCTTAACATTCTTAGAACCCGGTAGGTATGACACCACAAAATTAAAGCGAGAAAAAAAATAAAGACCAGCGCGCCTGTCTAGGATTCAGGCGTCTGGCAGTCTCAAGATAAATCAAATTTTTGTGGTCAGTCAATACCACCACCTGATGCCTAGCCCCCTCGAGCCAATGGCGCCACTCCTCAAACGCCCACTTCATGGCCAAAAGCTCCCGATTCCCAACATCATAATTCCGCTCTGCGGGCGAAAATTTGCGAGAAAAGAAGGCACAAGGCCTAATGACGGAGCAGTCGGAACCTTTCTGCGACAACACTGCCCCAGCTCCGATCTCCGAAGCGTCAACCTCAACCTGAAAAGGCAGATTCACATCAGGCTGACGCAACACAGGGGCAGAGGCAAAACGGCGCTTAAGCTCCTGAAAGGCCTCTACAGCATGAGGGGACCAATTAGCAACATCAGCGCCTTGTCTGGTCAAATCAGTCAGTGGTTTAACGACATCCGAAAAACCAGCAATAAATCGGCGGTAAAAGTTGGCAAAGCCCAAAAATCTCTGAAGACCCTTAAGAGAGGAGGGCTGAGTCCAGTCACAAATAGCTTGCACCTTGACGGGATCCATCTCAATGGAAGAGGGAGAAAAAATATACCCCAAAAAGGAAATTTTCTGGACCCCAAAAACGCACTTAGACCCCTTCACACATAAAGAATTAGACCGCAGAACCTGAAAAACTCTCCTGACCTGCTGGACATGAGAGTCCCAGTCATCAGAAAAAATCAGAATATCATCCAGATATATTATCATAAATTTATCCAGAAAATCGCGGAAAATATCATGCATAAAAGACTGGAAAACTGAAGGGGCATTAGAAAGACCAAAAGGCATGACCAAATACTCAAAGTGGCCCTCGGGCGTATCAAATGCGGTCTTCCACTCATCCCCCTGCCTGATCCGCACCAAATTATACGCCCCACGAAGATCAATTTTAGAGAACCACTTAGCACCCTCTATACGAGCAAACAAATCAGTAAGCAATGGCAATGGGTATTGATACTTAACAGTGATCTTATTCAGAAGCCGATAATCAATACATGGTCTCAAAGAGCCGTCTTTTTTTGAGACAAAGAAAAACCCAGCTCCCAAGGGAGAAGAAGATGGACGAATATGTCCCTTTTCCAAAGACTCCTTTATATATTCCCGCATAGCAGCATGTTCCGGCACAGACAAATTAAACAAACGACCCTTTGGATATTTACAACCCGGTATCAAATCTATGGCACAATCGCACTCACGGTGCGGAGGTAACGACCCAAGCTTGGGTTCGTCAAAGACGTCTTGATAATCAGAGAGGAACTCAGGGACTTCAGAGGGAATGGACGACGAAATAGAAACCAAAGGTACGTCCCCATGAATACCCTTACATCCCCAGCTCAACACAGACATTGCTCTCCAGTCCAAGACTGGGTTGTGAGACTGCAACCATGGCAATCCCAGTACCAAATCGTCATGTAAATTATACAGCACCAGGAAACGAATAATCTCCTGGTGATCCGGATTGATACGCATGGTTACTTGTGTCCAGTATTGTGGTTTATTATTAGCCAATGGGGTGGAGTCAATCCCCTTCAGAGGAATAAGAGTCTCCAAAGGCTCTAAATCAAAACCACAACGATTGGCAAAGGACCAATCCATAAGACTCAGAGCGGCGCCAGAGTCAACATAGGCGTCCGTGGCAATGGATGACAAAGAGCAAATCAGGGTTACAGACAAAATAAACTTAGACTGAATGGTGCCAATGGAAACAGACTTATCAAGCTTCTTTGTACGCCTAGAGCATGCCGATATAACATGAGTAGAATCCCCACAATAGAAACACAATCCATTCTTCCGTCTAAAATTCTGTCGCTCGCTCCTGGACAGAATTCTATCACACTGCATACTTTCTGGCGTCTTTTCCATAGACACCGCCAGATGGTGCACCGGTTTGCGCTCCCGCAGACGCCTATCAATCTGAATAGCCATTGTCATGGACTCATTCAGACCTGCAGGCAAAGGGAACCCCACCATAACATCCTTAACGGCATCAGAGAGACCTTCTCTGAAAGTTGCCGCCAAGGCGCACTCATTCCACTGAGTAAGCACAGACCATTTACGGAATTTTTGGCAGAAAACTTCAGCTTCGTCTTGCCCCTGAGATAGTGCCATCAAAGTTTTTTCTGCCTGAAGTTCCAAATGAGGTTCCTCATAAAGCAAGCCCAAGGCCAGAAAAAACGCATCCACATCGCGTAACGCAGGATCCCCTGCTGGCAATGAGAAGGCCCAATCTTGAGGGTCACCCCTGAGCAAGGAAATCACAATCCTAACCTGCTGAGCAGGGTCTCCAGCTGAACGAGACTTCAGGGACAAATAAAGCTTACAATTATTTCGGAAATTCTGGAAGCTAGCTCTATTCCCTGTGAAGAACTCCGGCAAAGGAATTCTCGGCTCAGATACCGGAGCATGTACCACAAAATCTTGTAAATTTTGTACTTTCGTGATGAGATTATTCAAACCCGCAGTTACACTCTGGAGATCCATTATTGTCAGGTGCACACAGAGCATACAGAGATTAGGAGGAGAGAGAGAAAAAAGACTGCAGCAAGGCAGACTGGAGGAAAAAAAAAAAAAAAAATTCCAGCAGACTTCTAATAACTCTCCTTTCTCAACCTGGGTCTTTAACACTTTATTGGCCGGTCAAACTGTCATGATCTCTGCAGGCAGAGATCATAGCAAGCCTATAGAGGGACAAGCTCTCGGAAGATGGAACTATACTGACCATGAACTAAGCCTGCCGCGCAACTAGAAATAGCCAGGTAGCATTTCCTATTTATCGCTAGATGCCCAGCTGTGGCCTAAGACCTAAATAGCTAGCAGAGGGAAATATAAGACCTGGCTTACCTCTAGAGAAATATTCCAAAGAAGACAGTAGCCCCCCACATATAATGACGGTGAGTTCAGATGAAACAACAAACGCAGCAGGAAAATAGTCTTAGCAAATTTGAGGTCCGCTTACTAGATAGCAGAAGACAGATAGTATACTTTCATGGTCAGCAGAAAAACACTAACAAAACACCATCCAGAGATTACCTTAAACTCTGGCATTAACTCATAACGCCAGAGTAGCAATCCCTGATCAACGAGAGCTTTCCAGACACAGTAACAAAACTTCAGCTGTGAACTGGAACAAATAGGCAAAACAAAACATGGACAAAAGTCCAACTTATCTAGTAGTTGTCTAGAAGCAGGAACAAGCACTGAGAGGCATCAGATAACATTGTTGACCGGCAAGAAACCACCAGAGAAATGAGCTTAAATAGCGACACCCACTACTGATGGAATCAGGTGAAGCAGGAAAGAGGATGACAAGTCCAATTCCACAAGCGGCCACCGGGGGAGCCCAGAATCCAAATTCACAACAGTCTGTGCTGCATTACATTCTATGGGGCTGTGCTGTATTACATTCTATGGGAGCTGTGCTGTATTACATTCTATGGGGGCTGTGCTGTATTACATTCTATGGGAGCTGTGCTGTATTATAGTCTATGGGGGCTGTGCTGTATTACATTCTATGGGGGCTGTGCTGTATTACATTCTATGGGGGCTGTGCTGTATTACATTCTATGGGAGCTGTGCTGTATTATAGTCTATGGGGGCTGAGCTGCATTACATTCTATGGGAGCTGTGCTGTATTATAGTCTATGGGGGCTGTGCTGTATTACATTCTATGGGGGCTGTGCTGTATTACATTCTATGGGGGCTGTGCTGTATTACATTCTATGGGAGCTGTGCTCTATTACATTCTATGGGGGCTGTGCTGTATTACATTCTATGGGAGCTGTGCTGTATTATAGTCTATGGGGGCTGTGCTGTATTACATTCTATGGGGGCTGTGCTGTATTACATTCTATGGGGGCTGTGCTGTATTGCATTCTATGGGAGCTGTGCTGTATTATAGTCTATGGGGGCTGTGCTGTATTACATTCTATGGGGGCTGTGCTGTATTACATTCTATGGGGGCTGTGCTGTATTACATTCTATGGGAACTGTGCTGTATTACATTCTATGGGGGCTGTGCTGTATTACATTCTATGGGAGCTGTGCTGTATTATAGTCTATGGGGGCTGTGCTGTATTACATTCTATGGGGGCTGTGCTGTATTACATTCTATGGGGGCTGTGCTGTATTGCATTCTATGGGAGCTGTGCTGTATTATAGTCTATGGGGGCTGTGCTGTATTACATTCTATGGGGGCTGTGCTGTATTACATTCTATGGGGGCTGTGCTGTATTACATTCTATGGGAACTGTGCTGTATTACATTCTATGGGGGCTGTGCTGTATTACATTCTATGGGAGCTGTGCTGTATTATAGTCTATGGGGGCTGTGCTGTATTACATTCTATGGGGGCTGTGCTGTATTACATTCTATGGGGGCTGTGCTGTATTACATTCTATGGGAGCTGTGCTGTATTATAGTCTATGGGGGCTGGGCTGCATTACATTCTATGGGAGCTGTGCTGTATTATAGTCTATGGGGGCTGTGCTGTATTACATTCTATGGGGGCTGTGCTGTATTACATTCTATGGGGCTGTGATGTATTACATTCTATGGGAGCTGTGCTGTATTACATTCTATGGGGGCTGTGCTGTATTACATTCTATGGGAGCTGTGCTGTATTATAGTCTATGGGGGCTGTGCTGTATTACATTCTATGGGGGCTGTGCTGTATTACATTCTATGGGGGCTGTGCTGTATTACATTCTATGGGAGCTGTGCTGTATTATAGTCTATGGGGGCTGTGCTGTATTACATTCTATGGGGCTGTGCTGTATTACATTCTATGGGGCTGTGCTGTATTACATTCTATGGGGTTGTGCTGTATTACATTCTATGGGGACTGAGCTGTATTACATTCTATGGGAGCTGTGCTGTATTATAGTCTATGGGGGCTGTGCTGTATTACATTCTATGGGGGCTGGCTGTATTACATTCTATGGGAGCTGTGCTGTATTACATTCTATGGGGGCTGTGCTGTATTACATTCTATGGGAGCTGTGCTGTATTATAGTCTATGGGGGCTGTGCTGTATTACATTCTATGGGGGCTGTGCTGTATTACATTCTATGGGGGCTGTGCTGTATTACATTCTATGGGAGCTGTGCTGTATTATAGTCTATGGGGGCTGTGCTGTATTACAGTCTATGGGGGCTGTGCTGTATTACATTCTATGGGGCTGTGCTGTATTACATTCTATGGGGGCTGTGCTGTATTACATTCTATGGGGGCTGTGCTGTATTATAGTCTATGGGGGCTGTGCTGTATTACTTTCTATGGGGACTGAGCTGTAATGCTGGATACAGCTGTAATTATGTTATATAGTCGTGTTACACTCCCCTCACTTCTTTTAACCTACAAGTGTACAAAGATATTATACAGTCACCTTGTGACAAGTGGGCCTGTGTGACTTCAAATGCCAGGGCTGAATTTCAGTCCCAGTCCGGCCCTGGTAAGCTGAATCGATCAAATCTGGTATTGAGAGGAATTTCTTCGGAGGACTGTGATATGGGGACTCGGCTCCACTTAGGATGGATCCTTCGGCTATTGGTTAATGAGAAGTGGAAATAAAAAAATGAAATAAGGAGGAAGATCATCATAATGATTAATTTTACACATATTGTGGATATTTTCTTGTATCTTTTCAGGGTTAAATCCATTATGATCATTAGTAATTTATTCACTCACATAATCAACCATGGGAGGGTTGGAGACTGTTGTAAAGATGTGGGTTTTTACACTGTTGTTTCATGCAAAGATTGATTACTTGTATTTGTTTTATAAATAAGGCACTTTTTATATTATATTATTATTATGTTATTGTTTATTTGTCTTTGCCATGTCTCGCAGGGTGGTGTTCCTTTTGCTGTCCCCTATCCTGCAGGTGGGGATGGCAGATGGTTCTCGCCTTTTAGCTTGATGTCGGTATAAGCTCACTTTTCATATGTGGTGTTCCATTGTTTGGGCACTTCCTGCACGATATATCACCTTATGCACTCTAGATATATATGTCACTGATTCGTACAGTATTTTGGATTTTTTACTGTAAGCACGTGTCACTTTAATGGATTTCACCCTGGATATAGGAGTTATATAATATGCAGAAAAATATTTTTAAGACAATCTGTATGTGGTTCCCCCGGTGGTAATTTTTAGGTTAGCTCCCTGGGTTGCTCATTTTTTAGGTAGGCTATGTTTAGTGTGGCGAGGTGCTTTTGATTTTAATCTGATTGGCCGCACTTGAATTGGGATTACTTTTGGATCGATCGTGCTGTGGTCTATAGTCCTTCCCACTTTGAAGCAATTGGCCTTGCGATGTTGTGGGTGTGAATGTTTGGCTCCACCCACCCTGTATTGATTAACTGTACTACGGCACTGGAGTACAATTCATCTGGGTAATTGGTTGGTTGCATTACAACGCCACTCTCCCAGCTATTTATAACGAGCGGCTTGCTCTTATGTTGGTGGTATATACCACCGGAGGGTTTTTTGGTTTCCCGGGTATTGTGGGGTCTGTATTTATTCATCTGATATTTACCTGCTGACAGCCACTCGGCCCTATTTGTGGGCGGTTTTGATCTGATTGGCTGCATTGTGGGCTGAAGGTTCTCCCCACTCTGAAGCATTCAGCCGTGCGGGTGTAGTCTGGTGGCTCCGCCTACCTTGTAGTGATTGGCTGTGCTACGGCGCTGGTGTACAACGCCTTTGGGCATCTATAACCATTCATGTGCTCACATGTGAGTGCCGTTGCACTTGCAGCCATTCAAATCTACTTATATTCACCTGTTCTTATGGGTGTGTGGCTTATATTTATTGAGGATTATTTTAATTTGTTTGTCCGTACATCGGCCTTAATATCTAAACCCCGCCCATATACCAGCCTTTTTGTATATGCATTGGTTCCCTGATGATAAAACTCCTCCCTGGTCAAGTGGATTGGCTGTGGGATTATATAAATTCACATGACGCCTGCCCATAGACACACCCCCAGGAAGAAGCAACAGCGAAACATGCATAGGGGACCGGAGGCACGGCTAGTCATTTGGCAGTGGAATCGGTTGTGGGACTCACTGTGAGGTAATATGAGGAGGATCTGACTCTATGCACTGTATACTTTGTGAGTGGTTGAAGGGAGAACACAGACTAATGAGGGGTGTCTGGTTGATATAGGTTAATTATAACCTCAGCACCTGCTATAATTTGTGGACAGAAGTTCAGGGTCTAGTGCTTTCCTTCCCTATAATAGCTATATGGTCAATGTGTTTGGCGTAGTATCTCACTATTTATTAAGATTGCAATATGTCAGGTATTAGACTTATAATGTATATGTCCCTATAAATTTTACTATTTATTGAAAATTCTAATTACATTCCACTTTGCCTGCCTGGTCTCTGGTTTGTTTGGTTTGAGGCACCAATTTTAATGTTTATGTTATTTATATTAAAATAAAGAAATTGTTATATTTTACAAATTGTGTTTGGTAGCACTTCTTGATCCTGTGATAAGGATTGTTATGTTAGATTAGTATGACGAAGTGTGGCCCATTCCCGTTTAGGGTTTAAGGGTCGGGGTAGTATGATTATGACACGTAGCTTGCCTGAAAAATGTCTTGCTTTTGGCCTCCTCTTACTAACTTCTCCAATTCCTCCATTTGCAGCTGCTGAATGTCCACCATAGGCCATTTTTATACCTCCCTAAATGGGCTGACTCCCCCCACAGGGCCGTGGTCACCACCTGGCGCAAGCATCCGTGCGAGTGCCGTTTGCCTGGACAGGTGGGTGGGCCCTCTCTTGGGCAACGGCACTGGCACAGGGTCCCTCATAGTACAATGAAGTGTCTCTGACGGTGGTGGTGCACAACCAACGTCACACACCATCATAATATGAGGGGCCCTGTGCCAGTACCGCCACCCACGAGAGAGTGTTCCCCCCAGCTCGAACAGTGCTCTACCACTTGCAATACTTACCTCTCCCTGCTCCACCACTGTGTAGTCTGTGCTGTTAAATCCTTCAATGGCACTGCCAATACAAATTTGTTGAAATTATAGATGACAGTTAAAATATACAGGGGCCCTGGCCTCCATTTAGACCAGCTAATATTTTGCACCTACAACCACTGTCTGCTACTCAGAAGAGGAGCCCACCCCTGTACCTAGCTATGCCACCTGTTTATTTATGAACAATTTTTTTGGCAGACATTTAGCCCACTTTATTATTTTGGCCTACTAACTGTGTCTGCCACTCATTACAGTTTTCCTCCACTGAACAAAGCAATGCCGCCTGTTTAGTCCTGTTACCACATTTGAACTGCATTTAGCCTACTTTATTATTTGGGCCTACTATATGTGTCTGCCACTCATTACAGTTTTCCTCCACTGAAAAAAGCAATGCCGCCCGTTTAGTCCTGTTACCACATTTGAACTGCAATTAGCCTACTTTATTATTTCGGCCTGCTAACTGTGTCTGCCACTCATTACAGTTTTCCTCCACTGAACAAAGCAATGCCGCCTGTTTAGTCCTGTTACCACATTTGAACTACATTTAGCCTACTTTGTTATTTGGGCCTATATCTGTGTTTCCTCCTCATCCTGCCCATTGCCCAGCCACTGCTAGATGAGTCTGCTGGTATATTGACCCAGACCACTAAATTCCCCTTGCACTCTACACAGCCAGAATCTGACCCTGCTGGAAGTCAGGTTCCCCTTCCTGCATACTATACCACCTTACACGGGGACAAAAGGGGAAGGTGCAGATGAAAGTGCAGGTTCCTTCATCAGGTGGGGGTCATACTCATTGGCGACATCACTGGCACAGGGCCCCTCATAGTACGCAAAAGTGTATCTGCCAGTGGGAGGCGTGTTATGACCTGGTGGTTAAGGAGCAACATGGGACGAGCTCTGAGGAGATGGTATCTTTACTGACCGCAGTTCCTGAACCTAACACAACACTAGAAGTAGCTGTGGAATGTTCCTGTCACTCCCTAGACATCTCGTCACAGCCGGAGAACTAACTACCCCTAAAGATGAAAACAGGAAAGCTATCTTGCCTCAGAGAAAATTCCCAAAGGACAGACAGCCCCCCACAAATATGGACTGTGAGTGGAGAGGGAAATGACATACACAGAATGAAACCAGGATTTAGCAAAGGAGGCCACTTCTAACTAGATAGACAGAATAGGAAAGAATACTGTGCGGTCAGTATTAAAAGCAAAAAAAGCCATCACAGAGTTTACAAAAAAATCTCCACACCTGACTAACAGTGTGGAGGGCAAATCTGCTTCCCCAGAGCTTCCAGCTTAACTGAATATTGAATACTGACAAGCTGGACTAGAGCAAACATAAAATGAGCTGAATGATTAAGTCCACAGCAAGAGGACAACAATGTTATGACCCCAATGGCAGAGGGTCTCAGGAATAATGCTAAGTCAGTAAATACAGAAAACCAGCTCATAGGGCAGTGGTAACTGGGCTGACCATATAACTAATCCTAGCACCACAAATACCAGCAGCCGGGGAACGTTCCTACGTTGATCCTAGACGTCTCACGCCAGCCGGAGAGCTAACTACCCCTAGAAGGGAAAAGAAAGACCTTTCTTGCCTCCAGAGGAAATACCCCAAAAAGTTGGATAGAAGCCCCCCACAAATAATAACGGTGAGGTAAGAGGAAAAGACAAACATAAGAATGAGCTAGGAATTTAGCAAAGAGAGGCCCACTAGCTAATAGCAGAATATAGAAAGATAACTTATATGGTCAGCAAAAAATCCTATCAAAAATATCCACACTGGAAATTCAAGAACCCCCAAACCGTCTAACGGCCCGGGGGGAGAACACCAGCCCCCTAGAGCTTCCAGCAAGGTCAGGAATCACATTTAGTACAAGCTGGACAAAAATGATAGCAAACAAATAACCCAAAAAACAAAGAAGCAAGACTTAGCTTAATTTAGCACGAACCAGGACCAGCAAACAGGAGCAAACAGAATGTGTCTGATAACACCGATGCCAGGCACTGGACTAAGGTTCCAGGAGGTTTATATAGCAACACCCCTGAAGTAACGACCCAGCTGGGTGCAAACAGAGGGAAGGAAATCCCAGAGTCATATCACTAGTAACCACTAGAGGGAGCCAAAAAAGTCTAATTCACAACAGTACCCCCCCCTTAAGGAGGGGTCACCGAACCCTCACCAAGACCACCAGGGCGATCAGGATGAGAAGCGTGAAAGGCACGAACCAAATCGGCCGCATGCACATCAGAGGCAACCACCCAGGAATTATCCTCCTGACCATAACCCTTCCACTTGACCAAATACTGAAGCCTCCGCCTGGAGAGACGAGAATCCAAGATCTTCTCCACCACGTACTCCAACTCGCCCTCAACCAACACCGGAGCAGGAGGCTCAGCAGAAGGAACCACAGGCACAACGTAGCGTCGTAACAAAGACCTATGGAACACGTTGTGAATGGCAAACGAAACCGGAAGATCCAAGCGAAAGGACACAGGATTAAGGATTTCCAATATCTTGTAAGGACCGATGAAGCGAGGCTTAAATTTAGGAGAGGAGACCTTCATAGGAACAAATCGAGAAGACAGCCACACCAAATCCCCAACACGAAGTCGGGGACCCACACCGCGGCGGCGGTTGGCAAAATGCTGAGCCTTCTCCTGTGACAACTTCAAGTTGTCCACCACATGATTCCAGATCTGCTGCAACCTATCCACCACAGAATCCACTCCAGGACAGTCAGAAGGCTCCACATGTCCCGAGGAAAAACGAGGATGGAAACCAGAGTTGCAGAAAAATGGCGAAACCAAAGTAGCGGAACTAGCCCGATTATTTAGGGCAAACTCAGCCAACGGCAAGAAGGTCACCCAATCATCCTGATCTGCCGAAACAAAACACCTCAAGTAAGCTTCCAATGAAATCCATGGAAATATGTGTCCAAGGCCTCTTCGGGACAGGCAAGGGCAAGAGCAACCCGCTGGCACGGGAACAGCAAGGCTTAGCTCGAGCACAAGTCCCACAGGACTGCACAAATGACCGCACATCCCGTGACAAGGAAGGCCACCAAAATGACCTAGCCACCAGATCTCTGGTGCCAAAAATTCCCGGATGACCTGCCAACACCGAGGAATGAACCTCGGAAATGACTCTGCTGGTCCACTTATCAGGAACAAACAGTCTGTCAGGTGGACAAGAGTCAGGTCTACCAGCTTGAAATCTCTGCAACACACGTCGCAAATCAGGAGAAATGGCTGACAAAATAACTCCTTCTTTAAGAATACCAACAGGTTCTGTGACTCCAGGAGAGTCAGGCACAAAGCTCCTTGAAAGAGCATCAGCTTTCACATTCTTTGAACCTGGTAAATATGAGACCACAAAGTCAAAACGGGAGAAAAACAATGACCAGCGGGCCTGTCTAGGATTCAAGCGTTTAGCAGACTCGAGATACATCAAATTTTTGTGATCAGTCAAGACCACCACACGATGCTTAGCACCCTCGAGCCAATGACGCCACTCCTCAAATGCCCACTTCATGGCCAGTAATTCCTGATTGCCCACATCATAATTCCGCTCAGCAGGAGAAAACTTCCTAGAGAAGAAAGCACATGGTCTCATTACCGAGCAACCAGGGCCTCTCTGTGACAGAACGGCCCCTGCCCCAATCTCAGAAGCATCCACCTCGACCTGAAAGGGAAGTGAGACATCAGGCTGGCACAAAACAGGCACCGAAGTAAACCGGCGCTTCAACTCCTGGAACGCCTCCACGGCTGCAGGAGCCCAGTTAGCAACATCAGAACCTTTCTTGGTCATATCCGTCAAAGGTTTAACAACGCTAGAAAAATTAGCGATAAAACGACGGTAGAAGTTAGCAAAACCCAAGAACTTCTGAAGACTCTTAACTGACGTGGGTTGAGTCCACTCATGAATAGCTCGGACCTTGACTGGGTCCATCTCCACAGCAGAAGGGGAAAAAATAAACCCCAAAAAGTGAACTTTCTGTACTCTGTTATGACCCCAATGGCGAGGGTCTCAGAGAAACAAGTAAGTCTGCGACGTACAAAAATCCAGCTCATAGGGCAGTGGTAACTGGTTGACCATATATCTACTCCTAACGCCAACACTAGCAGTAGCCGGGGAACATGCCTACGTTGGTCGCTAGATGTCTCGCGCCAGCCGGAGGACTAACTACCCCTAGAAGAGGAAAACAAAGACCTCTCTTGCCTCCAGAGAATAGACCCCAAAAGTAGGATAGTAGCCCCCCACAAATAATAACGGTGAGGTAAGAGGAAATGACAAACACAGAGATGAACTAGATTTTAGCAAAGAGAGGCCCACTTTACTAATAGCAGAATGTAGTAAGATAACTTATATGGTCAACAAAAACCCTATCAAAATCCACGCTGGAGATTCAAGAACCCCCGAACCATCTAACGGCCCGGGGGGAGAACACCAGCCACCCTAGAGCTTCCAGCAAGGTCAGATAATATGCAAGCTGGACAAAAATGCAAACAAAAACAAATAGCAAAAAGCAAGAAAGCAGACTTAGCTTAATCAAGCAGGAACCAGGATCAGTAGACAAGAGCACTACAGATTAGCTCTGATATCAACGTTGCCAGGCATAGAACTGAAGGTCCAGGGAGCTTATATAGCAACACCCCTGACCTAACGACCCAGGTGAGCATACAAGGGATGAATGACATACCCAGAGTCAAATCACTAGTAGCCACTAGAGGGAGCCAAAAGGTAAATTCACAACAGTACCCCCCCCCCTTAGTGAGGGGTCACCGAACCCTCACCAAGACCACCAGGGCGATCAGGATGAGCGGCGTGAAAGGCACGAACTAAATCGGCCGCATGCACATCAGAGGCAACCACCCAGGAATTATCCTCCTGACCATATCCCTTCCACTTGACCAGGTACTGAAGCCTCCGCCTGGAGAGACGAGAATCCAAGATCTTCTCCACCACGTACTCCAACTCGCCCTCAACCAACACCGGAGCAGGAGGCTCAGCAGAAGGAACCACAGGCACAACGTACCGCCGCAACAAGGACCTATGAAATACGTTGTGGATGGCAAACGACACCGGAAGATCCAAGCGAAAGGATACAGGATTAATGATTTCCAATATCTTGTAAGGACCAATGAAGCAAGGCTTAAATTTGGGAGAGGAGACCTTCATAGGAACAAATCGAGAAGACAGCCATACCAAATCCCCAACGCGAAGTCGGGGACCCACACCGCGGCGGCGGTTGGCAAAACGCTGAGCCTTCTCCTGTGACAACTTCAAGTTGTCCACCACATGCCCCCAGATCCGCTGCAACCTATCCACCACGGAATCCACCCCAGGACAGTCAGAAGGCTCCACATGTCCCGAGGAAAAACGAGGATGGAAACCAGAGTTGCAGAAAAATGGCGAAACCAAGGTGGCGGAACTAGCCCGATTATTAAGGGCAAATTCAGCCAACGGCAAGAAGGTCACCCAATCATCCTGATCAGAAGAGACAAAACACCTCAAATAAGCCTCCGGAGTCTGATTAGTTCGCTCCGTTTGTCCGTTAGTCTGGGGATGGAAAGCGGATGAAAACGACAACTCAATGCCCATCCTACCACAAAAGGATCGCCAGAACCTGGAAACAAACTGGGATCCTCTGTCCGACACAATATTCTCAGGAATGCCGTGCAAACGAACCACGTTCTGGAAGAACACAGGAACCAGATCAGAAGAAGAGGGCAGCTTAGGCAAAGGAACCAAATGGACCATCTTGGAGAAACGATCACATATCACCCAGATGACAGACATGCCCTGAGACACCGGAAGATCAGAAATGAAATCCATAGAGATGTGTGTCCAAGGTCTCTTCGGGACAGGCAAGGGCAAGAGCAACCCGCTGGCACGAGAGCAGCAAGGCTTAGCTCGAGCACAAGTACCACAGGACTGTACAAATGACCGCACATCCCTTGACAAGGAAGGCCACCAAAAGGACCTGGCCACCAGATCTCTGGTGCCAAAAATTCCCGGGTGCCCTGCCAACACCGAGGAATGAACCTCGGAAATGACTCTGCTGGTCCATCTAGCAGGCACAAACAATCTGTCAGGTGGACAAGAGTCAGGCCAACCAGCCTGAAATCTCTGCAACACACGTCGCAGATCTGGAGAAATAGCAGACACGATAACTCCTTCCTTAAGAATACCCACAGGTTCAGCGACTCCAGGAGCATCAGGCACAAAGCTCCTAGACAGAGCGTCGGCTTTCACATTCTTAGACCCTGGCAAATACGAGACCACAAAGTCAAAACGGGAGAAAAACAATGACCAGCGGGCCTGTCTAGGATTCAGGCGTTTAGCAGACTCGAGATACATCAGATTTTTGTGATCAGTCAAGACCACCACACGATGCTTAGCACCCTCGAGCCAATGACTCCACTCCTCAAATGCCCACTTCATGGCCAACAACTCCCGATTGCCCACATCATAATTTCGCTCTGCCGGCGAAAACTTCCTAGAGAAAAAGGCACAAGGTCTCATAGTAGAACAACCAGGGCCTCTCTGTGACAAAACGGCCCCTGCCCCAATCTCCGAAGCATCCACCTCAACCTGAAAAGGAAGTGAGATGTCAGGCTGGCACAAAACAGGCGCCGAAGTAAACCAGCGTTTTAACTCCTGGAAAGCCTCCACGGCAGCAGGAGCCCAGTTAGCTACATCAGAGCCTTTCTTGGTCATATCCGTCAGCGGTTTAACAACACTAGAGAAATTTGCGATAAAACGACGGTAGAAGTTAGCAAAACCCAAGAACTTCTGAAGACTCTTAACTGACGAGGGTTGAGTCCAATCATGAATAGCTCGGACCTTGACTGGATCCATCTCCACAGCAGAAGGGGAAAAAATGAACCCCAAAAAGGGAACCTTCTGTACACCAAAGAGACACTTTGAGCCTTTTACAAACAAAGAATTTTCACGCAGAATCTCAAAAACCATCCTGACCTGCTCCACATGCGAGTCCCAATCATCAGAAAAAACCAGAATATCATCCAGATAAACAATCAAAAATTTATCCAGATACTTCCGGAAAATGTCATGCATGAAGGACTGAAAAACTGAAGGTGCATTAGAGAGACCGAATGGCATCACCAAGTACTCAAAATGACCTTCGGGCGTATTGAATGCGGTTTTCCATTCATCGCCCTGCCTAATGCGCACAAGGTTGTACGCACCACGAAGGTCTATCTTGGTGAACCACTTGGCACCTTTAATCCGGGCAAACAAATCTGACAACAGCGGCAAAGGATACTGAAATTTGACAGTGATCTTATTTAAAAGCCGATAGTCAATACAAGGCCTCAAAGATCCGTCCTTTTTGGCCACAAAAAAGAATCCCGCACCAAGAGGGGAAGAAGAAGGACGGATATGCCCCTTCTCAAGAGACTCCTTGATATATGAACGCATCGCGGTATGTTCAGGTACCGACAGATTAAACAGTCTCCCCTTAGGAAACTTACTGCCAGGAATCAAATCTATTGCACAGTCACATTCCCTATGAGGAGGCAGTGCACTGGACTTAGACTCGCTGAAGACATCCTGATAATCAGACAAATACGCCGGAACTTCCGAAGGCGTAGAAGAAGCAATAGACAAGGGCAGGGAATCTCCATGAATTCCATGGCAGCCCCAACTTGACACTGACATAGCCTTCCAGTCCAAGACTGGATTATGGGTCTGTAACCATGGCAAACCCAAAACAACCAAATCATGCATTTTATGCAGAACAAGAAAACGTATTACCTCCCGATGTTCGGGAGTCATGCACATGGTAACCTGTGTCCAAAACTGCGGTTTATTTTTTGCCAATGGCGTAGAATCAATACCCCTAAGAGGGATAGGATTTTCCAATGGCTCAAGAACAAATCCGCAGCGCTTGGCAAATGATAGATCCATAAGGCTCAGAGCAGCACCCGAGTCCACAAATGCCATGACAGGATACGATGACAGTGAGCAAATCAAAGTTACAGATAGAATAAATTTAGGTTGCAAATTACCAATGGCGACCGGACTAACAACCTTAGTAAGATGTTTAGAGCATGCTGAGATAACATGTGTAGAATCACCACAGTAGTAACACAAGCCATTCTGGCGTCTATGAATTTTCCGCTCATTTCTAGTCAGGATTCTATCACATTGCATTAAATCAGGTGTCTGTTCAGACAACACCATGAGGGAATTAGCGGTTTTGCGCTCCCACAACCTCCGGTCGATTTGAATAGCCAGGGCCATAGAATCATTCAGACCTGTGGGAATGGGAAAACCCACCATCACATTCTTAATGGCTTCAGAAAGGCCATTTCTAAAATTAGCAGCCAATGCACACTCGTTCCACTGGGTCAGCACGGACCATTTCCGAAATTTTTGGCAATACACTTCAGCCTCGTCCTGGCCCTGAGACATAGCCAGCAAGGCCTTTTCTGCCTGAATCTCAAGATTAGGTTCCTCATAAAGCAAACCGAGCGCCAGAAAAAACGCATCAATGTCAGCCAATGCCGGATCTCCTGGCGCCAGCGAGAAGGCCCAATCCTGAGGGTCGCCCCGTAAAAAAGAAATAACAATTTTTACTTGCTGAGCGGAGTCTCCAGATGAACAGGGTTTCAGGGACAAAAACAATTTACAATTATTCCTGAAATTTCTAAATTTAAATCGGTCTCCGGAAAACGGTTCAGGAATCGGTATCTTAGGTTCTGACATAGGACTTCTGATAACATAATCTTGTATGCCCTGCACACGAGCAGCAAGCTGGTCCACACTTGTAATCAAGGTCTGGACATTCATGTCTGCAGCAAACACAAGCCACTCAGAGGTAAAGGGGAAAAGAAAAATAAATGAGAGAGAGAAAAAAAAAACTCAGAACTTTCTTTCTTATAATCCCGCTTCTGCAATGCATTTAACATTTAATACGGGCCTGGCAAACTATTATGACCCCAATGGCGAGGGTCTCAGAGAAACAAGTAAGTCTGCGATGTACAAAAATCCAGCTCATAGGGCAGTGGTAACTGGTTGACCATATATCTACTCCTAACGCCAACACTAGCAGTAGCCGGGGAACATGCCTACGTTGGTCGCTAGATGTCTCGCGCCAGCCGGAGGACTAACTACCCCTAGAAGAGGAAAACAAAGACCTCTCTTGCCTCCAGAGAATAGACCCCAAAAGTAGGATAGTAGCCCCCCACAAATAATAACGGTGAGGTAAGAGGAAATGACAAACACAGAGATGAACTAGATTTTAGCAAAGAGAGGCCCACTTTACTAATAGCAGAATGTAGTAAGATAACTTATATGGTCAACAAAAACCCTATCAAAATCCACGCTGGAGATTCAAGAACCCCCGAACCGTCTAACGGCCCGGGGGGAGAACACCAGCCACCCTAGAGCTTCCAGCAAGGTCAGGAAACAGATAATATGCAAGCTGGACAAAAATGCAAACAAAAACAAATAGCAAAAAGCAAGAAAGCAGACTTAGCTTAATCAAGCAGGAACCAGGATCAGTAGACAAGAGCACTACAGATTAGCTCTGATATCAACGTTGCCAGGCATAGAACTGAAGGTCCAGGGAGCTTATATAGCAACACCCCTGACCTAATGACCCAGGTGAGCATACAAGGGATGAATGACATACCCAGAGTCAAATCACTAGTAGCCACTAGAGGGAGCCAAAAGGTAAATTCACAACAGTACTCCAAAGAGACACTTTGAGCCTTTAACAAACAAGGCATTCTCACGCAAAACCTGAAACACCATCCTGACCTGCTCCACATGTGAGTCCCAATCTTCAGAGAAAACCAGAATATCGTCCAGATAAACAATCATAAATTTATCCAGATACTTCCGGAAAATATCATGCATAAAGGACTGAAATACTGAGGGAGCATTAGAAAGCCCAAAAGGCATCACCAAGTACTCAAAATGACCTTCGGGCGTATTAAATGCAGTCTTCCATTCATCACCTTGCTTAATGCGCACAAGGTTGTATGCACCACGAAGATCTATCTTGGTGAACCACTTGGCACCCTTAATCCGGGCAAACAAGTCCGACAAGAGAGGCAAAGGATACTGAAATTTTACAGTGATTTTATTCAGTAGCCGATAGTCAATACAAGGTCTCAAAGATCCGTCCTTCTTAGCCACAAAAAAGAATCCCGCACCAAGAGGGGAAGAGGATGGACGGATATGCCCCTTCTCCAGAGACTCCTTGATATATGAACGCATTGCGGCATGCTCAGGTACTGACAGATTAAATAATCTTCCCTTAGGAAATTTACTACCTGGAATCAAATCTATGGCGCAGTCACAGTCCCTATGAGGAGGCAGAGCACTGGATCTGGACTCACTGAATACATCCTGATAATCAGACAAATACTCAGGAACTTCCGAAGGAGTAGAGGAAGCAATAGACACCGGCGGGGAATCAGCATGAATTCCCTGACAGCCCCAACTTGACACAGACATTGCCTTCCAATCCAGGACTGGATTGTGGGTCTGTAACCATGGCAGACCCAAAACGACCAAATCATGCATTTTATGCAGAACAAGAAAACGAATCACCTCCCGATGTTCAGGAGTCATGCACATGGTCACCTGCGTCCAAAACTGCGGTTTATTTTCCGCCAATGGCGTAGCATCAATACCTCTAAGAGGAATAGGATTTACTAACGGTTCAAGAACAAAACCACAGCGCTTGGCAAATGACAGATCCATAAGACTCAGGGCGGCACCTGAATCCACAAACGCCATAACAGGGTAAGAAGACAAAGAGCAAATTAAAGTCACAGACAAAATACATTTAGGTTGCAAATTACCAATGGCGACAGGACTAACAACCCTTGTTAGGCGTTTAGAGCATGCTGATATAACATGTGTAGAATCACCACAGTAAAAACACAACCCATTCTGACGTCTATGATTTTTCCGTTCATTTCTAGTCTGAATTCTATCACATTGCATTAAATCAGGTGTTTGTTCAGACAACACCACCAGAGGATTAGCGGTTTTGCGCTCCCGCAAACGCCGGTCAATTTGAACAGCAAGCGCCATAGAATCATTCAGACTTGTAGGAATGGGGAAACCCACCATTACATTCCTAATGGCTTCAGAAAGGCCATTTCTGAAATTTGCGGCCAGCGCACACTCATTCCACTGAGTAAGCACGGACCATTTCCAAAATTTTTGGCAATACACTTCAGCTTCATCCTGACCCTGAGAAATAGCCAGCAAGGCTTTTTCAGCCTGAATTTCAAGATTGGGTTCCTCGTAAAGCAATCCGAGCGCCAGAAAAAACGCATCAATATTCGCC
The DNA here is from genome assembly GCF_051348905.1 of Ranitomeya variabilis. Lineage (NCBI taxonomy): Eukaryota > Metazoa > Chordata > Amphibia > Anura > Dendrobatidae > Ranitomeya > Ranitomeya variabilis. The sequence goes on along the minus strand of NC_135232.1, from coordinate 1,107,940,707 downwards.
AATGCCGGATCTCCTGGTGCTAGCGAGAAAGCCCAATCCTGAGGGTCGCCCCGCAAAAAAGAAATAACAACTTTAACTTGCTGAGCAGAATCTCCAGATGAACGGGGTCTCAGAGAAAGAAACAATTTACAATTATTCTTGAAATTCCTAAACCTAAATCGATCTCCAGAAAACAATTCCAGAATAGGTATTTTAGGTTCAGACATAGGACTACTGGTAACAAAATCTTGTATACCCTGCACACGAGCTGCCAGCTGGTCAACACTTGTAATCAAGGTCTGCACATTCATGTCTGCAGCAAGCACACGCCACTCAAAGGTAAAGGGCAGGAAGAGAAGGAAGGGAAAAAAAAACAACTCAGAATTTCCTTTCTTATTATCCCACTTCTGCAATGCTTTAAACATTCAATATTGGCCTGGCATACTGTTATGACCCCAATGGCAGAGGGTCTCAGGAATAATGCTAAGTCAGTAAATATTGAAAACCAGCTCATAGGGCAGTGGTAACTGGGCTGACCATATAACTAATCCTAGCACCACAAATACCAGCAGCCGGGGAACGTTCCTACATTGATCCTAGACGTCTCACGCCAGCCGGAGAGCTAACTACCCCTAGAAGGGAAAAGAAAGACCTTTCTTGCCTCCAGAGGAAATACCCCAAAAAGTTGGATAGAAGCCCCCCACAAATAATAACGGTGAGGTAAGAGGAAAAGACAAACATAAGAATGAGCTAGGAATTTAGCAAAGAGAGGCCCACTAGCTAATAGCAGAATATAGAAAGATAACTTATATGGTCAGCAAAAAATCCTATCAAAAATATCCACACTGGAAATTCAAGAACCCCCAAACCGTCTAACGGCCCGGGGGGAGAACACCAGCCCCCTAGAGCTTCCAGCAAGGTCAGGAATCACATTTAGTACAAGCTGGACAAAAATGATAGCAAACAAATAACCCAAAAAACAAAGAAGCAAGACTTAGCTTAATTTAGCACGAACCAGGACCAGCAAACAGGAGCAAACAGAATGTGTCTGATAACACCGATGCCAGGCACTGGACTAAGGTTCCAGGAGGTTTATATAGCAACACCCCTAAAGTAACGACCCAGCTGGGTGCAAACAGAGGGAAGGAAATCCCAGAGTCATATCACTAGTAACCACTAGAGGGAGCCAAAAAAGTCTAATTCACAACAAACAAATGAACATGCAAGGACTTATCTTTGCTGCACAGGACCGACTATCAAGGAAATCCAAGGAGAGATCTGAATCCAACCAAGAAACATTGACAGCTGGCACTGGCTGAAGATCAGTGCCAGGCTAAATAGCAGAGCAGGAGAGACGATCAGTGGAAGCAGCTGCTAAGCTAAATCCAAGGAGCAGCAGTTCCACTTAAAACCACCGGAGGTAGCCCAAGGGCAGAATTCACAAAAGTGCCATTTACAACCACCGGAGGGAGCCCAAGAACGGAATTCACAACAGAGGCGCCACCCGCCGTCAAACACACCTCCGTACTATGAGGGGCCCTGTGCCAGTGCCAATGAGTGGGCAACCCCCTGCTTGCTCAGGATCACAGCACTTGCAAAGTTGAAATAATTACCTCTCCCTGCTCCACCGCCGTGACGTATTCCGCGTTTCCTGGGCCCACGAAAATCTTGAGCCAGCCCTACCCCCCCAAATGCCAAATGACCCCAGTTTTCAATGCCTAACTATATTATAAAGTAAATTAAGATTGACAAGCTTAAGTAATAAGAATTGATGTTTTTGGCATTAAAATGGGCACTGTAGGTGTTTTCCTGTCCTCCACTCACTGCCGACTTTGATTCCCCATTGACTTGCATTGTGTTTCGTGTTTCAGTCGGCCACCGACTTTTCGCAATGATCGGCAGATTTCACCCGACCCGACTTTTGACAAAGTCAGGTTTCCCGAAACCCGACTCGATCTGAAAAAAGTAAAAGTCGCTCAACTCTATGGGCTTATTTTCAGGGTAAGTCTTTTTTTTGTGTAAACACATTAATTTCTATCTATCCGGAGATGAGAGAAGATCATAATAATAATGCTTTGAGTAATATGAGCCATATCTAGATTGCACTGGTACTTAACAGCAGAAATAAGACATTTACAATGCGGTATCTCAAGTATAATATGAAAATATGTAACCCTGAGATATTAAGACAGTAGGAAATTAAATTAAAGCAAGCTTTTTTCTTTAAATTCCTTCCATCCAGATGTTATTTCATCTGATATTTTCATATAGGCAATTTAGATTTTTGAGAGTCGTAATAATTTAAATATATTTCTCCTACGATTGATGTGACACTGATAGTATGCAATTACTTGAGAACGCTACTAAGTGAATCACAAGCAACAATTTTATTACAGTAAATATAATTGAAGTGACATGTTTACATAGATAATGCATGTACTTAATTTTAATAACTGTTTGATACATAAATTTTTTTCCATTTCATTTATACCAGGAAGTAAATAGAAAAAGTTTGGCCCCTTAGCAAAAATGTTGCCATTGCAGCATTTGTTTTCATAGGGGACTGGGGTATGAAAGATATTTTTAATAGAATTTTTTTTTTAAGTGGGAGATAGGAAACAGAAGCAAATCAATTTATGTATTTACTTGATGACGGCACAATTTAAATAATGTGTTAACATTATCATAAAGGTCATGGTAATACTTTATAAGTATTACCGGTTAAGGTGAGAGCAAAAGGTTATAAATATTAGGCTATGTTCTCTTGTTCACAAAGAGTATTTAAGGAGGTTTTTTTAACCAGTTTTCAAAACATTTTTTGAAGCAGGCATTCTCCAAAATCCTCATATACCACATAATACTAATCCTTACAATTCTCTGAATGTAATCCATCTGAAGAAGGTCTTGTTGACCGAAACGTCACCAATTTCACTTTTTGCATTGTAATTCTCATTAAAACCAAAAATTTCTTGCAACTACAAAACTGCCCGATTCTTTTTCTCATGAGCAATAAATAAAGAGAGATTTAGAATGAAAATGAATTTCTATTTCAGACAAACCTTTTAAAGTAATAAATATATAATGTGAGGTGATCTCTTGAACTTCATTACATCTGCTCCCATTGTGGGTGACATGCTCCTGTCTTGGCTCGGTTGGGCTCTTCCCCATTCTCCTATGGCCACTGCCTTTGGCTGCATTCCACGTGGGATTTTACAAGTGACCCGGCATGTCGCCATGACATAATCTACCTAGACCATCTTGGATAGACTCCCGTGTCTGAGCTTTAGGGTTCACTCACACTTGTGACTAATGTTATTCAATGCGGCAGTGCAGATCTGAATATTTTTTCTATGGTGTATTTGGCATGAGGAAAAAATACTCGATTTCACTCCAATATCGGATGGGTGCGAGGAATACATTACAGTTTTGTAGTATAGGAAACTGTAAAAGGTCCTGTAAAAGATTAATAGCTGCTGAGTAAAATAACTGATTGTATAAAGACAGCACACGGATGACAAAGGAGAATAAAAAGTTCCATTCTCCTGGAGGAGAGTGAGAGCAAATTAATTATACACAAGTGTAAGTGATCCCTGAATCTAGAACTGTTTGCTAGGGACCTGTTAATTCTTCAGAGCTGGAGAGAGAAGCTGCGACAGAGCTTCCTCCACGCTGAACACATATACCGGTAGCCGGAAGACCGAGGTTGTGGGGGTAACTTCATGCCCCACAGCAGAAACCGGCAGACAGCTAGATTTCATAGAGCATGGGTCGTGATAGAGATCCTGTAAAAAGGCTCGAGTTACCTGTGGTACGGGTTAGTGTCCTACTTAAAGGGGGACAGAGAGAACGTGAGGACCTTGTGTGAAGCCTAAGGCAGCAAGGGACTAAAACAACACAGCGCTAGAAGGAAGGCTTCCAACCCCACCTGGTTAGAGGGATTCCTAATTCGCTTCCAAGCTGGCCAGACCACACCAGCATCCATGATCCAGGACCCTGGACTGTGGCTGCCTTAATGCAAGTAAAGAGGTAAAGAGACTGCAACCTTATGTCCTCTGTTTCTTACTACACCATCTTCATCTACTACATGGGAGCCCTGGGGACCCAGCTTCACCTGTGGGAAGCTACACCATCCCAGCTGCCATAACATCACCCCAGTGGACACCTTTAAGCAGCGTTGGTCATCTCTGACCGGATACCACAGGTGGCGTCACAAACTTTTATTATATTACAAACCCCTTTAAAGACTGTCCCTTTAACATGGGAGCCCAGGGCCACGGAATGGGTCGCCGCCGCCATGACACATCCCTTTAAGTTTCAGATCCGGTACCGAGTACCCCACGGCCTTGGCGGGCATTCCATCTTGGGTTAATGAACGATATGCCATCTCGTGAAGAAGAGTGAGGTCCAGAGGCGACAAAGAGTGAAGAAGACTGAAGATAGAGAAAAGGTTGGAGTTGGAAGGAGGAATCAAGCCAACAAAGAACTAGGCATGGAGCTGAAGCGTCAAGGCAGGAAAAGGGAGAGGTATAGTTTGTCACCCCTCCATTAAATATGTTCTGGGGTCTTTAGATTTACCAGCAATTACTTTTTGGTTACTTTGAGTGGCAACCAAAAAGTTCTGCAATATATAATACTATGCAGAATTAGCCTTTCATTATAGTCAATTTCCAAACAATCTACTCTTCTAATCTTTTCTGAAACTTATGGAAAGGCCATGAGCAAATGCATAACTTCACATTGTCTCAAAATTCATATAATAGACAGAAAAGGAGCTAAACTTTTACAGAAATAGATTGATTTATAACCTAAAAGTCAAAAAGATTACTGCACTCAATGAAAAAATGTCACGAAAAATTGAAATTCATGCAATCCAGCAATGTTAGACAAGCAGATGAAGAGCCTCAGCAGTACAGTACATTCTCTACAAGTATTTCACTTTGTGCCAATCACTTCATAGAATGGTTGCAAAGTTCAAACATTGAAGGTCAGTGAATTAAATACTTGCCCATTGTGGGTTTGGCAATGCCTTTGATATTAAATGGCACTTAGAACATTCAAGCCTGTAGTCATAGGTCTCTTAAGTACTTGAGTCATACATAAAAGATTATTATATTAAATTAAAAAGGCAAAAACATCTGACAAATCGTTATTTGGTATCCACGCCTCAATTTTTAAACTATGGAAAGAGATGTGAGATTTAAAATATCATAAAATGTTAATCAAATAATACATGTGTAGAGTCCAAACCATTTCTTAGTCGTGCCTAGGTAAGTTTCATATATATTTTTTCCATATTTTAAAAATATGTTGAAAACCATATAAACAAAATAAAAGACTGAGTTTTTCAGCTACCATAGTCCCCAAAAAATGCAAAAAAAATTATAAATAGGTCACATACGGTAATGCCCAAATGGTATCAATGAAAACTGCAGATTGCTTTGCACAAACAAGTCTTGACATAGTTTCATTGATGGAAAAAAAAGAAAACCTCACATTGGAGGGAAACAATTTTTTTTTAGATGCAAATATCAAAATTTTTTTCTTACTTTTACACATTTTTCAAAAAAGTGTTTGGTATCATGGTACTTGTACTGCCTTAGAGAATAATTATAAAAGCAAAGCAAAAGTTTTTTCACAATTTCACAGTTGGAATGTATTCTTTTTTTCAATAGCTTATATGGTAAAATGAAAAGTGTCACTCGAAACAACAACTCGTACTGCAAAGAACAAGCCCTCATATTCTTATATTGATGGAAAAGCAAAAAAGGTAAGGCTTTTGGAAGAAGGTGAGGGAAAAACGAAAGAGCAAAAAAAAAAAATCAGCCAGTCCCAAATTGGTTAAAAAATCTTGCACATGGCACACATTTTACTGCGTTACAATAGTATTCCTCCCTAGAAGAAATGTTTCTTGAAATGGAATATCACCAAATTATTTTATGCCAGATTCCAGGAGTCCAACAGCAAAATTTCAATAGTAAATGTAACAATATAGGCCCAATAAGTTTCTATGGGTCTATGTGACTTTGTGTGACTTGGAATTTGTACAGAACCATACTACACTTCAGTATGAACCCTTAGCTATGTTCCCACGATGAGCTTTTGTTGAGTTTTCCACTCTGTATATTTTTGAAAAATGCAAGAAACCTATTTTACTTAATGGGTGCAGAAATGGCGCAGAAAATCTGCAACATCAAAAACTCACCAAAATCTCATCTTGGGAACGTTGCCTAAGGCCGGGGTCACACTTGAGTGTGCAATGCGAGAAACTCATGCGAGTCTCTTGCCTCAATACCCGGCACTGCCACCGGCACTTGGGATCGGAGTGTGCGGCTGCATAGCAATACATGCAGCTGAACGCTCTGGTCCAGAGTGCCGGCGGCAGTGCCGGGTCTTGATGCAAGATTCTCGCATTGCACTCACAAGTGTGACCCCGGCCTAATCCCTACTTGCTACCATATGAAAGTTTATTTTTAGATAGTTGTAATTTTTAATACCACCGTTTAATTTACATTATAATCTACTCAAAATGAAATGTAAGAAAATTGAAAACAAAATGCAACTTTGGAAATTTTATGCTATAACAGCATTTACAGTACGAAAATGTAGTTACTACAGTATTTAATTTGCAGAATTGGAACGGGATGTTTTGAACTCTAAAAGCATTTTGTATTGAAAATGCAAAACGTGTGCACATACCCAAGGCTTGTGCACATGATGTCTTTTGATGCATGGACATAAAAATCAGATCTGCAAGCGTCCTTAAACTCAAGCAGAAGACGCTTCAGGAAATTTGGGTGTTTTTTGTTCCTGAAGTGTCTTTTTTGTCAATTTTTTTGTCTTCAGGGCATTTTCTCTTTTTCACTTCATTGCAAGAAATAAATATCTTTTTGTGATTTTTTTTTCTTTTTTAAAACAAGGAAACAGAGGCGGCATAAGGTGTTAGGTGAGAACTAAAGGTACCTTCACACTAAGCGACTTTGCAACGATAACGATGGCGATCCGTGACGTTGCAGCGTCCTGGATAGCGATATCGTTGTGTTTGACAGGTAGCAGCGATCTGGATCCTGCTGTGATATCGCTGGTCGTTGCTGAAAGTTCAGAACTTTATTTGGTCGTCAGATCGGCGTGTATCGTTGTGTTTGACAGCAAAAGCAACGATGCCAGCGATGTTTTACAATGGTAACCAGGGTAAATATCGGGTTACTAAGCGCAGGGCCGCGCTTAGTAACCCGATATTTACCCTGTGGTTACCATTGTAAAAGTAAAAAAAACAAACAGTACATACTCACATTCCGGTGTCTGTCACACGTCCCCCGCCGTCCGCTTCCCGCACTGACTGTGAGTGCCGGCCGTAAAGTAAAAGCAGAGCACAGCGGTGATGTCACCGCTGTGCTGTGCTTTACGGCCGGCACTGACACAGTCAGTGCGGGAAGCAGATGGCGAGGGACCTGACGGACACCGGAATGTAAGTATGTAGTGTTTTTTTTATTTACATTTACAATGGTAACCAGGGTAAACATCGGGTTACTAAGCGCGGCCCTGTGCTTAGTAACCCGATGTTTACCCTGGTTACCCGGGGACTTCGGCATCGTTGGTCGCTGGAGAGCTGTCTGTGTGACAGCTCCCCAGTGACCACACAACGACTTACCAACGATCACGGCCAGGTCGTATCGCTGGTCGTGATCGTTTGTAAATCGTTTAGTGTGAAGGTACCTTTAGAGGTGAGTATAACTTTTTACTTAATATATATACTCCTTGTAGGTTGTAAGCTTGCGAGCAGGGACCTCACTCCTAATGTCACTGTTTAAATTTTTAAATTGTCTTAACTTGTACTGAATTTATTGTCTGTACATGTCCCCGCTTAATTGTAAAGTGCTGCGGAATATGTTGGCGCTATATAAATAAAAATTATTATTATTATTATTATTACTCCGTCCTGATCCTCAAAAAATCCTGTAAAAATGATGGTCGGTTAGTTGTTATTTTGTTAGTTTGTGTGAACTGAATCCCAAAAATGCCAGATGTGCCTGATTGCAAAATTTCCTGGAAACTCATTGAATTTTATTAATTATGAATTGATTTGCTTCTAAACATGCTTCCATCATAGAGCATACATGTACAGCCAGCTCTGGCGGTATGATGGGGAGGAGAAATGTGGGCAATTTCCCAGGGAATCACCTCCTACTAGTTCCTGGGACATCTGTCCGCCTTCAATAAAGGACCAACTTGAATATTGTCAATCAGTGATCATTTAATGACCGGAACACCCAAGTGTGGTTGGACACCAAATATTCCTGTATGAGGTGCAAAACATTAGCATTTGGGGCACCACTTTTAATTTTGCCCGGAGCCACACTATGTCTAAAATCAGCCTTGGTTTAAAATTCTATACTGTTGTAAAAGCATCAATGAGACTGTATGGCGTTGCTGGGACTAAACGTTCAGTGGCATCTGTTCAAAATGGGTTACCAGTATTCACGATGAACTAGGTATACTGTAGTATTCAAGCAAAAACCCCAAAAGGTAAATGGGGATAAAAGGCATGGGCGAGAAATTGAATAAAACTACATATTTATTAATAATAATTAAAATTATATAAAACAAGTAACACAGGAAGTTTTTCAAGCAGGTATTTAGGGACTGGGGAGACAGGAACCAGTGTTGGTGAAGAAATAAAAGTAGCAAATGAAACAATATGCTGTATTATATCATTGAAAGTTAATTCCCAAATGATAATAAGCAGCAATATTCAGTAAATTGCCTAGTGCCCAACTATTGCAGCAAAGTATCCACCATATAGTCTGAATGCTCATCCATAACACGTTACATATAATAGTTCATAGCGTAAAGTGCATAAGTGCTTTTAAATTATGGCTACTTAATAAAGATATGTATCTCCTGGTTTCCAGGTGCCCACAGTCCAACTCCGACAGCGCCGTTTCACCTGACTGGCTTCCTCAAAATGGAGGCATGTGTCCAAACCATTTTGAGGAAGCCACTCAGGCGAAACGGCGCTGACGGGGTTAGACTGTGGGCACCTGGAAACAAGAAGAGACATTGATGTAGGTAACAATAAATCTTTATTAAGTAGCTATAATTTAAAAGCATTTATGCACTTTACACTATGAACTATTATATGTACTGTGTTATGGATGAGCATTTAGCCTATGTGATGGATACTTTTCTGCAATAGTTGGGCACTAGGCAATTCATTGAATATTGCTGCTTATAATCTTTTGGGATTTAACTTTAAATGATATAATACAGTATATTGTTTCATTTGCTACTTTTATTTTTTCACCAACACTGGTTCCTGTCTCTCCAGTCCCTAAATACCTGTTTGAGAAACTTCCTGTTACTTCTTTTATATAATTTTAAATATTTTGTCGCCCATGCCTTTTTATCCCCATTTACCCTTTGGGGTTTTGGCTTGATTATGACTCTTTTGAGGTTGGTGAAATATTATAAATGGACATTTGATACTCATAGGTATACTGTAGGTTATTTTTTTCCATATTGTAGTTCTTTCTATTAAAGTCAGTACAGCCAATCTGTAACCAAAAAATGTGTTCTGCAAAACACCTCTTTGTTCTAAACACCCCAAACAGATCATGAAGCAAAATCACCAGAGGCTCTCTCATATCGGAAGAAGACGTTGCACTTGAGTCAGTGCGGGTTTCTCTATTGTTTCAGATGTAATTGTTTTCTTGCAGATTAGACGCCAAACACTCGATTAGAGAGAAGTGGAAACAAATGTAACTGTTCATCTCGAAATAAACGAGATGCCGTCATTTACTCAGGGGTTTAGCTTTGAAGCTGTCACGTTGCTAAATTTTTCATTTTACAAACATTTCACTCCCGCTAACCAGGCATAAAATCGTTATTAGTAGAAATTATATTAACATTTATTCCAACTGTGTCATCTTTTAATTACATCCCTTAATTCTCATAGGAGCGATTACTTAGTGGTAATTATAATGAAGCCGGATGAGGTTTTTTATGTTCTTCTTTTACAAAACAGACACTTGATTTCTATTTAATTTATGGGACCATTTGTATGGAAATTCTCCTCTGTGTCTTTTGAGGCGTTTGAGATGCATAGAGCATATTTCTGCCCATTTCAGCACCAAAAATTGGGATATCATAAGGTCTTACCTCTCTAAGCCTATGATTTTATAAAGAGGCAAATATAGATTCATTTTGGAACTCCTTCTGCCATTGGGCACCAAAGCAATGGGGAATATATCCGGAATCTATGGATCAAATGCTATAGTATGTAAAGTAACACATGCAATTGGACACGAAAATGTTTAAGTACATCCACCATTACATTCCTTCATACAAAAACTGCTAACCCCGGTGAAATTTATCGCTAATGCTTTCAAAGCAAATCTAGTCTGAATTTTTTTTCAAACTGTGCAACATTGATCACTATAGTAAAAAATACTCTCACATTGGATATATGAGACACACTTAAAGGGTTGTCCTCTCTATTTTTAGGTTAATAAATGTGTTGGGCACGTCATTTTGTGCCATTTACTAATATATATATATATATATATATATATATAAATACAGATTCTCCTCCTGTACTTGTCGATAGCGGTTGATACATGTGCAGGAAAAGGCCAAAAAGCCTCAATGATTCGTAAATATGCCGGCGCATGCGCTTTACAGTATTTTCCTTTGTCCTCCGCAGGGCAGAAATAAGTACGCCTGTGCAGGAATGTGACAGTAAAACCGAACCTATTGAAATGGACCCAAGGTTTCCTGGTGGGTGTGTTACTAATCCCGGTCCTGAGGACAAAGATGTAGCAGAGGCTTCCAGCCCACAAGTAAGTGCTGAATGAGCAAAACACACATGGAAAAAATATCCATCCACAAGTGGGGTTTCAGGGTGAAGAGATGTCAGAAATGGCCCACAGCACTGGCCCGGAGCCAGCCTTCAGGAGGACGATGATTGCGGAAGAAGAGGAGGCGGCACAGAAGCCAGACCAGTGACGCCCATCGAACCAGACCGTACTATATGGGGGCATAATAAAAGGAATTTCTTTTTGATATCCAGAGGGGATTAGGGACTTACATACAGCTTACTAGAATGCAGTACAAGAAGTCTTAAAGGTGGTTGTCATTCTTTTTATTAGGAAAACCTGGTGACATGTTCCCTATAAGCATTTAAGGGTGGGTGCACACAGGTTTTGAGCCTGAAAAAAATCACTTTGTTATTAGAAAATAATTATTTTTAGACAGAATGTCCTTAAAAACAACTTTGTTTAAGTGTTGTCCTTCGAGCGTCTTTACTTAGCTGTGTAATTTCAAATATGCCAAATGTTTATAAGAAGTAAATGTAGAACTTTCCACTCAGAAGAATAATTGATTATGTCTTTATTTATGATAGTAATCCAAAATCAAACATTTCAGGCCAAACAATAGACCTTCATCAGTAACATGCATTGCCCAGAAACAAGTGTAAAGAAACTCTGCCCAATGGCGCATCTGCCGATGAAGATGGAAAAACTCTTCTCATTGTGACCATGTGACTTCAGAGCCACAGCCAATGATTGACAGCACAAACAGCAGTGGAAACTTGACAGTGGCCTTGGGAAAGGTGAGTTCAGCGCGATTCGTAAAAAATGTTTTAACAACCTGCAGCAGGGGTCGAGCAGGATCTGAAAGGAAATAACCTCCGTTAAGGTGAGGCAACCCCATCCAACCATCAAGGCTCCATCAAGAGCATCTTATGCAGGCAGCCAAACCTTGGTCTGCACTGATGAGGGGCAAATACCTCGAAGCAGCTCTCTGTACATTGGTGTCTGGGTTGGCTTATATTTCTAATCATGTTGCAAGTTATGAAGTATTTACCTTCTACTAGAATGGGTCTAATGAGATTGTTTCCTCTTTTCCATAGAAAGAGCTAATTTACATGTATTTGCCAATAAGACTCCATACTAAGCAGATATCATTAAGGAGGGCCAGTTACCCCCATTAAGTTCTTAAAAAGTGAAGATATTAGCACTGCAAAGAAAAAAGACTTAGCTATGCTTGCCACACATTGGTTAGCTAGGAGGAGTAGGAGGCACGGGACCAATGCAAATTATCTTTGTGTTGGTTTCTTGTTAAAGGGTATCAATAAGTTTCAAAAAGTATTTGTAAATGACAGGTGCCTCATAGAGTTTCTATCAGTGGGGGTCTGGGTCCTGAGACCCTCATCAATCACTCAAAACACAACTCTGAAGTTTGTAAATGAGCTATGTTCACAGAACGATGTTCGAGCTCAATAATGTCTATGGGTCCGTGCATTCACTCTCACCAGTAGCGTATCTTGAAAGTCGTAGACCCCAATGAAAAATCTCCAACAGGGCCCCCAACTATCACTGATCTTTAATAGTCATTTCATATGAGCCAAAGCGACCATTTGGATCCCCCTAAGCTACAGGAACTGGGTCCGATTGCATCCTCAGCACCTACTATACTTATGCTTCTGACTCTCACAGAACTGTGTACGAACCCTATTGAGCCCATGCACCATTCCATGTGCATACCTCATGGAGGAGCTGCTGGGTTTAGAGAGGTATTTTGAGTTATCGGTGGTGGGTCTTAGGACCCAGATCACTACTGATCAAAAATCTTGTGCAGTAAAAGTAATGTGAAAAAACTTTTAGAAAATGAGAGTTACACTTTGCCTTTACTTTGAAAGATTTATCCTAAAGTTAAGGGGAAGAAATGAGCAAAAATTCTAATATAAAATATACAATACACAGCATATAGCCCATTATCCCGTTATTCTTCTAAGTAATAGCATTTGTACTTTGTAACAAAAGGCATTATCTTTTATCTAAACATTAAACAATCAGAAAACAAAAAAACACATAAGATTCCGATCCTCTTGTGAAGACGGGGTTAACGACTGTGAGATGTAAGGAAAATGGCATAATTACATTTTCTCTAGAAATAAATAGAAAAAATCGTTATGAGCAGAAGAAAAGGAAAGGTTACATTTACATGTAATATTCAAGGCGAGTATAGACATCACAAAAAATCAAGGTTCTCTCGATGACTGAAAATAACAATAAAGGACAGGAATAACTACAAGAGATAAATGCACATTCAGAACTGTACAGAGGAAAACACGATCGGTAGAAAACTTTTTTGCCTTTTTCAAAATTAAATGTTAACAAAAAAAGATATAGAATGTATCTCTGCTAGTGTTGAGCGATACCATCCGATACTTGAAAGTATCGGTATCGGAAAGTATCGGCCGATACCGGCAAAGTATCGGATCTAATCCGATACCGATACCCGATACCAATACAAGTCAATGGGACTCAAGTATCGGACGGTATTCCTGATGGTTCCCAGGGTCTGAAGGAGAGGAAACTCTCCTTCTGGCCCTGGGATCCATATCAATGTGTAAAATAAAGAATTAAAATAAAAAATATTGCTATACTCACCTCTCCGACGCAGCCTGGACCTCACCGAGGGAACCGGCAGCGTTCTTTGCTTAAAATGCGCGCGTTTACTTCCTTCCGTGATGTCACGGCTTCTGATTGGTCGCGTGCCGCCCATGTGGCCGCGACGCGACCAATCACAGCAAGCCGTGACGTAATTTTCAGGTCCTCAATGCCTAATTCTAGGCATTCAGGATTTTAAAATTACGTTCCGGCTTGTGATTGGTCGCGTCGCGGTCACATGGGCGACGCGACCAATCACAAGCCGTGACGTCACGGGAGGCAGGAAACGCGCGCATTTTAAAATTATGTCACGGCTTGTGATTGGTTGCGTGCCGCCCATGTGACCGCGACGCGACCAATCACAGCAAGCCGTGACGTAATTTCAGGTCCTGAATGCAGAATTAGGCATTCAGGACCTGAAATTACGTCACGGCTTGCTGTGATTGGTCGCGTCGCGGTCACATGGGCGGCACGCAACCAATCACAAGCCGTGACGTAATTTTAAAATGTGCACGTTTCCTGCCTCCCGTGACGTCATGGCTTGTGATTGGTCGCGTCGCCCATGTGACCGCGACGCGACCAATCACAAGCCGGAACGTAATTTTAAAATCCTGAATGCCTAGAATTAGGCATTGAGGACCTGAAAATTACGTCACGGCTTGCTGTGATTGGTCGCGTCGTGGCCACATGGGCGGCACGTGACCAATCAGAAGCCGTGACGTCACGGAAGGAAGTAAACGCGCGCATTTTAAGCAAAGAACGCTGCCGGTTCCCTCGGTGAGATCCAGGCTGCGTCGGAGAGGTGAGTATAGCAATATTTTTTATTTTAATTCTTTATTTTACACATTAATGTTGTTTTGATACCGATACCCGATACCACAAAAGTATCGGATCTCGGTATCGGAATTCCGATACCCGCAAGTATCGGCCGATACCCGATACTTGCGGTATCGGACTGCTCAACACTAATCTCTGCTGGAGATCATCCAATCTGCAAAGATTTAAATTCGTCAAATTGTCCGGATTTTACTGGGAAATTCCATTTGCAAGGAATTTATTCTCCGCCAATTTAGATGTAGAAAAATAAATTAAAACCAATATTCACCTCTCTAGCCAGTCCCGCTGCTCAATGTTCACGCTCCGGTCCTCGTCACTTGTTCTTACCACCGAGGACTGGACAGATTGTTACATTTCTGAGATAGGAGATGGCAGGTGCTACAGATGAGATTCTATGTAGATGGTATCCAGTTAGAGCTCTGCCTGTACTCTTCTTCCTCTTCCCATCTACATAGAATCTTATCAGTCGCAGCTGTCATCTCCGATCTCAATAATGTAACAATCTGTCTAGTCCTCTGTCTCAGTAATGTAACAATCTGTCCAGAATTCCCTGATAAGATATATTACAAAATTTCTTATTATCATGTGTAATATTGATTTATTAATCCATTAACAACCGCCGATACGCCTTTTAATGGAGGCAGTTAAGGGTACTTATGCCTAAGCGCAGCTTTTTAATGGCGCTGAGAAATAAGTGTATAGCGCCCCCAGCGTCAGAATTTCTTCGGGGTCTCGGCTACTGGGGGTAGCTGAGACCCAAGAGAACATGATTTGGGTTGGTTTTAACAAACCCCAATATTGCGATCGCCGTTATTAACGGAATAATGGTGACCACAAAAAAAGTTCAATTTCCATTTTAATTTCTCTCTCCTCTGATGTGATTGCACATCAGAGGAGAAAGAAATTGAATTTTCCGATCCCCCTGGTACCACCGGAGTCCCTGCAACCCCTTGTGAAGTCCCCCTGCCAGCAGCGTCTCCTTCTGAGAAGAAAATGTCGGGCGCATGTGCAGTGTGCCCACTGAGATTTGCCACCTGGCACCTAGCAAGAATAGGAAATTTTTCCTATTGGTTCATTTTGATCACTGTGATACACCCTATCACATTGAACAAAATAAAGAAAATAGTAAATCAAACCCCCCTTTATCACTTCCTTAGTTATTTAAAAATAATAAAATAAAAAAGTATTTATTTCCATTTTCCCATTAGGGATAGAGTTGGGCTAATGTTAGGGTTGGATTAAAGTTAGGGTTGAGCTAAAGTTAGGGTAGGGTTAGGGTTGAGGCTAGGGTTAGGGTTGGGGCTAAAGTTAGGGTTGAGCTAAAGTTAGGGTTGGGCTAGGGTTAGGGTTGTGGTTATGGTTGGGATTAGGGTTAGGGGTGTGTTAGGGTTAGGTTTGTGGTGAAGGTTGGGATTGTGTTGGGGTTATGGTTGGAGTTAGAATTGGGGAGTTCCACTGTTTAGGTATTTCACGGGGTCTCCAAACATGTCATGGTGTCACCATTGATTCCAGACAATTTTGCATTCAAAAAGACAAATGATGCTCCCTCCCTTCTGAGCCCTGTATTACGCCCAAACAGTGGCTTTCCCTCATATATGGGGTATCGGCCTACTCAGGAGAAATTGCACAACAAACTTTGTGGTCCATTTTCTCCTCATACTCTTGTGAAAATAAAAAAAAGGGTTCCAAAGTAAATTTTTTGTTAGAAAAGTAAAATGTTCATTTTTTCCTTCCATGTTGCTTTAGTTCTTATGAAGCACCTGAAGGGTTAATGAACTTATTTTATTTTATGTTATATTGACCCCCCAAACTCACTTCAAATGATTTTGAAAATTTCGTTGGAAAAATGAGAAATCGCTGATCAATTTTTAACCGTTATAACGTCCTAACAAAAAAACAATGTTTCCAAAATTGTGCTGATGTAAAGTAAACTTGAGGGAAATGTTATTTCTTAACTCTTTTGTGTGATATGACTCTCTGATTTAAGGGTACAAAAATTAAAAGTTTGAAAATTGCTAAATTTTCAAAATTCTTTGCCAAATTTCCTTTTTTTTTTCATAAACGCAAGTTATATCGAAGAAATGTTACCACTAACAAGAAGTACAATATGTCATGAAAAAACATTCTCAGAATCAGTTTGTGGCGTTGAAGCGTTCCAGAGTTATAACCTCATAAAATGACAGTGCTCAGAATTGTAGAAAATGGTCATTAAGTACCAAATTGTCTCTGTCACTAAGAGGTTAAATAAAAATAACAACAATTATTATTTAAATAAATAAAGTACAATTTCTAATAAATCTTTTTCCCACCGTATTAATATATTTGTGTTCAGCTCATCCTACTTTACAACCTGCTGCCCTCAGACAGTTTTCTTCTTTTTTTTTTTACACGTATACCTGGATGAAATAGAAGAATGTTGCTCTTTACAATAGAAAAGAAATGTTGTTGCTTGTTCAAGTACATCAGAAAAAAGCATTTCAATTCCTTTATGCTGTTGGCTTATGAGAATATACCACTCCTGGCAAAAATTATGGAATCACCGGCCTTGGAGGATGTTCATTCAGTTGTTTAATTTTGTAGAAAAAAAGCAGATCACAGACATGGCACAAAACTAAAGTCATTTCACATGGCAACTTTCTGGCTTTATGAAACACTAAAAGAAATCAAGAACAAAAAATGTTGTAGTCAGTAATGGTTACTTTTTTAACCACGCATAGGGGGAAAATTATGGAATCACTCAATTCTGAGGAAAAAAATTATGGAATCATGAAAACCAAACAAAAAAACACTCCAACACATCACTAGTATTTTGTTGCACCCCCTCTGGCTTTTATAACAGCTTACAGTCTCTGAGGCCTGGACTTAATGAGGGTCACACAGGACTCTTCATCAATCTGGCTCCAGCTTTCTCTGATTGCTGTTGCCAGATCAGCTTTGCAGGTTGGGCCTTGTCATGGACCATTTTCTTCAACTTCCACCAAAGATTTTCAATTGGATGAGATCCGGACTATTTGCAGGCCATGACATTGACCTTATGTGTCTATTTTCAAGGAATGTTTGCACAGTTTTTGCTCTATGGCAGGATGCATTATCATCTTGAAAAATGATTTCATCATCCCCAAACATTCTTTCAATTGATGGGATAAGAAAAGTGTCCAAAATATCAACATAAACTTGTGCATTTATTGAAGATGTAATGACAGCCATCTCCCCAGTGCCTTTACCTGACATTCAGCCTCATATCAATGACTGTGGAAATTTGCATGTTCTCTTCAGGCAGTCATCTTTATAAATCTCATTGGAATGGCACCAAACAAAAATTCCAGCATCATCACCGTGCCCAATGCAGATTTGCGATTCATCACTGAATATGACTTTCATCCAGTCATCCACAGTCCACGATTGCTTTTCCTTAGTCCATTGTAACCTTGTTTTTTTCTGTTTAGGTGGTAATGATGGCTTTCGTTTAGCTTTTCTGTATGTAAATCCCATTTCCTTTAGGCGGTTTCTTACAGTTCGGTCACAGACGTTGACTCCAGTTTCCTCCCATTCGTTCCTCATTTGTTTTCTTGTGCATTTCCTGTTTTGGAGACATATTGCTTTAAGTTTCTGGTCTTGACGCTTTGATGTCTTCCTTGGTCTACCAGTATGTTTGCCTTTAACAACCTTTCAATATTGTTTGTATTTGATTTTAGACACAGATGACTGTGAACAACCAACATCTTTGCAACATTGCGTGATGATTTACCCTCTTTTAAGAGTTTGATAATCCTCTCCTTTGTTTCAATTGACATCTCTCGTGTTGGAGCCATGATTCATGTCAGTCCACTTGGTGCAACAGCTCTCCAAGGTGTGATCACTCCTTCTTTGATGCAGACTAACGAGCAGATTTAATTTGATGCAGGTGTTAGTTTTGGGAATGAAAATTTACAGGGTGATTCCGCAATTTTTTCCTCATAATTGAGTGATTCCATAATTTTTCCCCTATGCTTGTTTAAAAAAAGTAACCATTACTGACTACCACATTTTTTGTTCTTGATTTCTTTTAGTGTTTCTTAAAGCCAGAAAGTTGCCATTTGAAATGACTGTAGTTTTGTGCCATGTCTGTGATCTGCTTTTTTTTCTACAAAATTAAACAACTGAATGAACATCCTCCAAGGCCGGTGATTCCATAATTTTTGCCAGGGGTTGTAGAATAACGATGGGTGCACTTCAAACCTGAGATCAGTCAGTTTCCTTGTTCTGTCCCGATATCTTTGACAATACTACGGTGGCTTTAAATGTAATATGTTTGTAGGAATCATTTGCCTTATGATTCACTAATTCTAGCAATAAGCTTTAAAGCAAGTTGATTAAATGTGAAACTTTCCATTCTGTTAGCAGCATTTACTTTGGATCCAGGCACCGCCTGTTACTTTTCTTTATCAAGCCTTGAATTTGCCATAACCTTGAAAACATCGATGTGCGTACAGTTTTGAAAAGAGCTAATGGATACGATTCCGAACAATTACTGCCACCATGATTGCTGCACCGCTGACCTTGTTGACATTCTTACAGTGTCACTTATTATTTTGAAGATGATGCTTTAATAGCAGAAAAAAAGGAAACCTGTGGGAGGACTCCTTGTGTATGTCAAACATTACAGAGCACTTTCTTTAAGTGACAGCCCATTAACCTTTTACCAAGAGAGTTCATCTAGGCTTTATTTATATAGAGGGCAAAGAGACAAGTTTGCGAATGATTCGCTAGCTAATGATTTTCTCAATATCTCTATTAATTAGACCGGCAGAAGATATTTAGTCTAAGTGCTTGATAGATCACAAATAATGATGCAGAAAAAAAAAATGAATGAGATGTACTGTACATGGCTGTTAAAAATGTGATTGCATAAAATGAAATTAGATGTAAAAAAACTGATGAAAAGGGTGAATTATAGACATATTGCTCTACTTTTTTTTAACTACTTTTACCCATGTGAAAGCTTTTAAGGGAATCTGTCAGCAGGTCCGTCAGCTATGTAATCTGAGAGCATCTTGATGTAGGGGCAGAGATCCTGTGTCACTTACTGGGCTGTGTTTTGTTGTTTCAATTCAATCATTGTTTTATCAGCAGGAGATTATCACTACAGGACAATTGGTCTCAACATCCTAATTCAACTACGTTCCCATAATGATTAGCAGCTTTCCATCACTAGACAATGCGTAAGCCGAAATCTGTGGTTTCATCTGGTGAAACACAATTTAACAATTGCTCCTGTGAGGATTTTTTTCACGGGAAAGGGTGGAGCAAAACAGTTGTGTGTATGTGTATTGGTAACAAAGAGGAGCGATGTACTGCAGGATGAGCTGTATTGCATATAGAGGGGCTGAGAAGAGTAATATGCTATATGGTGCTATATATAAGGGGGCTAAAAAGCGTGATATACCTATGAATGAGGCTGTATGTGGCGGGCTGAAAAGTATGATATATTGCAGGCTGGAGGTGTGTATGGGGTGCTGAAAAGAGGGATATACTGTAGGATATAGCTGTATAGAAAGTGGCGAACATAGTGATATATTGAAGAATGGGGCTGTATTTAGAGAGGGCTAAAAAAAGTGATATACTGCAGGATGGTGCTATGTATAGAGGTTGAAAGAAGGCGTACATTGCAGGATGGGGCTATGTATAGAGGGACAAAAACAGTGATACACTTCCAGATGAGGTTGTCTATATTAGACTGAAAGCAGTCTTATACTGCACAATGGAGCTATGTATAGGGGAGTAGTACACTTCAGATGGGGCAGTATATATATTATGCTGAAAGAAGTGATATAATGCAGGATGGGTCTGTGTATAGGGTCTGAAAAGAGTTATGTACTGCAGAATTGGGCTCGGTATAGAGAGCTGAAATTAGTGATATACTGCAGGATAGGCCTGCAAAAAGTGATATACCAAAGGATGGGGCTATATATAGGGGGATGAGGATGATATACTGCAGGATGGGGTAGTGTAAAGGTGGTTGAAAAGAGTGATGTTCTACAGGATAGAGCTGTATACAGGAGCCTGAAAGGAATTATATACTGTAAGATGAGTCTATGGAAAAGGGACTGAAAGGAGCGATATGCAGCAGGATAGAGCTGTACATAGGGGGGACTGAGAGATGTGATGTACTGCAAGATGTGGCTGTGTTTAGAGCATCTGACAGTAGTTAAATTGTTCAAGATGGGTCTGTATAAAAAGTGGCGGAGTGGAATGGTGTACTGCAAGGTGGGCTATATGTAGAGGGGCTGAGTAATGTATTGCAGGATGGGGCTACACAAAAATGGGCATGTATGAACAATATACTGCAAGATGGGCCTGAAATGAGTAATATACTGCAAGATGGGAATGTGTGTGGGGGACCAGAGAGGAAGGATATGCTGCGGTATTGGACTGTTAAAGAAGGGCTAGGAGGACCTGAACTGTGTTTGTTGCCTGCCGTTGAGAGATTAGCAATATAAAACTAAAAATTCATCTCTGTTGATGCATATGCCTGAAGATAACCCTCTGCCATATGCATTGGCTTGCAAAAATATTCACCCCCTTGCATTTTTTTTCAGTTTTGTTACCCCACAAGCTGAAATTTCATTTTTTTAGTGTAGCATCAGTTCATGTAAAGAACATATCCACAACTATGAATATTTAGTTTTCTTTTTATTGTGAAGCAAACAACAAATAGTACAAAATAACTGAAAACTTCAGTCTGCATAACTATTCACTCCCCTAAATTCAGTACTTTGTAGAGCCTCCTTTTCTGGTAATTACAGCTGCAAGCAATTTTAGATAAGTCTCTATGAGTTTCCCACATATTGCCGCTGTGATTTTTGCCCATTCCTCAAAACAAAACTGCTCCAGCTTATTCAAGTTAGATGGTTTCCACTGATGAACAGCAATCTTCAAGTCTGACCACAGATGGATTAATGTCTGGGCTTTGACTAGACCACTCCAAAACATTTACACGTTTCCCCTTTAAGCCACTCGAGTGTTGCTTTAGCAGTATGCTTTGGGTCACTGTCTTGTTAGAACGTGACCCTCCGTCCCAGTCTCAAATCACTGACAGATTGAAACAGGTTTTCACAGTATTATAGAATCATAGAATGTTAGAGTTGGAAGGGACCTCCTGAGTCATCGTGTCCAACCCCTGCTCAATGCAGGATTCACTAAATCATTTCAGACAGGTGTCTGTCCAACCTCTGTTTGAATACTTCCATTGCAGGAGAACTCATCAGTCACCTCTCATGACAGCCTGTTCTATTCATTGATCACCCTCAATGTGAAAAAGTTTTTCCTAATATCTAATCTGTATCTTCTCCCTTTCAGTCTCATTCCATTGCTTCCTGTGTTTCCATGTGCAAATGAGAATAATTATGATCCCTCTACACTGTGACATCCCTTCAGATATTTGTGGACAGCTATTAAATCTACTCTTAGCCTTCTTTTTTGCAAGCTAAACATTTCCAGATCCTTTAACTGTTCCTCGCAGGACATACTTTGCAGTCCACTCACCATCCTGGTAGCTCTTCTCTGAACTTGCTGCAGTTTTCAACATCATTTTTAAAATGTGGTGCCAGAACTGGACACAGTATTCCAGATGAAGCTTGACCAAGGAGGAGTGGAGGGGGATAATTATTTCACGTGATCTAGACTCTATGCTTCTCTTAATACATCCTTGAACTGTGTTTGCCTTTTTTGCTGCTGCATGACATTGTTGACTCATGTGCAGTCTGTGATCTATTAGTATACCCAAGTCTTTTTCACAAGTGCTGTTGCTTAGTTCTATTCCTTCCATTCTTCATATGTAATTTCAATTTGTCTTGCTCAGATGTAGAATCTCCCATTTCCTGTTACACACCATTCCATTAGTCACTTCCCATTATTCAAGCTTATCTAAATCCTTCTGAATCCTTTTTCATTCTTCTCTAGTGTTAGGGTACCGTCACACAGTACCATTTTAATCGCTACGACGGCACGATCCGTGACGTCGCAGCGATCGTATGATTATCGCTCCAGCGTCGTAGACTGCGGTCACACGTTGCAATCACGGTGCTGGAGCGATGCCGAAGTCCCCGGTAACCAGGATAAACATCGGGTAACTAAGCGCAGGGCCGCGCTTAGTAACCCGATGTTTACCCTGGTTACCAGCGTAAACGTAAAAAAAACAAACAGTACATACTTACATTCCGGTGTCTGTCCTCCGGCGTTCTGCTTCTCTCCACTGTGTAAGCGCCATAGCCGGAAAGCACAGCGGTGACGTCAGACGTCACCACTGTGCTCGCTTTCCGGCTGGCAGACGCTCACACAGTGCAGAGAAGCTGAGACGCCGGAGGACAGACACCGGAATGTAAGTATGTACTGTTTGATTTTTTTACGTTTACGCTGGTAACCACGGTAAACATCGGGTTACTAAGCGCGGCCCTGCGCTTAGTTACCCGATGTTTACCCTGGTTACAAGCGAACACATAGCTGGATCGCTGTCACACACAACGATCCAGCGATGTCAGCGGGTGATCAAGCGACGAAAGAAAGTTCCATACGATCTGCTACGACGTACGATTCTCAGCAGGATCCCTGATCGCTGCTGCGTGTCAGACACTGCGATATCGTAACGATATCGCTAGAACGTCACGAATCGTACCGTCGTAGCGATCAAAATGGTACTGTGTGACGGTACCCTTAGCTATCCCTCCTAGCTTTGCATTGTCTGCAACTTTGATTAGTTTACCTTCATTTCCCTTATCTAGATCATTTGTAAAACTGTTGAACAACACTGGGGCCAGGACAGAGCCTTGTGGTACTCCACTTGAAACATTTCCATTTGGATGTGCAACCATTTATTACCACTCTTTAAGTACAATCACTGTGCCAGTTGTGAATACACCTAACCGTGGGCTTGTCAATTCCCAATTCATCTGGACCAGGAGATTTAAATTCATTTAATTTAGCTAAGAGTTCCCTCACCATGTCTCTGTTTATGGATAGAGTGGATTATTTTATTCCTTCGATGGCACCGTGAAGATCAGTTGATGTTACATTTGCTTTCTTAGCGAACAGAGATGCGAAATAAGGATTTAAAAGTTTGCCCTTCTAACCATCATTTTGACCACTTCACCATTTTCATCCTGTAAAAATCCTATAGCATCTTAGACTATTCTTTTGCTTTTGATATACCCCAAGTTTTGCTCAATAATTTCCCTTTATTTTGCACCATCCATCTTACTTGCTTATTGCTTCTCAACAGCATTGTCCCTGACTTGTTTGGAGATTTCCATGGCGTTGTTTGGTTAGTGGTGTTTCTAGAATGTGTGATGATCTGAAATATACATTTTCACATAACGCGGTCCTTTTAGGGTCCTTTTAGGCCCTTGTGCAAATCATATGGAGGAACTCAAATAAATAAACTTTTACTATTTATTTCAAAATTGCACAACATTGTAATTATATTTGTTTGCAAAAAGTAAGCTACCGGGCCTACAAGGCCTGGGTTACGCATTCTATGATGTTGCAGCCTCTGCGGCCATTCAGAAAAAGTGTGCATATACTTACAGACCATGTGACAAAGAGGTGGACTTCCTTTCACTAAGCATGTTACTTATGAAGGTAATTGCTTTCACCAGAAATGTTTAGGGACTTCATAGCAAAAGGGTGAATACATATGCACATGCCAATTTTTTTTTTTTTTTATCCCTTACATTTAATTTATGCCTATATTTTTCTCACTTCACTTCACCATCTTAGACTATTTAATGCAGATGCATCACACACAAATCAGATTACAAAAATATTTAAACACAGGTTGTAATGTAACAAAATAGGTAAAAAGCCAAGGGGAGTGAATACTTTTGCAAGCCACAGAATATCAGTAAAGCAGCCTTTGTCGTTTCACATCTGTCAACAGCAGTTCTTCTCTTTACCGCCTAGAGTAGTGTTTGGTTGTAGAGGAATGCAGGGGCTCTGAGAAAACAGTTAATGATATGAAAAATACACAGGCAGCTATACTTCAACACATGGCAGAAGATAAAATTGGTTAAGTAGGATATTGTACAAGAACGTAGTGTACAGAAACGTAAAGTGAAATCTACAATTAGGCTAGTCTTGAAGATTACGCACTGATGTCGGAAC
Organism: Ranitomeya variabilis; assembly: GCF_051348905.1. Taxonomy (NCBI): domain Eukaryota; kingdom Metazoa; phylum Chordata; class Amphibia; order Anura; family Dendrobatidae; genus Ranitomeya; species Ranitomeya variabilis. The sequence goes on along the minus strand of NC_135232.1, from coordinate 1,107,916,303 downwards.
TAGTCAGGAGTGCACAGGAGGAGGAGGGGCCTGCAGAACCAAGGAGAAGCAAGTACTGCTGGGAAAAGTTGCTTTAGCAGTGTTAAAATTTTACCATCCTATCTACTATGCGAAGCTTCATACATAGAGGAGCAGAGAAATGAAAAAGTCATACAAGTATACAAGAAATAATCTTTATGTTGGGCTTAGTCTGTGTAATAATACAAGTTGTCACTTGAAGCAAGGAAGCAAGCTACGACTTGCCTAATTTGGACACATCATCCAAAGAGAGCGATCACTGGAGAAGGACATCATGGGTGGAAGAATTGAAGGAACAAGATGAAGAGGAAGACCAGTAACCCGATGGCTTGATACAATCAAGATAACAGTGAAATCCCTGGTGAACCTATCTAAGCTTGCACATGATCAATCATCCTACAAAGCTTTCATCCATCAAGTCGCCATAGCTTGAGTTTGAGCTAGAGACGATGACTGTTAAATAATAACAACTCCCTTCTAAAAACTCCGTGAATCCAAAGTCACTGACTATCAAGTCACACACTTAATCCAAACCACACTTTGAAGAACAATACAATATGACTGTCCATTGTATGTCTTCTACACTGTTATGATGCCACCAGAGCTGATGGTCCATGTTCAGCCAAATTATCTACCATTTGATGTTTGCTGCTGCCACCATTGCCCAACCACACAGCGTCTGTGTTCTTGCTTTGTATCATATTGCTACACTGTACTGCTGATGCCAGGGAGGCGATTGCTGGCCCTATACTGCCACACATCTTCTTACCTGCCCCATCCTCATTGTTCTGCTGCCTCAGGTACAGCCATATAAGCCACTCATTTCTTGACTGCTCACTCTACTGATACTGGGAAACGTACACAAACATGAAACCACACCTAAATTAGGGTTATTTTTTAAAAGACTTTTTGACAATCCATTGCTTATTCCCTTTGAAAACAGCTAGCCTTTTCATTCTCCCTAAAAAAATAATCATTTTTTGACAGCTCGATAACAAGTCTTTGTATATGCGTAATCATTGTTAGAATAGCAAAGCTATTACAGATCCCCAAACATGGGAAACATTTTTTAATCTTATTTTTTCTCCTTAAATAAAGGGATAATTTTTGAACAACTTGTTAAAAAGCTATCACTTCTTAATTATTCCTCAAACAGAAATAATTTTTCACCCCTTCTGCGAAATAGCCAAGGCTTTTTACATTTACACTGTCTGCATATAAACACCAGCAAGGCAGACAACTGCCCCACAAAAAAAGATAATTTTTGGAACATTTTTACATTAAGTAGCCTTAAATTAAAATTTTACATTAAGTAGCCTTATAGTCTGATGCTGCAGGTTGTTGTTAAATAGGATGTTGAATAGCAAATATAACCATCCATTTACCCTTAGCCAGATAGTTTGAGGTCACAACAATAAGGCTGTATTTGTAAGATAGAGCTCACAGCAGGTTGGTTCAGTGGTTAGCACTAGGGTTGAGCAAAACAGTTCGTTCATTTTCAAAAGTCGCCGACTTTTGGCAAAGTCGGGTTTCGTGAAACCCGACCCGACTCCAGCGTGGGATCGGCCACGTGGTCGGCGATCTTGGCGCCAAAGTCGCGTTTTGTACGACGCCTTGCCCGCCATTTTTTCAGCCAATTAAGGAGTGTGGGCAGCGTGATGACATAGGTTCCGGCCTGGTTTCTGCGGCATCAAACAGCCATATTACCGTTTGGGCTGCAGTGATTTCCGCTGTCAAACACAACATATGCTTTGCACGGAGGAGAGAGAGAGAGAGAGAGATTAAGTAAATGTAAAAAATAATCCACATTGACTTGCATTGGGTTTCGTGTTCCGGTCCGAAACCCGACTTTACAGTAGAATCGGCCGATTTCACGCGATCCGACTTTCGAGAAGGTCGGGTTTCACAAAACCCAACTCGATCCTAAAAAAGCAAAAGTCGTTCAACCCTAGTTAGCACTACTGTTTTGCAGCACTGGGATCCTGGATTCAAATTCCACCAATTTTCACATCTGCAAGGAGTTTGTATGTTCCCCCTTATTTGCGTTGGTTTCCTCTGGGTTCTCTAGTTTCCTCTCACATACACAAAGGCATACTGATAGGTAATTTACTTTGTGATCCCCAATATTGAGAATGACAATAATAATAAGGTCTGTAAAGTGCTGTGGAATATGTTGCTGCTGTATAAGTAAATAAATAATATGGACGCATAATACACTTGTAGGAAATCTTAATGTTATACACATTTTTTCGGGCAATTAGAGGCTTTGCGGTATTTAATTTATACTCCACAACTTACATATTTTCTAGTTTGCTAGAGTTGTTCAATTCATATTTCAAACAATATGCTCTCATCTATGGATGGGCTGACTCGTGGATGTTCAGGTCCTTCCGGTTCTACTGAACTTTATAAAAAGTTTGGTTTGGGGACCCGAACCGTACCTGAACATGATGCTGAACCCAGACCCCATACAATTGATGCCGAACCCGGACCCCATTCTATATGACAGCATGGGAAACACTGGTTCTGATCGGTGGTAATGTGTAAGGCTACTATATTCACCAGCGTATGCCTGGTCTCACTGATAGTGAGAGGATTCACCAGCCGATGCCAGTGCATAGTAAGAAATATGTCAGTGAGATAGTTAGTGAGGTGCTTGTGTATTTTACTGTATATGTTGTAAGAGTCATGTCGGTCTGGTAGTCGGGGGCAGGTATATCTCGCCCAGGTATTTGTCCTATGTGAATTAGGCCACTCAGTATCTTCAGGATAATGATGGGTTAATAAGTGCAGGAATAAAGGATGACCAGCTGGGGGTTTCCAGCGTCAGCCTGGGGCACACAGATTGCCTGACTGTGTGAGACAAACGTGAGTGAGAGCTGTGCTCAAGAACTGTGTGATGTTAGCTGGGTGGGAGTAGCCCCCCAGTTGTTAGGCTAGCAACGTATTGGTTTAGTTAGTGCCGGACAGGCTAGGATTTATTTTTATGTTTTGTTTTATTTGTGTTGCTTTCACTTTAATAAATCTGACCTGAGGTCAGCTTACTCGGAAACCTGCTGTACGCCTCAGAATCCAATGCACAAACCACGTGACCTTTGACCCCAGCAAAGGCAATCCCGGAGTGTTTTGTCACAATGTATTTAGATAAATAAATAAAAGAAAAAATTATGTGGGATCCCCCTTCTTTTTACTAACCAGCTGAGGGAAGGTGGACAGCTGGAGGCTGGTGTTATTATTCTGGGAAGAGGTCAATATCCATGATGTTTCCCAGCCTATTAATATTAGCTCATAGCCGTCTGCATAGCATTTACTGGTTATTAAATTGGTATATCCCCCAAAAAATGATGTGGCGTCTCCCATATATTTAATAACCAGCAAAGCCAAAACAGACAGCACTTCCCCTCTTTTACCCATTTATTAATGTAAAAATAAAAATAAAAGTTATACTTACCTGTCCACCAATAATTCATAATGCTGATGTCCCATGATGAGCACCAATGTTATATCTGGTTGCATTGGTGAGCGGTGACTTGTTTTATTTTTACGTTAATAAATGAAAAAAGGGGATTATTCAGGGAGTGTTTTGTTCAATTAAAGGACTTTTTTCATTGTATGTCTTTATTATTTTTACTATGGGGTTAGTAAAGGGGATGTCTGATAGATGCCTTTCCATTACTAGCCCCTGAGCCTGGTGTCAGGGGACATAAAACAGCTGACTTCAACCTCAAAATCATTACCCTACTTGCTAATGCACCAGGGCAAGTGGGAAGAGTCGGGCGAAATGCCAGAATTAGAGCATCTAATGGATGCGCCTTTTCTGGGGTGGCTGCAGGCTGCTATTTTTAGGTTGGGGAAGGCCAACAACCATGGCCCCTAACCAGCCTGAAAATACCAGTTCGCAGCAGTCAGCTTTAGCTTGGCTGGTTATAAAAAATGGAAGGCCATCAGGCCATTTTCTTAAATGATTTAATTAAATTATTTTAAAAAATGGTGTGGAGGCCAAGATAAAGCTGACAGCTGAGTGCTGCAGGCCAGAGCTGTCAGCTTTACCTGCCCTGGTTATCAAGAATAGAGGAGACCCCACATTTTAAAAGAAATTATTATTATTTTTTTACACAGTGCACCGGCCAAGCACAGTTATGCCAATGGTTGACATGGCTGTGATGGGGCTGGAAGTGTCCACACAAAAAAGCTTGTGTTTGGGCTGCTGAACCCGAGCAGTCACACAGACTTCCGGGAGAAGTTCAGGGTCCATGAAAGGACACTAGGTGTCTGGTACAGACCCCGAACTTAACCGCTCTGGTTTGCCCATCTCTACTCATATTTTATAATAATGGTCACAAATCTCCTACAGTTGTGCACAATTTGTCTGAATGGATCGGTAGAGTTCAGAGATGAGTGGGTTAGCCAACATTTGAATTCCCCTGGACATGTGTTTTTTCCCCAGGAAATTTGCTTCTTCTTAAGAGAGTTTATACTCTCTAAACCCCAGAGTATATTGAGTGTAATATTTAGAAATAAATAAATACAATATTCATTATGCTCACCCTCAGGTCACCTCTCCAGCCCCTCCGGCTGTTCACCATCACTCATCGATTCATCTTCGGATCTACAGCTGCTCATGTTGGAATCTTTGGTCCTCTAGCACTATGTTGGACTTTTGGATGTAATATAACCTGGTAGGGTTCTGCACAAGCATGTAATAAGTCAGCAGTGTCATAAAGTGATGCCATGCACCGTAACCATTAGTGCACATGGGATGAACGATCAGAAGATGTGTTGAAGACCAGACAGATGGTGGTGAGTAGCAGAGGGGCTAGATAGGTGAATAGGGAGGTGAGAATGGTGGGTTTTTTTTGTAGCCTTTCTAGCTTGATGAGCATCAACAATTTTTCTTCTTACAATGCTTTGCTATGATTAATTTCCACAAACATTTTTTGAAGATCATACTTGATGATAAATCCCTGTTCTGTACATAAAATAGGTAGCCCAGTCACTTCTGATTTGTCATCTCGTTGATTGAAAATACCAGATTGATGGAAAATACTCCAATTTCACCTCCAAGTTATCTGTTAATTGAAAAGGTTCACATAATTTTGCCATTTATTTAAATGTGATGATAATGGATCATTTCCCCAAATAATACAAATTACAATTACAATATTTTTGACTCACTTGTTTGACTGTTTTTTTCTATCTTCTATCTAGACCCTAAAAATGTGGTGCAGTTTTATGTCCAATTTATGCAGAAGTATGGAACATTCTGAAGCATTCACAGATATAGAAATCATATCTATTTGTATAGGTGTGTATAAATATATGTATATATAGTATATAATAGATCTAAGTAACATATTTTCACTTTCCTTAATGTTTCTTAAAAGAAACAATTATAATTAGCAGAAATGTTCCCTGTCAGCCACGTACGAGAAGCAATGTACCTAGTACATATTCCTTTTTATAAGGAAAGTGCTTATAAATTGTTTTTATTTCTTGCGAGACATAAAGGGATGACAAATTTGTTCTTGACAGCATTGTTTCACAACAGTACATTGCTATCTTCTATTAAAGAAGGCGGAAAAAGTTCCCTTTTGTGGTTAGGTCTTGTAAAGAAAGAAATAGAATTCATGCTTTGTGTGTAATGCTTACCATTCAGAAATACAAAGACAAAAAAAACAAGCAAAACAAAAAACCCAAAATTCAATAAAATAAAAAATATATATTTTTTTAACATGTAATAAATAACTGTTTGGACCTTCAATGACAGCCATTCATAATGTATACAATGCTGTTAATGGCTGCAGAAAGCTCATCTCCTATTACCAAGAGTCACAAAGGAGCTCGATGATAAAAGATAATAGAAGATAGAAGCTGTATAGTCTAAATTACATTCTTTCAATACACTATTATACTGTTTCTTCTTGTTGAACCTTTTTCCTCAACCTTTCCTTTGGTTGAATGTGCAGATTCAACCACGCGCACACTCACACTTACACTCATACAAGTTTTAATGTTTTATACAGTATCTCCAGTTACAGACTCTTATGACTCGTCTCATCTCCTAACGTGTCTGTATTAATGGATACTTGTATTCCCAATGAAGTAACAATTCTGTAGCATATTTCCTTAAAACGCATTGTTCCTGTTATTCATCCAGGATTTTTTTTTATTAAATAGATAACTGGGTGTGTCACTATACACTCTGACAATCCTGTAAAATCAGTGCCGTATGGGGACACATACCTCTGTATAACTACTTACATTTTAAAGTAGCCATTCACTAACATCTTAGTTGCTAAATGGCTTGCTGCAATCACTGTGCATTAACACCCACTACTCTACAACTGTACCAATACTCTTTTCAACAATTTTTTTGAGGCTGTCATACCAACTAAATGGACTCCAGACAGTGGAATAGTCTATGAGTGAGAAATACAATACTGATAAATGTTTAACAAGTGTTTTGATTAGTGTTGAGCGATACCGTCCGATACTTGAAAGTATCGGTATCGGAAAGTATCAGCCGATACCGGCAAAGTATCGGATCTAATCCGATACCGATACCCGATACCAATACAAGTCAATGGGACACCAAGTATCGGACGGTATCCTGTATGGTTCCCAGGGTCTGAAGGAGAGGAAACTCTCCTTCAGGCCCTGGGATCCATATCAATGTGTAAAAGAAAGAATTAAAATAAAAAATAGGGATATACTCACCCTCCGACGCAGCCTGGACTTTACCGCCATAACCGGGAGCCGTTGTACCTAAGAATGCGCGCTTGAAGGGCCTTAGATGAGGTCACTGCGCTCTGATTGGTCCGTAGCGGTCGCGTGACCGCTACGCGACCAATCACAAAGCAGTGACGTCACCTAAGGTCTTTCAAGCGCTTGAAATACCTTAGAAGACGTCCGCAGCTTCTGATTGGTCGCGTAGCGGTCGCGTGACCGCTACGCGACCAATCACAAAGCAGTGACGTCTTCTAAGGTATTTCAAGCGCTTGAAAGACCTTAGGTGACGTCACTGCTTTGTGATTGGTCGCGTAGCGGTCACGCAACCGCTACGGACCAATCAGAGCGCAGTGACCTCATCTAAGGCCCTTCAAGCGCGCATTCTTAGGTACAACAGCTCCTGGTTACGGCGGTAAAGTCCAGGAGCCACCGGAGAGGTGAGTATATCCCTATTTTTTATTTTAATTCTTTATTTTACACATTGATATTAATCCCGATACCGATTCCCGATACCACAAAAGTATCGGATCTCGGTATCGGAATTCCGATACCCGCAAGTATCGGCCGATACCCGATACTTGCGGTATCGGAATGCTCAACACTAGTTTTGATGCTTATATAGCATGAAATGTGGCCAAGAACATGTAATACCCTATGGGTGAGCAATATAATACCTTTACATTTTGAACAAGCTTTTTGAGGCTTTTATACCAACAAAATGGATTCCAGACCATGGAATAGTCTATGGGTGAGCAATGTAATACCAATAAGGATATGTGCACGCAGTGAGTACAATTTCTCCACTATTTCTGCATCTCTTGGCAGGAAAAATGCAACTACTGTCTTTGATGTGTTTTGACGCATTTGTGATTGATTTGAGTGAAGTCAAAAAGTGAAAAATGCAGGGTCCCCCTGTAATTAATAACCAGCAAAGGCTGGGCAGACAGCTGCGGGTTGATATTTATAGCCTAGGAAGGGGCCATGGATATCGTCTCTGTCCCACACTATAAACATCAGCTTTCAAACACTCCAGAAATGGCGAACCCATAAGATGTGCCAAATTAGGAACTTAGCCTCGCTCTTCCCACTTTTCCTGGTGCGATGGCAAGTGGGCTGATAATATTGGGGTTGATGTCACCTTTGTATTGTCAGGTGACATCAAACCCAGGGGTTAGTAATGGAGAGGCCTCTATAAGATGCCCCCATCACTTTATCCACAGTTAAATTGTCAAAAAAAACCTCCCAGAACAAAGTCCTTTATTTGAGAAAATGACACAGACTCCTTTATTGACTCTAAATTAACCAAAAACATGTATACCCACCAAACGCCCAATCTATTGAAAGCAATGACCTATGTAAAAGAATTAAAATAATAAACAACCATATTCCTCATCTGTTCATCTAGATGGCACGCTGCATTTTTGCATGATAGAAACAATAGAGAAAATGGAGTTCCATACACATAAATAAGTTTTAAAAATTTATGTTTTATTGCAAATAATACTGCACAAATTGTCACAAAAAGTAACACAACCATGAAACAAAAAAAGACCCTAGTAAGAAATAGATAGGTCTCAGGCATGCAAATTGGTAATATGAGCCATTACCATGGTATTAGTATAACGCACTATAAACTTTAATGACACCCAAAATAAATATTGTTCATATAACATCAGTGTTAACCTTTGGTGTTGGATATCCCTCTCATAATGCGTTCCCCTTAGGCTGTCATAATGAATAGGGTTGAGCGACCTTTACATTTATAGGATCGGGTCGGGTTTCACGAAACCCGACTTTCTCAAAAGTCGGGTCGAGTGAAATCGGCCGATCCTATAAAAAAGTCGGGGTCGGGGTCGGCCGAAACTCGAAACCCAATGCAGTGCATTGGGTTTCCAATGGTTCCCAGGGTCTGAAGGAGTGGAAACTCTCCTTCAGGCCCTGGGATCCATATTTAAGTGTAAAATAAAGAATTAAAATAAAAAATATCGCCATACTTACCGTCTGATGCGCCCTGGTACTAAGCGGGAACCTTCCTTCCTTAGAATCAGCCTTCCAGGACCTTGCGGTGACGTCGCGGTGACGTCGCGGCTTGTGATTGGTTGCGCGGCCGCCCATGTGACCGCTCGCGCGACCAATCACAAGCCGCGACGTCACCGTGATGTCACCGAAGGTCCTGGAAGGGCTGATTCTTAGGAAGGAAGGCTGCCGGAAAGAAGCCGAGGGTGAGTATATTCCTATTAGGTATATACTCACCCTCGGACGCGCCCTGCTTCTTTCTGGCAGCCTTCCTTCCTAAGAATCAGCCCTTCCAGGACCTTCGGTGACGTCACGGTGACGTCGCGGCTTGTGATTGGTCGCGCGAGCGGTCACATGGGCGGCCGCGCGACCAATCACAAGCTGCGACGTCACCGCGACGTCACCGCAAGGTCCTGGAAGGCTGATTCTAAGGAAGGAAGGTTCCCGCTTAGTACCAGGGCGCATCAGAGGGTAAGTATAGCGATATTTTTTATTTTAATTCTTTATTTTACACTTAAATCTGAATTCCGATACCAATTCCCGATATCTTAAACATATCGGGAATCGGTATCGGAATTCCGATTCCAGATTCAGAAGATCGCCGACTTCATGGCCGACCCCACACAGGGGTCGGGTCGGGTTTCATGAAACCCGACTTTGCCAAAAGTCGGCGACTTCTGAAAATTGCCGACCCGTTTCGCTCAACCCTAATAATGAACAATACCTCTACAAGGGAAAAGAAAAATACAGTGCATCTAGTTGCATAATAGCTTACCCATGATGGACGTAACAAAATGCCAAGGGACCGGATCCATCCCCTGACGCGCATTTCGCGTAGGCTTTATCAAAAGGGACACAAATGAACACAATGACATAGGCTCCTTTATTGACTCTAAATTAACCAAAAACATTTATACCCACCAATCGCCCAATCTATTAAAAGCAATGACCCATGTAAAAGACTTCAAATAATAAACAACCATATTCCTCATCTGTACATCTAGATGGCAAGCTGCATTGTTGTATGATGCGACTATACAGCCTGCTATCCAGCAGAGACACTGAGCTGCGCATGCTTACTTATCTGAGTGCCTAGAAGTGACATGCTAAATTTGAGTGGAGCTCATATCGAATGAACTCCTTTAACCTCAGTGATGTAACCTCGGGCATCAGAAAGTTCTCACACTCATGTTACCGTCAGAAAGGTCAGAGCTATTGAACTCAGTTCAACTTAATTACGTCAGCGTGAGGCACTGAGTCTATGGCCGGCATCACACTGGCATGTTTTACGGACATATGAGAGGCGCAGAAAATATGGATTGCATACGGTACAATGATTCTCTATGGCCCAGCTCCTATCTGCTGTATTTTACGGATCCGTATTATACGGTCTTGTACGGCCATAGAAAATCGCAGCATGCTGCGTTTGTCAGCGTATTGCACAAAAAATCCGCCAATGAAAGTCTATGGGGGCGAGAAAATTATGGATTACACACGGACCATCCGTGTGACTTGCGAGAAATACGCAGCGGTGTTCTCTAGAAAAGCCGGTAATTCAGTGTGGTGTACAATAAAATCACACTGACAGAATAGTATAGAATAGAATAGGTAGAATAAATGTGTACACATAGAATAGTTACATAGTTACATAGTTATTAAGGTTGAAGGAAGACTTTAAGTCCATCTAGTTCAACCCATAGCCTAACCTAGCATGCCCTAACATGTTGATCCAGGGGAAGGCAAAAAAAACCCATGTGGTAAGAGTAAGCTCCATCATGGGGAAAAAAATTCCTTCCCGACCCCACATACGGCAATCAGACTAGTTCCCTGGATCAACGCCTTATCAAGGAATCTAATATATATACCCTGTAATATTATACTTTTCCAGAAAGGTATCCAGTCCCATCTTAAATTGAAGCAATGAGTCACTCATTACAACATCATATGGCAGAGAGTTCCATAGTCTCACTGCTCTTACAGTAAAGAATCCGCGTCTGTTAATATGCTTAAACCTTTTTTCCTCCAGACGTAGAGGATGCCCCCTTGTCCCTGTCACCGGTCTATGATTAAAAAGATCAGCAGAAAGGTCTTTGTACTGTCCCCTCATATATTTATACATTAACATAAGATCACCCCTTAGTCTTCTTTTTTCCAAAATAAATAGCCCCAAGTGTAATAACCTACCTTGGTATTGCAGACCCCCCAGTCCTCTAATAACCTTGGTCGCTCTTCTCTGCACCCGCTCCAGTTCAGCTATGTCTTTCTTATACACCGGAGACCAGAACTGTGCACAGTATTCTAAGTGTGGTCGCACTAGTGACTTGTATAGAGGTAAAATTATGTTCTCCTCATGAGCATCTATGCCTCTTTTAATGCATCCCATTATTTTATTTGCCTTTGTAGCAGCTGCCTGACACTGGCCACTGAATATTAGTTTGTCATCCACCCATACACCCAGGTCTTTTTCATTGACGGTTTTGCCCAGAGTTTTAGAATTAAGCACATAGTTATACATCTTATTACTTCTACCCAAGTGCATGACCTTACATTTATCCCCATTAAAGCTCATTTGCCATTTAATAGGTATATATATATATGTCAGTGAGACACATATATATACTGTATATATATTTATATTTCATATAGCGCTAGATAGCAGAAAAGCCAGTAATTCAATTGCCGGCTTTTGCTATCTCCTTCACAAACCCGACAGGATATGAGACATGGTTTACATACAGTAAATCATCTCATATCCCTTCTTTTATTACATATTCCTCTTTACTAATGTAACAAGTGTCTCTGTGTAAAATTTGGGGTATCTAGCTATTAAATTAAAGGGTTAAATCCCAGAAAAAATTGGCGTGGGCTCCCACACAATTTTCTCCGCCAGAGTGCGAAAGCCAGTGACTGAGGGCAGATATTAATAGCCTAGAGATGGACCATGGTTATAGGACCCCCCTGGCTAAAAACATCTGCCCCCAGCCACCCCAGAAAAGGCACATCTGGAAGATGCGCCTATTCTGGCACTTGGCCACTCTCTTCCCATTCCCGTGTAGCGGTGGGATATGGGGTAATGAAGGGTTAATGTCACCTTGCTATTGTAAGGTGACATTAAGCCAGGTTAATAATGGAGAGGCGTCAATTATGACACCTATACATTATTAATCCAATAGAATGAAATGGTTAATAAAACACACACACATCATTAAAAAGTATTTTAATTAAATAAAGACACATGGTGTTTTAATATTTTATTATACTCTTAATCCACCTGAAGACCCTTGTCACCTGAAATAAAGTTAAACAAAACAAACAACAATATTCCATTCCTTCTGTCATTACAGTCTTGTCCCATGCTGTAAATCCATCTGAAGGGGTTAAATCATTTTACACCCAGGAGCTCTGCTAATGCAGCTGTGCTCCTGTCTGTAAAACTTTGTGAATGAATGGAATGCAGGGGAATGCCCTGCAGTTACCTCAAGTCATGGTGATGCGCCCTCTGCTGGATGAACTCATATGAACTCGAGCCTGGGAACTTTTCAGAATATTTTCCCAGGCTCGAGTTCATATGAGTTCATCCAGCAGAGGGCGCAGCACCATGACTCGATGTAACTACAGTACATTCCCCTGCATTCCATTCATTCACAAAGTTTTACAGACAGGAGACACTTGTTACATTAGTAAAGAGGAATATGTAATAAAAGAAGGGATATGAGATGGTTTACTGTATGTAAACCATGTCTCATATCCTGTCGGGTTTGTGAAGGAGAGAGGAAAAGCCAGCAATTGAATTACTAGCGCTGAATTAACCCCTTAGTGACAGCCAATACGTCTTTTAACTGACCTGACATATAAGAGAATAGCCTCCCCATACAGGTGACAATCCAGCATCTGTTGGCTGTACACTATAGCTGACAACTTGCTGTATCAGCCACGATCAGTGTTTGCACCATCCATATCTGTTTAACCCCTTAGATGCTGCTGTCAATAGTGACTACATCATTATAAATGGTTAACAGAGTGTGGGGGCTTCCTCTTTATCCAAATTGGTGCCCTCAGATCATGATTTTGTGGTCCTGATGTTTGCCATGGCAATTCACGACCAAATACCAACCTAATAGTCTGCCGGCTGTAGTAATCTGTTCAGAAGTTAGAGACATTTAGGTGATAAAAATACACATTTTCATTTCTGTCATGCCACTTTGCATTAATTCCTGTAAAGCACCTGAGGAGTTAATAAACTACCTGACTGCAGTTTTCAATAGGTCAGGGGGTGCGGATTTAAAAATGGTATAACTTTGGGGGGTTTCCCAATATATAGGACCCCTAAAGTCACTTCAAACATGGATAAGTCTCTAAAAAAATAAATTTTGTAAATTTTCTTGAAAAAATGAAAAATTGCTGCTACATTTTTAAACCTCCTAAAATGCTACCAAAATAAAATAACATTTTACAAATGGTGCTGATGTAAAGCAGACATGTGGGAAATGTTATTTATTAATGGTTTGCTGTGGTATGACCATCTGGATTAAAGGGATAATCATTCAAATTTTGAAAATTGCTAATTTTTTAATATTTTTCTCAAATTTTTGATATTTTTTATAAATAAACACAAAACATATTGACCTAAATTTACTATTATCATAAAGTATAATGTGTCTCGAAAAAACAATCTCAAAATCAATGGGATTTGTTGAAGCGTTGCAGAGTTATTAGCACATAAAGTGACACTGGTCAGATTTCAAAAATTTGGCTCCGTCACTAAGGGGTTAAATATAAATATATATATATATATATATATATATATATATATATATATATATATACCGTATTTTCTGGTGTATAAGACGACTGGGCGTATAAGACGACCCCCAACTTTTCCATATAAAATATGGAATTTGGGATATGCCCGCTGTATAAGACGGGGGTCATCTTATACACCCAGTCATCTTATACGGCGTGTGGTTCCCAGGGTCTGAAGGAGAGGAAACTCTCCTTCAGGCCCTGGGATCCATATTCATGTAAAAAATAAAGAATAAAAATAAAAAATATGTATATACTCACCCCTCCGAGAAGCCTGGCTGTCACCGCTGCAAGCGTCTGCCTCCGTTCCTAAGAATTGCAGAGCATGAAGGACCCTCGATGAAGTCCCAGTCCTGTGATTGGTCCATGACCGCTCATGTGACCGGTCACCTGACCGTGACGTCATCGAAGGTCCTTCACGCTCTGCAATTCTTAGGAACGGAGGCAGACGCTTGCAGCGGTGACAGCCAGGCTTCTCGGAGGGGTGAGTATATACATATTTTTTATTTTTATTCTTTATTTTTTACATGAATATGAATCCCAGGGCCTGAAGGAGAGTTTCCTCTCCTTCAGACCCTGGGAACCATCCAGGATCGCTCCCTGCACATGCCGTACCTGGCGTATAAGACGACCCCCGACTTTTGGGACAATTTTTAGGGGTTAAAAAGTAATCTTATACGCCGGAAGATACAGTATATAGACTGTATATATGTTTTTAAGAATATTTGAGCCGATGGAATCATGATATGTCCATTTTGCAAGCCTGCGTGAAAAAAACGCCGTACGGAAGCCATACAGATGCCATACGGATGACACACGGATAAATTTGTGCGTAAAAATCGCATACTCACATTGAATACGGAACAGTGTTTGGGGACAATTTCTGCATATTACGGCCATAAAAAACGGACCGTATTTTCATACGCCTAGTGTGACGCCGGCCTAAGTCATTTGTTCAAATAAAGGACTTTATGCTGAGTGTTATTTTTTTGACAATGGGTCAATGGGTATTGCTCCCTTCCCTGGCTATAAACATCAGCCCCCAGTCGTCAGCTTTCCCAATGCTGGTTAAGAAAATTTTGGGGGAACTCTTGCCATTTTTTTCAGCAAATCATTTATTTATTAATAAAAGTAAATGTACAGTAAGCTACGCAAGCAAAGCACTGATCATATGTTTCACTCACATTTTTATATCTATCTTTCTGTATCTAATCTATTACAGTATCTATCTATATATAGAAGAATATTTCCGTTGAAAACTATGTGTAAATTACATAAAGAATTGGTCTATGTAAAAGCATATGTTAAAATCACATTGCAATTGGATCACATTCGCTTGAAAATCGGATGCCATTCGGATGCTAGGTGCTAAATATCACATTATACACGCAAGAAAATTGCATGACACTTGTCCCACTTTTCTGGACGGATATTGGACCTTTTTTTTATGGTGATGGGTATGAGCCCTTAGTATGATGGCTCAGCTTCAGCACCAGTATGAACACTACAGGCCTCTGATTCATTATACTGTGCACACACAGGCCTAGACAAACACTCTCTCCCTCCAATACAAGGTATCACAGAGCTGTGTAATGGTGCCAGTGTGCCGAGCCGGATGGCTCCTGTCTTTTTATAATCCCTGATGATGTGAGATGGCCAGCCAATCACAGTAATGCCTCAACCAAGACGTTTGCTCATCCCTAGTATGAACCGCTGAGGACTCTCAAATTTTTCAAATTTTAATATTTTTCCATCTACTGGTTAACACAGTACAAAGATATATATTTTTTGATACATTTCTGTATTCTTTGATGACACATGCGAATGTATAATATCCTACTTTCATGTCAAAAAATTAGATATGAAATAAAATTATGATCACACCCTCCCCAATGATAAAAAATTAAGACTTGAAAATAAAAAAAAAAATGATTAAAGATTTTTTTTTCTAAGCTGGACTAATATCCTATAAGTCATTGATTTATTTTTGTTTTCATGAGCAGTATACATTGATTGAAATAGAGAATTATGTAATGATCTGCGTTCAGAAAGCTTGCAGTCATTCTTCTACCCTCACTGTTATAATTCAAGGTTTTTCATGTTCTTCAGATATCAGTAAAGCGTTGAACCTTTACCAATACTTTATACAGTTAACATATGACAAAAAACATATACATTCAGTGATATCGTAATTATATCATATACAATAACAATGAAATGATTTAATTCGTTATTGTATACTAGCTATTGAACCCGTTCTACGCCCGGGTGGCGAGCATTTATATTGGTATATGGTCTCCATCCTGGTATGTGCTGCTCCCATCTTGCTCTCCCATCCTGTCATGTGCTGCTCCATCCTGCGCCCCCATCCTGTCATGTGCTGCTCCACCGTGTCATGTGCTGCTCCATCCTGCATCCCCATCCTGTCATGTGCTGCTCCACCGTGCCATGTGCTGCTCCTTCCTGCGCCCCATCCTGTCATGTGCTGCTCCACCGTGCCATGTGCTGCTCAATCCTGCGCCCCATCCTGTCATGTGCTGCTCCACCGTGTCATGTGCTGCTCCATCCTGCATCCCCATCCTGTCATGTGCTCCCATCCTGCGCCCCCATCCTATCACGTGCTGCTCCATCCTGCGCCCCCATCATTGCGGGCGGCTGTGCGGAGTGCGGGCGGCTGTGCGGAGTGCGGGCGGCTGTGCTGAGTGCGGGCGGCTGTGCTGAGTGCGGGCGGCTGTGCTGAGTGCGGGCGGCTGTGCGTGGCGCTGCTGGGTGCGGGCTGCTGTGGGTGACTGTGCTGGGTGCGGTGGCTGTGCTGGGTGCAGCGGCTGTGTGTGGCTGTGGGCGGCGGCTGTGCTGGGTGTGGCGGCTGTGCGCGGCTGTGCTGGGTGTGGTGGCTGTGCTGGGTGCGGCGGCTGTGGGTGGCTGTGCTGGGTGCAGCGGCTGTGCGTGGCTCTAGGCAGCTGTGCGTGGCTGTGGGCGGCTGTGCGTGGCTGTGCTGGGTGCGGCGGCTGTGGACGGCTGTGCTGGGTGCGGTGGCTGTGCTGGGTGCGGCGGCTGTGCGTGGCTGTGCTGGGTGCAGCGGCTGTGCTGGGTGCGGCGGCTGTGCTGGGTGCGGCGGCTGTGCGTGGCTGTAGGCGGCTGTGCATGGCTGTGGGCGGCTGTGCTGGGTGCGGTGGCTGTGCTGAGTGCGGCGGCTGTGCTGAGTGCAGGCGGCTGTATGTGGCGCGGCTGTGCGTGGCTGTGCTGGGTGCGGGCGGCTGTGGGTGGCTGTGCTGGGTGCGGCGGCTGTGGACGGCTGTGCTGGGTGCGTTGGCTGTGCTAGGTGCAGCGGCTGTGCGTGGCTGTGGGTGGCTGTGGGCGGCTGTGCTGGGTGCGGCGGCTGTGCTGGGTGCGGCGGCTGTGCGTCGCTGTGCTGGGTGCGGTGGCTGTGGTTGGTGCGGCGGCTGTGCGTGGCTGTGCTGGGTGCGGCGGCTGTGGACGGCTGTGCTGGGTGCGGTGGCTGTGCGTGGCTGTAGGCGGCTGTGCGTGGCTGTGCTGGGTGCGGCGGCTGTGCTGGGTGCGGCAGCTGTGCGTGGCTGTAGGCGGCTGTGTGTGGCTGTAGGCGGCTGTGCGTGGCTGTGCTGGGTGCGGCGGCTGTGGACGGCTGTGCTGGGTGCGGTGGCTGTGCTGGGTGTGGCGGCTGTGCGTGGCTGTGGGCGGCTGTGCGTGGCTGTGGGCGGCTGTGCGTGGCTGTGCTGGGTGCGGCGGTTGTGCTGGGTGCGGCGGTTGTGCTGGGTGCGGCGGCTGTGCTGGGTGCGGCGGCTGTGCGTGGCTGTGGGCGGCTGTGCGTGGCTGTGCTGGGTGTGGCGGCTGTGGACGGCTGTGCTGAGTGCGGCGGCTGTGCTGGGTGCGGCGGCTGTGCGTGGCTGTGGGCAGCTGTGCGTGGCTGTGCTGGGTGCGGCGGCTGTGCTGGGTGCGGCGGCTGTGCGTGGCTGTGCTGGGTGCGGCGGCTGTGCTGGGTGCAGCGGCTGTGCGTGGCTGTAGGCGGCTGTGCTGGGTGCGGCGGCTGTGCGTGGCTGTGCTGGGTGCGGTGGCTGTGGTGGGTGCGGCGGCTGTGGGTGGCTGTGCTGGGTGCGGCGGCTGTACTGGGTGCGGCGGCTGTGGGCGGCTGTGCATGGCTGTGGGCGGCTGTGCGTGGCTGTGGGCGGCTGTGCGTGGCTGTGGGCGGCTGTGCGTGGCTGTGCTGGGTGCGGCGGCTGTGCGTGGCTGTGCTGGGTGCGGTGGCTGTGGTGGGTGCGGTGGCTGTGGACGTAAGTGGCGTAAGTAACAAATAGCTGTGGCATGAAGTGCCACAGGCTCATGGCACAGCAATTTGTTACTTGCGGAGGGTGAGTATACTTACCTATCCCGTTCCACCGACGCCATTCCGGGACATGAATATCCCCCTGCTCCCGGAATCGGCGCCTGCGCAGTCCGCGCCTTCCGGCGCCATTTTCTTGAAGACACATTGCAGTGTGTCTTCAAGAAAATGGCGCCGGAAAGCGCGGACTGCGCAGGCCCCTTTTCCGGCACCAGGAGGACAGATTTTCTGTGTCCTCCTGGTGCCGGAAAAGGCGCCTGCGCAGTCTGCGCTTTCCGGCGCCATTTTCTTGAAGACACACTGCAATGTGTCTTCAAGAAAATGGCGCCGGAAAGCGCGGACTGCGCAGGCGCCGATTCCGGGAGCAGGGGGATATTCATGGCCCGGAATGGCGTCGGTGGAACGGGACAGGTAAGTATACTCACCCTCCGCCTCCTGGCTCGTCCCTGTTTCTCTGTTGGAGATCGCGGTGTGCATTCAGCGCTTACGCATACCGCGATCTCCTGGGAGCGTCGCTCTGTGGGGTCCAGACTGCGCCGGCGCTTGCGCTTGCGCAGTCTATAAAGGCTTCGGACAGAGTGACGCTCCCAGCATTATATTATAGATGATATAATTACGATATCACTGAATGTATATATTTTTTGTCATATGTTAACTGTATAAAGTATTGGTAAAGGTTCAACGCTTTACTGATATCCGAAGAACATGTAGAGAGCAAGTCAGGTAGCGGGTGTAATCAGTGGTCCTCACCTCTGTGAGCCCACCTCATACCTAGCAGATAATTTCTGTTACACTCAGTCAGTATATGCTTCTAACAGTCATGGGTGGAGTGGAGCAACTGTTAACCTGTTAAGTGCCACTGTCAATCCCTTACGGTGGTATTAAAGAGCTGGTATGTGGCGCATCATTTGATGCGCTCATCGGTGAACATGATGATGGGACCCTGATGGGTTGCTCTGATATCAAAGGATCTGTTGGAGACCTCAGTGACTGTCATCACAGAGCTCTGATGAGAACCAGCCTGTGTCCAGGCTTCAAGGGAGACTGATTTTTGCTGTATAAGTTCAAGTCCTATAACGGGATTTACAAATAGAGTAAAAATTAAAAAAGCAAACCATAACATAAAAGGTCGAATTAACTTACTCTTCATTAAAAATAAATATATACACAGCTCTGTCAAAAATTAAGAGACCACCACATCAAAACCCTGTCATGGGCAGCCCAATCTCCAGACCTGAACCCCATTGAAAACCTCTGGAATGTAATCAAGAGGATGATGGATAGTCACAAGCCATCAAACATAGAAGAACTGCTTACATTTTTTGCCCCAGGAGCAGTGTGATAGACTGGTGGAAAGCATGCCAAGACGCATGAAAGCTGGGATTAAACATCATGGTTATTCCACTAAATATTGATTTCTGAACTCTTCCTGAGTTGAAACATTAGTAGTGTTGTTTCTAAATGATTATAAACTTTTTTCTTTGCATTATTTGAGGTCTGAAAGCACTGTTTTTTTTAAAAAAAATTGACCATTTTTCTTTGTCAGAAAAAAAATACAAATGTATGCATTGCTTGGAAATTCGGAGACATGTTGTCAGTAGTTTATAGAATAAAAGAACAATTTACATTTTACTCAAAAATATACCTATAAAGAGAGAAATCAGACAAACTGAACATTTTGCAGTGGTCTCTTAATTTTTGCCAGAGCTGTATATAAAAAAAAACATCTGTGCCATCGCCGCATCCAGTACAGACTGATCTATTAAAATATAACATTAATTAACTACATAGATAAATTAAACACAATAAGCAGAAAAAAAATTCAAAACTTTAAAATTGCATCAAAATGTCATATTTATTCCAAAATATTATAAATAAAAACATTGTCCAGCCCCCAAAAATAAGCAATAACACAGCCCCATCTACTGAAAATTGAAAACATTACAGGTTTCTGAAAATGATGACATGCTCAATAATTTTTTTTGCAAACTTCTGAATTTCTGATTTTTTAAACCACTAAAATAATTTTAAAAAACTGGTATTGCTGTAATCATACTGACAAGAAGAATCAAATTTGTAGGCCATTTTTATCACACACTGTATGCTGTAAAAATTATTCCCAAAAAACTATGTCAGAATTGCTGGTTTTTTTTCACAATTTCAGAGTGCTTGGATTTTTGTTCCCATTTTCCAGTACACTATGTGGTAAAATAAATGGTATTATTCAAAAATACAACTCCTCCAGCAAAAAAAAAAAAAGCCTTCATACATTTATGTGGACAGAAGCATAATACTGCGTGGCACAAAGATGAAATCAGCCCTGCAGCTATATCATAGAAATGATAAATAAATGTTGAGGCATACGTGTGTGTACAGTTCTCTTCCATGACCCTTTTTTATGAGTCTTGTGTTTAGGTCTCTGTACTCCACTAGCCTAAAGACCTTGGTGAAAGAAGTTTCTTCTGAGCTTGGTGTACATTTACACTGGCCAAACATTTTCCAATAATAAGCTTGTCTAAGCAGGCAGCGAATCTCCTGACGAAAAAGCAAAACGCTCATTCGTCATTGACGAATATTATTTTTATGCTTAAAAATCATCGTTCTCGGCAGCACATTGACCTGTGTAAACAAGTCGTGCTGCCAAAAACAATGATACTTACACGCATATGCAAAAAAAGATCATATTAACAATTGCGTGAGCATGGAAGTGTGGTTGGCCTGTCTAAACAGCCTACTAAACGACTGCCGATCAACTTCATGTCGCCGATCAGTGGTCATGTTTAATGGGCGCAGCCTGGATAATGGGAACACAGCCTTAGATCTTATTGATTAACAACTCTAGTTGGGATATAAAAAAAATCCCTACAACAAGTGGCTGCTAGTAGTCATATGGCCACAGATGCTAGATGAGCAATCCGAATCAGAATCCAGATCAGAATCCAAAAGCCATCAAATACAACTGGGAAGGCTGGAACAACTATACCACCATAACAGGATCAGTTTTGTGGTTAAAGTAATTAAAGTGGTTATTTCCAAAGTATTTAGCTATCCCCTATGTAATCCCAGGATCAGGCATCTGTACCCAGAGAGCTGGGCAGAAGCTTGTCTTGAATGGAGCCGAGACGCTCATGTTCAACCTCCGATACACTCAATGTCCATGGGACTGCTAGAAATAGCCAAACACTTTGCATAGAGAATAATTAAATATTTTGGAATTAACCCTTTCAATAAATTAATAATTCCCAGATTGATTAAGTGCATCGCATACGTGAAGTCTGCTCACGTGGCTCCCTTTGTCCTGTTATATAAACCTGAAGAAAGCAATGGTATACTGACTTATGGGAATGGCAGTATGCATAGATGGAGAAGTAAGCTCCTCACATACAAAGAAAGACTCATTCAAATATGGTAGTGCTAGTTTTTCATAAGTACAGTATGATTTGTTATGTATTTTCTGTTTATTAGCGTGCGGTTCCAAAATATTCTGTTCAAAGCTTGCGGAAACAAATTCTGTAAGTGACTTGTGTGCTTTTTGGCATCTTATACATGTACAAACTGGCTTTTTTCCCTTTCTCAAAAGTTCTCCAAAGGGGGAAAGAGAAATCCTATTGACTATAAGAGCTTAGGAGCAGGGGAAAAAGGACCCCACTTACCATAAGAGCTTACACTCTACAGAAGAGAGAGGACCCCACTGACCATAAGAGCTTATACTCTACAGGAGAGAGAGGACCCCACTAACCATAAGAGCTTACACTCTACAGGAGAGAGAGAGGACGTCACTGACCATAAGAACTTACACTCTACAGGAGAGAGAGGACCCCACTGACCATAAGAGCTTACACTCTACAGGAGAGAGAAGACCCCACTAACCATAAGAGCTTACACTCTACAGGAGAGAGAGAGGACCTCACTGACCATAAGAACTTACACTCTACAGGAGAGAGAGGGCCCCCATGACCATAAGGCTTACACTCTACAGGAGAGAGAGGACCCCACTAACCATAAGAGCTTACACTCTACAGGAGAGAGAGAAGACCCCACTAACCATAAGAGCTTACACTCTACAGGAGAGAGAGAGGACCCCACTCACCATAAGAGCTTACACTCTACAGCAGAGAGAGGACCCTGCTGACCATAAGAGCTTACACTCTACATGAGAGAGAGGACCCCGCTGACCATAAGAGCTTATACTCTACAGGAGAAAGAGGACCCCGCTGACCATAAGAGCTTACACTCTACATGAGAGAGAGGACCCCGCTGACCATAAGAACTTACACTCTACAGGAGAGAGAGGGCCCCCATGACCATAAGAGCTTACACTCTACAGAAGAGAGAGAGGACACCACTGACCATAAGAGCTTACACTCTACAGAAGAGAGGACCCTGCTGACCATAAGGGATTACACTCTACAGGAGAGAGAGAGAGGACCCTGCTGACCATAAGAGCTTACACTCTACAGGAGCAAGAGGACCCCAATGACCATAAGACCTTACACTCTACAGGAGCAAGAGGACCCCAATGACGATAAGAGCTTACACTCTACAGAAGAGAGAGAGGACCCCGCTGACCATAAGAGCTTATACTCTACAGGAGAGAGAGGACCCCGCTGACCATAAGAGCTTATACTCTACAGGAGAGAGAGGACCCCGCTGACCATAAGAGCTTACACTCTACATGAGAGAGAGGACCCCGCTGACCATAAGAACTTACACTCTACAGGAGAGAGAGGGCCCCATGACCATAAGAGCTTACACTCTACAGAAGAGAGAGAGGACACCAGTGACCATAAGAGCTTACACTCTACAGAAGAGAGGACCCTGCTGACCATAAGGGATTATACGCTACAGGAGAGAGAGAGAGGACCCTGCTGACCATAAGAGCTTACACTCTACAGGAGCAAGAGGACCCCAATGACCATAAGAGCTTACACTCTACAGGAGCAAGAGGACCCCATTGACGATAAGAGCTTACACTCTACAGAAGAGAGAGAGGACCCCGATGACCATAAGAGCTTATACTCTACAGGAGAGAGAGGACCCTGCTGACCATAAGATCTTACACTCTACAGGAGAGAGGTGTCATGAATCCCCAATGGCTAGGGATAGCACAGGATAAGCAAAGTGTAATAAATATCGGACGAGCTCTAGGGTGATGGAACCTGGGCTGACCGCTGCCCTACGCCTGACAAACGCAACTAGAGATAGCCAGGGAGCGTGCCTACGTTGGTTCTAGACGCCACGCACCAGCCTAAGAGCTAACTAGTACTGCAGAGAAAACAAAGACCTCACTTGCCTCCAGAGGAATTAACCCCAAAGATATAGTTGCCCCCCACATGTATTGACGGTGAAATGAGAGGAAGGCACATACATAGAGATGATGTATATAGCTTTAGCAAATAGAGGCCCGCTGAAAACTAGAAAGCAGAATGACACAAAAGGGGACTGAGCGGTCAGCAAAAAACCCTAATCAAAAAAAACCCATCCTGAGATTACAAGAACCCATGTGCCAACTCATGGCACATGGGGAGAACCTCAGTCCACTAGAGCAACCAGCTAACAAAGAGACATTCTAAGCAAGCTGGACAAAAAAATCAAACAACTGAAAATCAGCACTTAGCTTATCCTGAAAGATCTGGGAGCAGGTAGGCAGGAACCAAACAGAGCACATCTGAACACATTGATAGCCGGCAAGGGAAATGACAGAGAGACCAGGTAAAATAGGAAACACCCAGCCTCTGATGGACAGATGGAAACCAAAGGCCGCAACCCACCAAAGTCACCCAGTACCAGCAGTAACCACCAGAGGGAGCCCGCAAACAGAATCCACAACAGTACCCCCCCCTTGAGGAGGGGTCACCGAACCCTCACGAGAACCCCCAGGGCGATCAGGGTGAGCTCTATGGAAGGCGCGGACCAAATCAGTCGCATGAACATCGGAGGCGACCACCCAGGAATTGTCCTCCTGACCATAACCCTTCCACTTAACCAAATACTGGAGTTTGCGTCTGGAAACACGAGAATCCAAGATCTTTTCAACAACATACTCCAATTCTCCCTCCACCAGCACCGGAGCAGGAGGCTCGACCGAAGGAACAACAGGCACCTCATACCTCCGCAACAACGACCGATGGAACACATTATGAATAGCGAACGATGCTGGGAGATCCAAACGGAAAGATACAGGGTTAAGAATCTCCGAGATCCTATAAGGACCGATGAACCGAGGCTTGAACTTAGGAGAAGAGACCTTCATAGGGACAAAACGAGAAGACAACCACACCAAGTCCCCAACAAGAAGTCGGGGACCCACGCGGCGACGGCGATTAGCAAACTGCTGAGTCTTCTCCTGAGACAACTTCAAATTGTCCACCACCTGATTCCAAATGTGATGTAGCATGTCCACCACCACGTCCACTCCAGGACAATCCGAAGACTCCACCTGACCAGAGGAAAAACGAGGATGAAACCCCGAATTACAAAAAAAAGGAGAGACCAACGTGGCCGAACTAGCCCGATTATTAAGAGCAAATTCGGCCAGTGGCAAAAAAGCAACCCAGTCATCCTGATCAGCAGAAACAAAACACCTCAAATAAGTTTCCAAGGTCTGATTAGTTCGCTCCGTCTGGCCATTCGTCTGAGGATGGAATGCAGACGAGAAAGACAAATCAATGCCCATCTTGGCACAAAACGTCCGCCAAAATCTAGACACAAACTGGGATCCCCTGTCAGAAATGATATTCTCCGGAATCCCATGCAAACGAACCACGTTCTGAAAAAACAAAGGAACCAACTCAGAGTAGGAGGGCAACTTAGGCAAGGGCACCAAATGAACCATCTTAGAAAAGCGGTCACACACAACCCAGATAACGGACATTTTCTGTGAAACCGGGAGATCAGAAATAAAATCCATGGAAATGTGCGTCCAAGGCCTCTTCGGGATGGGCAAGGATAACAACAACCCACTAGCCCGTGAACAGCAAGGCTTAGCTCGAGCACACACTTCACAAGACTGCACAAAGGTACGCACATCCCTAGACAAGGAAGGCCACCAAAAAGACCTGGCCACCAAGTCTCTTGTACCAAATATTCCAGGATGACCAGCCAACACAGAAGAATGGACCTCGGAGATGACTCTACTGGTCCAATCATCCGGAACAAACAGTCTTTCTGGTGGACATCGATCCGGTTTATCCACCTGAAACTCCTGCAATGCGCGTCGCAAGTCTGGGGATACGGCGGACAATATTACTCCATCCCTAAGGATACCAGCAGGCCCAGTGTCTCCAGGAGAGTCAGGCACAAAACTCCTGGAAAGAGCATCTGCCTTCACATTCTTTGAACCTGGCAGGTATGAAACCACAAAATTGAAACGAGAAAAAAATAACGACCAACGAGCCTGTCTAGGATTCAAACGCCTGGCAGACTCAAGGTAAATGAGATTCTTGTGATCAGTCAAGACCACCACGCGATGTTTAGCACCCTCAAGCCAATGACGCCACTCCTCAAATGCCCACTTCATGGCCAAAAGCTCCCGATTACCCACATCATAATTGCGCTCGGCGGGCGAGAATTTTCTAGAGAAGAAAGCACATGGCTTCATCACCGAGCCATTAGAACTTCTCTGTGACAAAACCGCCCCCGCTCCAATCTCGGAAGCATCAACCTCCACCTGGAAAGGAAGTGAAACATCTGGTTGACACAACACAGGAGCAGAAGAAAACCGGCGCTTAAGTTCCCGAAAGGCCTCCACGGCCGCAGGAGACCAATCAGCAACATCAGCACCCTTTTTAGTCAAATCAGTCAAAGGTTTAACAATACTGGAAAAATTAGCAATGAACCGACGATAAAAATTAGCAAACCCCAAGAACTTCTGAAGGCTCTTAACAGATGTAGGTTGTGTCCAGTCACATATAGCCTGCACCTTAACGGGATCCATCTCAATAGTAGAAGGAGAAAAAATGTACCCCAAAAAAGAAATCTTCTGGACTCCGAAGAGACACTTTGAGCCCTTCACGAACAGAGAATTGGCCCGCAAAACCTGAAACACCTTCCTGACCTGTAGAACATGAGACTCCCAGTCATCAGAAAACACCAAAATATCATCCAAATACACAATCATAAACTTATCCAGATATTCACGGAAAATATTGTGCATAAAGGACTGAAAGACTGACGGAGCATTGGAGAGTCCAAAAGGCATTACCAAATACTCAAAATGGCCCTCAGGCGTATTAAATGCGGTTTTCCACTCATCACCCTGTTTTATCCGCACCAGATTATACGCACCACGAAGATCTATTTTAGTGAACCACCTAGCCCCCTTAATGCGAGCAAACAAATCAGTAAATAATGGCAATGGATACTGGTATTTGACTGTAATCTTATTCAGAAGGCGATAATCTATACAAGGCCTCAGGGAACCATCTTTTTTTGCCACGAAAAAAAAACCTGCTCCCAGAGGGGACGAAGATGGACGAATATGTCCCTTTTCCAAGGACTCCTTAATATAATTCCGCATAGCAGTATGCTCTGGCAGTGACAGATTAAATAAACGACCCTTAGGGAACTTACTGCCAGGAATCAATTCTATAGCACAATCACACTCTCTATGGGGAGGGAGCGAATTGAGCTTAGGCTCCTCAAAAACATCCCTATAATCCGACAAAAACGCAGGGATCTCCGAAGGAGTAGATGAAGCTATAGAAATCGGAGGTGCATCATCATGAACCCCGTGACATCCCCAGCTTAGCACAGACATTGTTTTCCAGTCCAGGACAGGATTATGAGTTTGTAACCATGGCAGACCAAGCACTAGTACATCATGTAAATTATACAGTACAAGGAAGCGAATCACCTCCTGATGAACGGGAGTCATGCGCATGGTCACTTGTGTCCAATACTGCGGTTTATTCATAGCCAATGGTGTAGAATCAATTCCTTTCAGAGGAATAGGAACTTCCAGAGGCTCTAGACTAAAACCGCAGCGTTTAGCAAATGACCAATCCATAAGACTCAGGGCAGCGCCTGAATCCACATAGGCATCGACGGAAATGGAAGACAGTGAAAAAATCAGAGTCACAGACAAAATGAACTTAGACTGCAGAGTACCAATGGCAAAAGATTTATCAACCCTTTTTGTGCGTTTAGAGCATGCTGATATAACATGAGCTGAATCACCACAATAAAAACACAATCCATTTTTCCGCCTATAATTTTGCCGTTCACTTCTGGACTGAATTCTATCACATTGCATAGTCTCAGGTGCCTGTTCAGAAGACACCGCCAACTGGTGCACGGATTTGCGCTCCCGTAAACGCCGATCAATCTGAATGGCCATAGCCATAGACTCATTCAGACCTGTAGGCGCAGGGAACCCCACCATAACATCCTTAATGGCCTCAGAAAGACCATTTCTGAAGTTTGCAGCCAGGGCGCACTCATTCCACTGAGTAAGCACCGACCATTTCCGAAATTTCTGACAATATATTTCCGCTTCATCATGCCCCTGAGAGAGGGCCAATAAAGCCTTTTCAGCCTGAATCTCTAGGTTAGGTTCCTCATAGAGCAATCCCAATGCCAGAAAAAACGCATCCACACTGAGCAATGCAGGATCCCCTGGTGCCAGTGCAAATGCCCAATTCTGAGGGTCGCCCCGTAGGAACGATATAACAATCTTGACCTGTTGAGCAGGGTCTCCAGAGGAGCGAGATTTCAAAGAGAGAAACAATTTACAATTGTTCCTGAAATTCAGGAAGGTAGATCTATCTCCAGAAAAAAACTCTGGAATAGGAATTCTAGGCTCAGACATGGGAGTGTGAACAACGAAATCCTGTATGTTTTGAACCTTTGCCGCGAGATTACTCAGGCTGGAAGCCAAACTCTGGACATCCATGATAAACAGCTAAGATCAGAGCCATTCAAGGGTTAAGAGGAGGTAAGAAGCAGCTAGACAGCAATTAAGGGCTAGGCAGCAAAACTCTGAAGGAAAAAAAAAAAAAAAAAATTTTCCTTGAACACTTCTATTCCTCCTGCTTCAGCCCAAACAATTAACACTTTGTGGGCCGGCTATACTGTCATGAATCCCCAATGGCTAGGGATAGCACAGGATAAGCAAAGTGTAATAAATATCGGACGAGCTCTAGGGTGATGGAACCTGGGCTGACCGCTGCCCTACGCCTGACAAACGCAACTAGAGATAGCCAGGGAGCGTGCCTACGTTGGTTCTAGACGCCACGCACCAGCCTAAGAGCTAACTAGTACTGCAGAGAAAACAAAGACCTCACTTGCCTCCAGAGGAATTAACCCCAAAGATATAGTTGCCCCCCACATGTATTGATGGTGAAATGAGAGGAAGGCACATACATAGAGATGATGTATATAGCTTTAGCAAATAGAGGCCCGCTGAAAACTAGAAAGCAGAATGACACAAAAGGGGACTGAGCGGTCAGCAAAAAACCCTAATCAAAAAAAAACCATCCTGAGATTACAAGAACCCATGTGTCAACTCATGGCACATGGGGAGAACCTCAGTCCACTAGAGCAACCAGCTAACAAAGAGACATTCTAAGCAAGCTGGACAAAAAAACCAAACAACTGAAAATCAGCACCTAGCTTATCCTGAAAGATCTGGGAGCAGGTAGGCAGGAACCAAACAGAGCACATCTGAACACATTGATAGCCGGCAAGGGAAATGACAGAGAGACCAGGTAAAATAGGAAACACCCAGCCTCTGATGGACAGATGGAAACCAAAGGCCGCAACCCACCAAAGTCACCCAGTACCAGCAGTAACCACCAGAGGGAGCCCGCAAACAGAATCCACAACAGAGAGGACCCCACTGACCATAAGAGCTTATACTCTACAGGAGAGAGAGGACACCGCTGACCATAAGAACTTACACTCTACAGGAGAGAGAGGGTCCCGGTGACCATAAGTGCTTACACTCTACAGAAGAGAGAGAGGACCCAGCTGACAATAAGAGCTTATACTCTACAGTAGAGAGGACCCCACTGACCATAAGAGCTTATACTCTACAGAAGAGAGAGGACCCCGCTGACCATAAGAGCTTACACTCTACATGAGAGAGAGGACCCCGCTGACCATAATGGCTTATACTCTACAGGAGAGAGAGGACCCCGCTGCCAATAAGAGCTTACAGTCTACATGAGAGAGAGGACCCCGCTGACCATAAGAACTTACACTCTACAGGAGAGAGAGGGCCCCCATGACCATAAGAGCTTACACACTACAGAAGAGAGGACCCTGCTGACCATAAGGGATTACATGCTACAGGAGAGAGAGAGAGGACCCTGCTGACCATAAGAGCTTACACTCTACAGGAGCAAGAGGACCCCAATGACCATAAGAGCTTACACTCTACAGGAGCAAGAGGACCCCAATGACGATAAGAGCTTACACTCTACAGAAGAGAGAGAGGACCCCGCTGACCATAAGAGCTTATACTCTACAGGAGAGAGAGGACCCCGCTGACCATAAGAGCTTACACTCTACAGGAGAGAGGACCCCACTGACCATAAGAGTTTATACTCTACAGGAGAGAGAGGATACCACTGACCATAAGAACTTACACTCTACAGGAGAGAGAGGGCCCCGGTGACCATAAGAGCTTGCACTCTACAGAAGGGAGAGAGGACCCCGCTGACCATAAGAGCTTATACTCTACAGGAGAGAGAGGACCCCACTGACCATAAGAACTTACACTCTACAGGAGAGAGAGGGCCCCAGTGACCATTGGTGCTTACACTCTACAGAAGAGAGAGAGGACCCAGCTGACCATAAGAGCTTATACTCTACAGTAGAGAGGACCCCACAGACCATAAGAGCTTATACTCTACAGAAAAGAGAGCACCCCGCTGACCATAAGAGCTTACACTCTACATGAGAGAGAGGACCCCGCTGACCATAAGAGCTTATACTCTACAGGAGAGAGAGGACCCCGCTGCCAATAAGAGCTTACACTCTACATGAGAGAGAGGACCCCGCTGACCATAAGAACTTACACTCTACAGGAGAGAGAGGGCCCCCATGACCATAAGAGCTTACACACTACAGAAGAGAGGACCGCGCTGACCATAAGGGATTACACTCTACAGGAGAGAGAGAGAGAGGACCCTGTAGACCATAAGAGCTTACACTCTACAAGAGCAAGAGGACCCCAATGACCATAAGAGCTTACACTCTACAGGAGCAAGAGGACCCCAATGACAATAAGAGCTTACACTCTACAGAAGAGAAAGAGGACCCCGCTGACCATAAGAGCTTATACTCTACAGGAGAGAGAGGACCCCGCTGACCATAAGAGCCTATACTCTACAGGAGAGAGAGAGGACCCCGCTGACCATAAGAGCTTACACTCTACATGAGAGAGAGGACCCCGCTGACCATAAGAACTTACACTCTACAGGAGAGAGAGGGCCCCATGACCATAAGAGCTTACACTCTACAGAAGAGAGAGAGGACACCACTGACCATAAGAGCTTACACTCTACAGAAGAGAGGACCCTGCTGACCATAAGGGATTACACGCTACAGGAGAGAGAGAGAGGACCCTGCTGACCATAAGAGCTTACACTCTACAGGAGCAAGAGGACCCCAATGACCATAAGAGCTTACACTCTACAGGAGCAAGAGGACCCCAATGACGATAAGAGCTTACACTCTACAGAAGAGAGAGAGGACCCCGCTGACCATAAGAGCTTATACTCTACAGGAGAGAGAGGGCCCCATGACCATAAGAGCTTACACACTACAGAAGAGAGGACCGTGCTGACCATAAGGGATTACACTCTACAGGAGAGAGAGAGAGGACCCTGTAGACCATAAGAGCTTACACTCTACAGGAGCAAGAGGACCCCAATGACAATAAGAGCTTACACTCTACAGGAGAGAGGACCCCACTGACCATAAGAGCTTATACTCTACAGGAGAGAGAGGACACCGCTGACCATAAGAACTTACACTCTACAGGAGAGAGAGGTCCCCGGTGACCATAAGAGCTTACACTCTACAGAAGGGAGAGAGGACCCCGCTGACCATAAGAGCTTATACTCTACAGGAGAGAGAGAACCCCACTGACCATAAGAGCTTACACTCTACATGAGAGAGAGGACCCCGCTGACCATAAGAGCTTATACTCTACAGGAGAGAGAGGACCCCACTGACCATAAGAGCTTACACTCTACAGAAGAGAGGACCCTGCTGACCATAAGGGATTACACTCTACAGGAGAGAGAGAGAGAACTCCGCTGACCATAACAGTTTACACTCTACTGGGGAAAGAAGACCTCATTGATCATAAGAGATAATACTATACAGGAAAGAGAGAAAGAATAATAGATAGGACCTCATGACCATAAGAGCTTTCGCTCTATGGAAAATGAGAGAGCAAGAGTTTGAGAGGACCTCACTGACTATAAGAACTTACAATATAGAGTAGAGAAAGTGAGAGGACCCTACGGACCATAAGTGTTTGCACTGTACAGGAGAGAGAGAGAGAGAGGACTCCGCTGACCATAACAGCTTACACTCTACAGGAAAGTGAGACATACCCAGTGACTCTGGAGATTATAAACTGTCCTGCACTGGGAACTGCTGATCTCTGACAGGTACTGACCACAATTAAAGCAAGGTATGATCATCTGTAAGATATCATAGCTGCATGACATTATGGGGAGTCCCAAATGACCACACAAAATGACATTACCCTGCTCTGATACTATAACCGTTTAAGAAATGGTGCCCAGCAAATGGTTTTTAGCAAACTTCAAACCAAATCTCAAAATGTTCAAATTTGCAAAAAAACTTAACTTTCAGGAAACTCGGCTAAAATTCAATCTTCAACTTATAATATAATATATATGGGAATAGAGCATTTTCCTGAAAATTATTACAGATCCTTTTTCTCTGCACACGGTGATCAGGATACTGTAAAGGGTCACTTCATTTTGCAAAAGAAAAAATCTTTTTCTCATTGAAAGGACAAAGTTGATTCGGCTAAACTCCTTTTCTCAACGAGAATGTTTTATATTAATGCAGTTTAACCATTACATTAACTTAATGGCTTTTTTTACTCTGCTCCAAGCAAACTAAATGTGGCGATAATAATGAGGTGCTAATGCTGTCTTTCTGAAGTCTCCACGGTATCTTTACAGCTTTGCTTATCTTCTGCATCATAAAACACCATAATTTAGTGTTCAAACATTTCTTTAAGGAGGAAAAATGTCATATTTCTTCCAGATCAATCTGTGTAAAATAGTTAACATTTTGGGGATACATTTTTAAATGTCGTATTTTGTATGTACCGTAGTTTACATTAAACAGAGAGATGGTGCATGTAATGTGTGGAGTGACTGAGTCTGCATATCATACTGGATACAATCATGGATGTGTATTTTGTATTTATATACTCCATGTACATTATTATTATTTTTATGCTATACATATAGATTTCCTATGCACAAGACAGATATAGAGATTAAGGTGAATGTGTCACTTAATTTCTATTTCATTTATTTATGACTATCGGAGAAAAAAATTGAAGCTATCTAACTTCAAGTCAAGTGCAGACTTTGACTAGATCATCTTAACCCATTATCTACCAATGTCCTTTTTTTGGGATGCCTAATCTTTAGCTTCTAGCAACTAAGATTTTATAATTTTTATAATTAGGTCCAATTTTTGTGTTGTGTTTGTAAAATGATTTTTTTCAAAATAGGAAATCATGTCATTGTCATTTTTAATTGAATATTGGGACGCCCTTTTCTGAAAAATCCGTACTTGTAAAAAATTTTATTTGGCAAGTAATGGGTTAAAATGCACCATATTTATCACAGTGCTTCATGCTGTTTGATAGCATTGGCTCATCTGTCTAATTTATGGACTCCTTTACATTAGTCAATTGGCAAACTGAAAATGCTTATGATGCGCATGGTATGATCACCATTGATTGATCTTTGCACACAGTGAGTGTTCTCAGCAGCAGATGACCTGTTTACACAAGTTAAAACGCATCCGAGAAAAATTGCATTTTTTTTAAGCATGTCAAAAGCTGATTTTACCCTGCGAACGAGCATTTTGCTTGTTCATCGAATGATCGTCAGTTTATTTACACGACATGATCGTCAGAAACAAGTGCTCTTGCTCCTGATAATCGTGCAGTGTAAATGCACCCTGAGGCTAATCTATCAATTTAATTATCTTGGTCAACTATGTTAAAGGGAACCTCTCACCAGAAAAACACTATTAACCTGAATATATGTGGTTAATCTGCAGGATGATAGCATTATCAGCACTTAGCTGAACACTGAAGGGAGAAAATGAACTTTATTCCCCCCAGCAGCATTCCTGTTTCAGTCATGGGATGGTGCTGGTTCAGTCATCACTCTGAGTATACAGAGCAGTGGCTGCAACCACACCCCGGGCCTTGACTGACAATGGCTCTGCATTGGGGCTGGCTGTCAGTCCAGCCTGGGGGAGCGGTTACAATCAGAGCGGTGACTGAACTCACTCTGATGCCGCCCCCGTGGCTGTAACCCGAATTCCATTGGGGGAATAAAGTTAATTTTCTCCTTGCAGCATTCATCTAAGTGCAGGCACAGAGCTGTTAATCTGCAGATTAACGCCATATCTGCAGGTTAATAGCATTTTTTCTGATGACAGGTTCCCTTTAAGCCAAATTTATGGTAGACATTTTCTTCAATATTGGCACAAAGGATCTCTTTTTAAATATAGAGATGACTGAATGTATTTGACTTAAATTTTATGAAAATCTACTTATAGCCAAAATACAGATTTTTTTTGTAATTGACTTCCGCAATGTGGCAGCCACTGACTACCATTTTACTGACTAGAAAAGGGCCATCAAAGGTTATAAGTGAAAAATTGTTATGCTCACTTTACAGCTGACCTGTTTGGTCAATCCGGTCATCATTGTCACCCATCTGGTTCTTCTTGCATCTTTTGATCATCGCCATGAGAGCTGGTGATCAAATACTTATTTCATGCAATAAAATACAATTTAATTGTGTAAAAATCATAAAATTTGATTTTCTGTTTTTCATTTTTAGCTTCTGTCTCCCACAGGTGAGGTGTACCTACAATAAAAATTCAGAGTTGTCCATTCTTTGTAGGTGGGAAAACTTGCAAAATCAGCAGTGCGTCACTTATCTTCCCCACTGTAGATGGTTTGAAAGAAAGACACAAATTGTGCTAGAACTTACTTAGGCTGCAGTCACACTAGCGTATTGAATCCAATGCGAGATGTGCTAATGACCCTCGGCTCCTGCTCTGCTGCGAGCGGGAGCCGAGTGTCATGCGTCTGTGCTCCGAGCCTCTCACAGAGAGCGGGTCGGAGCACAGATGCGGAGGAGGCGGAGAAACTAATTTCTCCATCTCCTCCATTGCTGGGGTCAACATTTAACACACATCACTCGGATGATATCCGAGTGGTGTGCATTGTCTCACTCGCACCCATAGTCTTATATGGGTGCGAGTGTGCCGGGAGTCGGCCGAGTGTCCTTGACAGTCGCAGCATGCTGCGATTGTCTCAGATCGAGGAAAACGGCAGACAAAAAATCAGCTGCTGGGAGCTGCCACATAGTGTAACATTGGTCCGAGTGCAATGCGATTTTTTATCGCATTGCACTAGTCCGTTTTAGTTGCCAGTGTGACCCCGGTCTTAGGGTCTC
Organism: Ranitomeya variabilis; assembly: GCF_051348905.1. Lineage (NCBI taxonomy): Eukaryota > Metazoa > Chordata > Amphibia > Anura > Dendrobatidae > Ranitomeya > Ranitomeya variabilis. Next base: position 1,107,881,692 of record NC_135232.1, on the reverse strand, counting down.
CCACAACAGTCCTATCTCCCATTATCAGGAAGTTGATAACTGGAGCATTAGAAGATCTTAAATTTTAAATATTTACTTTAATATAAAAAGACCAAAGTTCTTCAAGTTTATTCAAGCGATGGGACAGAACAAAGGGAAGGTGCACATGCGCAACCACATTGCATGATCCAGTCTACCTCAAAAGAGCTAATCTTTCTCTTTTGATCCCAATTGTTGATCCACAGGACCAAGCATTCGGAAAAGACTTTTACAAATTTAAATATTACATGTTATTTTTTTCTAAAAAGGAACCAAGCCTTTTTTGAATCCATCAAAGTTATCTGTTGTGACCAGTTCTTGAGGTCCACAGGTTAATAGTTATCATGGTAAAGACAGCCTGTTGCCTCTAAAGATTGACCCTTTTATTCTTTCAACTGTTGAAGTGCCATCTTCTTTTTAAGGGCTTTTACATAAAGCAGCTTTTCATTGTTTTTTGTTGTATTGACTATATATTGTCTGCCTCATAGCCTCGAACAGCTCATTTGCATATACCATAAGAAAGAAGTTTAAAGCTCCCCTAACCAGGATGGGCATGTGTGGTGAAAACTGAGTGATAGGGCCAACCACCCATGTAATAATGGCTTCGTCAAGGTTCTTGTTTTGCACTCAGTGATGAGTTTCCTGGAAACAGAGTATGTCTACTAGCCTGGTGTGGACATATTTAATCACCAAGCCCCTCTTGTCCCTATCACCATGATACAAAGGAAATCAGCCTTGCCACAGTTGGTATGATGTAATTTGTGTCAGCCATTGGGAGCTTAATGGTTAAATAATTGTAGGGTGGCCCTTCCCAACCAATATACCCACTACAAATCGACCCCATACATAACAGGACACACAATAAACAAAGTAGTAGAATTAACACTTAAAACCTCCCATTCCATCTCCCTCCCTGCACATAAAGATATCTACATCCAAACCATCCACATAGGCATCAATATAAGCAACGCTAAGTGAGTGTCAACATTCAACTATACAATGGTACAAAAGAGAAAGTTACACAGGTTAATTATCCCTGTGGTGTTCTCTCTCTCTCTCTCCCATGTAGAGTGCAAGCTCTTATGATCAGTAGGGTCCTCTCACTCTCTCTCCTGTAAGAGCTCATGATCAGCGAGGCCCTCTCTCTCTTTGACTCTCTTTCTCCCATAGAGTGAGCTGTTATGGTCACCAGGGTCCTATCTCTCTCATAGAGTGTAAGCTCTCATGGTCAGTGAGGTGATCTCTCGCTCCTTATGATGAGCGGTCCTCCCTCGCTATGTTTCTCTCTCTCCCCTGTAGAGTGAGCTATTATGTTCAGCGGTATCTTCTCTCTCTCCCCTGTTCAATGTAAGCACTTATGGTCAGCAGGGTCCTCTCACGCTCTCTCCTGTAAGATCTTATGATCAGCGAGGTCCTCTTTCTCTTTGCCTCTCTCTCCACCATAGAGTGGGATATTATGGTCAGCAAGGTCCTTTCTCTTTTGTAGAGTGTAAGCTCTTATTGTCAGTGACTTCCTCTCTCTCCTCTATAGTGGAAGCTCTTATGATCAGGGGGGTCCTCTCTTCTCTTTGTCTCCTGTAGACTGTAAGCTGTTATCATCAGTGGGTCATCTCTCTCTATGTCTCTTTCTCCTGTAGAGTGAGTTGTTATGGTCAGTGGTGTCCTCTCTCTTTACGGTACAGTGTAAGTTCTTATGGTCAGCAGGGTCCTCTTTCTCTCTCTCCCGCCTGTAGACTGTATACTTTCATGGTCAGCAGAGTAATCTCGCTATGTCTCTATCTCTCTCCTGTAGTGTGAACTATTATGGTTAGTGGAGTCCTCTTTCTCTTTCCTGTACAGTGTAATGGCTTATGGCCAGTGAGGTCCTCTCTTTCTTTCTCTCTTTCCTGTACAGTGTAATAACTTATGGTCAGTGGGGTCCTCTCTCTTTTTTTCTCTCTTTCTTGTACAGTGTAATAACTTATGGTCAGTGGGGTCCTCTCTCTCTCTTTTTCTCTTTCCTGTACAGTGTAATGGTTTATAGACAGTGGGGCCCTCTTTCTCGCTTTCTCTCTTTCCTGTACAGTGTAATAACTTATGGTCAGCTGTGTCCTCTCTCTCTTTCTTTCTCTCTTTCCTGTACAGTGTAATAACTTATGGTCAGCGGTGTCCTCTCTCTCTTTCTTTCTCTCTTTCCTGTACAGTGTAATAAGTTATGGCCAGTGGGGTCCTCTCTCTCTTTCCTTCTCTCTTCCCTGTACAGTGTAATAAGTTATGGCCAGCGGTGTCCTCTCTCTCTTTCCTTCTCTCTTCCCTGTATAGTGTAATAACTTATGGTCAATGGAGTCCTCTCTCTTTTTTTCTCTTTCCTGTACAGTGTAATAACTTATGGTCAGTGGGGTCCTCTCTCTTTCTTTCTTTCCTGTACAGTGTAATAACTTATGGTCAGCGGTGTCCTCTCTCTCTTTCTTTCTCTCTTTTCTGTACAGTGTAATAACTTATGGTCAGTGGGGTCCTCTCTCTCTTTTCTGTACAGTGTAATAACTTATGGTCAGTGGTGTTCTCTCTCTCTTTCTTTCTCTCTTTCCTGCACAATGTAATAACTTATGGTCAGTGGGGTCCTCTCTCTCTCTTTCTCTCTTTCCTGTACAGTGTAATTGCTTATGGTCAGTAGGGTCCTCTCTCTCTCTTTCTCTCTTTCCTGTACAGTGTAATCGCTTATTGTCAGTAGGGTCCTCTCTCTTTCTCTCTTTCCTGTACAATGTAATCGCTTATGGTCAGTGGGGTCCTCTCTCTTTCTTTTTCTCTGTCCTGTACAGTGTAATGGTTTATGGTCAGTGGGGCCCTCTTTCTCGCTTTCTCTCTTTCCTGTACAGTGTAATAACTTATGGTCAGTGGTGTTCTCTCTCTCTTTCTTTCTTTCTCTCTTTCCTGTACAGTGTAATAAGTTATGGTCAGTGGGGTCCCCTTTCTCGCTTTCTCTCTCTCCTGTACAGTGTGAGGGCTTATGGTCAGTAGGGTCCTCTCTCTCTCTCAATTATAAAAGTGTAAACATTCACAAAAATGTGTTTGCTGCGGATCAAATTTCAGGGGAACATTGGTCAAAGTTAGTGATATCGAATTTCAAAAGATCCACCCATCTCTAATTGTCTTCATGAGACAACACCAGTAATATGGCCACCAAATAATCATAAGAGTGGAAAAAGTACTCAGCAATCTCTGTAATACTGCCTAAACTGCAACATGTGCTACCAGCCTCGGCCTTGTTGCCAGCTTTACCCTCTAGCTAAGCAGGAAGACAGTTGTAAATGTTTTTTTTTGCTAAAGATTCAATTATTTTCAACACAGTATATATTTTTAATTAGGCTGTTAAAATATCAACTCTGCTTGCAGATCTTTAACCACCTGAATGGATTTTCATTACCCTGTAAAATAATCCTGAGTGTTCCTGTGGCTATTCGAATAAGGAACCACATTTCACAGCTCTTGGACTAGAAGTAATTGTAAAAGTATTAGCGCAGGATCAAAGTCAGCCAGGTACAACATTGGTGGAAACAAATGCAGGAAAGGAAATTGGCAGGTACAGTCAGCCGAGCTCGAGAATGTTCCTTTGTAGATTATGATGCCTAGCAATGAATTGTTATGCCTGCTTTATCTGTGGACAGTCTGTATAGCCTCGAGGGCTCTATCCTTCAAATGTCATCAGAAGTATCGGAAAAGCTGCTGGTTGAAAAGTCCAAGGCAATATCTATTACGGAAAGGAAGCCAGAACCATAACTTTACATTAGTGAACTTATAATGCAAAGTAATAGAAAGTTGATACATGTAAAAGACATCGCTGAGACAATTAAACACTGAATTCAAAGGAGTCGTATCAACAGCATGAATATTAATTAATGAGGACAGATTGCCATATATAAATACTTATTTTCCACCATAATTTGCAAAATAAATCTTGCCAAGTCAGACGAGGTGATTTTCTGGATTTGTTTTCTCATTTTGACTCTCATAGTTGTGATTTACCTATGATGTCAATTACAGGCCTCTCTCATCTTTTCAAGTGGGAGAACTTGCACAATTGGTGGCTGATTAAATACTTTTTTTCCCCCACTGTATGTTGTATCAATTAGTGCTGCAGCATTCCTATTTCATGGACTAAAAGGTATCACAGCAATTGTACCTGCTCTGATCAGTAGGTTTTATTACATCCTATAATGGTGGAAAGAATCCCCGTATTCATAGCATGAATTTGCAAATAGGGACCCACGCATTTCTGGTTTTGAAAAATGGTCATCCTAATGCCAAGTAAATATTTCATAAGCAAATATTGTGACAATCTTTGAGTAGTTACATATTCTATGAATAGAAAATATCCATACCAATTGCTCAAAAAAAAAGGAAATGTAGTAAAACCGAAAGCAGGTTAATTAATAGATAGCTTCAGTGCTAAGAAATACGTGTGCAATCTCACTAGTAAGACTGTTAATACATAGAGAATTCTTTTAAAGGAAGAATGTACTGAGATGTATAGAATTCCTATGGATTACAGCTGTAGCTCAAATTATTGTCCACTTGAAAAATAAATATTTTTAGAGGGGTTTAAATTGTAAATATATACACCCTACTAATACATTTAAATAAAGGGAATTTCAGAGGTTATTGATCTACAGCTCTGGCAAAAATTTAGAGACCACTGCAAAATGTTCAGTTTGTCTGATTTTTCTCTTTCTAAGTATATTTTTGAGAAAAATGTAAATTGTTCTTTTATTCTATAAACTACTAACAAAATGTCTCTGAAGTTCCAAGCAATACATTTTGTACTTATTTTCTGAAAATGAGAAATGGTCAAAATAGCAAAAAATTGTTTTGCTTGCAGACCTCAAATAATGCAAAAAAAAAAAACCAAACAAGTTCATAATCATTTAGAAACAACAATACTAATGTTTTAACTCAGGAAGAGTTCAGAAATCAATATTTTGTGGAATTACCATGATTTTTAATCACAGCTTTCACGTGTCTTGGCATGCTTTCCACCAGTCTATCACACTGCTTTTGAGTGACCTTATGCCACTCCTGGTACAAAAATTTAAGAAGTTCTTTGTTTGATGGCTTGTGACTATCCATCTTTGTCTTGATTACATTCCAGAGGTTTTCAATAAGGTTCAGGTCTGGAGATTGGGCTGGCCATGACAGGGATTTGATGTGGTGGTCCTTCATCCACAATTTGATTGACCTAGCTGTGTGGCATGGCGCATTGTCCTGCTGGAAAAACCAGTCCTCAGAGTTGGGGAACAATGCCTGAGCAGAAGGAACTGTTTTTCCAGGATAACCTTGATTCGTACGTCCTTCGCAAAGATTAAGCTGCACAATTCCAGCCTTGCTGAAGCATCCCCAGATCATCATCGATCCTCCACCAAATTTCACAGTGGGTGCAAGACACCGTGGCTTGTATGCCTCTCCAGATCTCCGTCTAACCATTAAACGACTACGTGTTGGGCAAAGCTGAAAATTAGACTCATCAGAGAAGATTACCTTACTCCAGTCCTCTATGGTCCAATCCTTATGATCTTTGGAAAACTTCAACCTGGCTCTCCTTTGCTTCTCATTGATGAAAGGCTTTTTTTCTACCTTTACATTTTTTGAGTCTTGCCTCTAGGAGCCTGTTACAAACTGTTCTTGCCGCGCACTTCACCCCAGCTGCCATTTGCCATTTGTAGGTCACTTGATGCCATCCTGCAGTTGCTGAGTGACATTCGAATAAGATGACGGACATCCCAGTCAGTGGAGAGTCGTTTTCACCCTCTGCCAGTCTGTAGCTTTGTTTTCTCCAATGTCTGCTGCTTGACCTTGTTGTAATGGACCGCCATCTTAGAAATTTTAAGGATGGGGGCAACATGACACTCACTGTGTCCCTCTGCTAGTAAAGCCAGGATTGAGCCCTTCTTTTCCTCACTCAATATTTTTCTTTTCATCTTCTTTGGCATGGTTAAAAGTTATTTTTAAATTCCTATTACTTTTGGGATATTACTAGCACTTGTTTTGCCATCCAGCTGGTCCAATTGCAAGAGGATTGTGTACACTACAGCAGTGTTTCTTATACTTTCCTTCGTTAAATAATATTTGGTTCAGGTGATCACCTAATCAGAAGCACATTAAGTAGAATGAGGTATAATCTGATTGGAGTTCAACTGACACTGGATTGGAATGGCTGTCAGATATGTAGAGAAGCTTGATTTTTATAAAACTGTGCAGTAGTCTCTTAATTTTTGCCAGAGCTGTATTGTTTATTTTTATTAAGTTTTTGTTAAATGTATTTTTATTATTTGATATATTTTCTCTTTTTAAAAACCACAATCTTGCAATGCTCACTCAGGCCACCAAGCTTAAGAGGATTACAATGAATGGTAACAATTTCTAGATAGATGCAGTGGCTTGCAAAAGTATTCACCCCCTTGGCATTTTTGGGTGTTTTGCTACCTCACAACCTAGAATTTCACTGTTTTTTTAAAGGTTTGCATCAATTCATGTAAAAAAATGCCTAAAATTGTAAACATTTTGTTTTCTTTTTATTGTGAATCAAACAACAAATTGGACAAAAAACTGAAAACCTCAGTGTGTATAACTATTCATCTCCTTAAAGTCAGCACTTTTTAGAGCCTTCTTTTGTGGCTCTAGGGGTAAATATGTGTAAGTGGTTTAAGAGCTGGCTCAGGAATAGAAAACAAAGGGTGCTTATTAATTTAGCACACTCGGACTGGCTCGCCGTTAGCAGTGGGGAATCACAGGGGTCAGTATTGGGCCCTCTTCTTTTTAACATATTTCTTAATGACCTTTTAGGGGGCATACAGAGCAGAATTTCAATATTTGCAGATGACACTAAACTCTGCAGGGAAATCAATACAGAGGAGGACAATTTTATATTACAGGGTGATTTATGTAAACTAGAAGCTTGGGCTGATAAATAGCAAATGAGCTTTAATGGGGATAAATGTAAGGTCATGCACTTGGGTAGAAGTAATAAAATGTATAACTATGTGCTTAATTCTAAAACTCTGGGCAAAACCGTCAATGAAAAAGACCTGGGTGTATGGGTGGATGACAAACTCATATTCAGTGGCCAGTGTCAGGCAGCTGCTACAAAGGCAAATAAAATAATGGGATGCATTAAAAGAGGAATAGATGCTCATGAGGAGAACATAATTTTACCTCTATACAAGTCACTAGTTCGACCACACTTAGAATACTGTGTACAGTTCTGGTCTCCGGTATATAAGAAAGACATAGCTGAACTACAGCAGGTGCAGAGAAGAGCGACCAAGGTTATTAGAGGACTGGGGGGTCTGCAATACCAAGATAGGTTATTACACTTGGGGCTATTTAGTTTGGAAAAACGAAGGCTAAGGGGTGATCTTATTTTAATGTATAAATTCATAAGGGGACAGTACAAAGACCTTTCTGATGATCTTTTAAATCATAGACCTGAGACAGGAACAAGGGGGCATCCTCTACCTCTGGAGGAAAGAAGGTTTAAGCATAATAACAGACGCGGATTCTTTACTGTAAGAGCAGTGAGACTATGGAACTCTCTGCCGTATGATGTTGTAATGAGTGATTCATTACTTAAATTTAAGAGGGGACTGGATGCCTTTCTGGAAAAGTATAATGTTACAGGTTATATATACTAGATTCCTTGATAGAACGTTGATCCAGGGAACTAGTCTGATTGCCGTATGTGGAGTCGGGAAGGAATTTTTTTCCCCAATGTGGAGCTTACTCTTTGCCTCATGGGTTTGTTTTGCCTTCCTCTGGATCAACATGTTAGGGCATGTTAGGTTAGTCTATGGGTTGAGCTAGATGGACTTAAAGTCTTTCTTCAACCTTAATAACTGTTACTATGTTACTAATTTCCACTGTAATTCACTTTGGATAAGTCTCTATGAGCTTTCTACATCTAGCTACTGGGACTTTTGCCAATTCCTCAACACAAAGCTGCTCCAGCTCTTTCAAGTTAGATGGTTTCCTCTGTTGAACAGCAATCTTCTAGTCTGACCACAGTTTCTAGATTGGATTAAGGTCTGGGCTTTGACTAGACCACTTCAAAAATATTTACAAGTTTCCCCTTAAACCACTCAAGTGTTACTTTAGCAATATGCTTTGATTCATTGCCTTGTTGTTAGGTCAACATTCGTCCCAGTCTCAAATCACTGACAGACTGAAATAGGCTTTGCTCAAAAATATACCTGTATTTCTCATCATCCATCTTCCCCTCGACTTGAACCATTATCGCTGTCTGCTGCCGAAAAACATACCCACAACATGATGCTGCCACCACCATGTTTCACTGAAGGGATGCTGTTCTTTGAGTGATGAACTGTGTTGGCTTGGTGTCAAACATAGCAATTACCTTGGTGGCCAAAAGTTCAATTTTAGTCTCATCTGACCACAACACCTTCTTCCATATATGTATTTTGGAAAACTGAAAATGAGGCTTAAAATTATTGTGTGGAAGTAAAGGTTTTTTTGCCCACTCCTCCATAAAGGCCACCTCTATGAAGTGTACAACTTATTGTGGTCATATGGACAGACACTCCAGTCTCTAGGAACTCTGTGTGTACTTCAGGGTTAGGGTTTGTCTCCATGCTGCCTCTCTCATTAATGTCCTCCTTGCCAAGGCTGAGAGTTTTGATGGGTGGCCCTTTCTTGGCAGGTTTGTTGTGGTACCATGTTCTTTCCATTCGATGATAATGGATTTGATGGTGCTCAGAGATTGTGATAGTTTTTCATAACCCAACCCTGACTTGTACTTCTCATCAACTTTCTCCCTGACTTGTTTGGAGATCTCTATCATGGTTTCCCCAGGAGGTCTTTGGCAGTACTTCAAGGGTTAATACTATGTGGCCTCTCTTTGGTTGGAGGAGGGCTATATCTACCCACCCCTGTGTTGTGTTGGTTGTCAGTTATAAGTCTGTTCTCCACTGGGCAGCTGACCCCTGTATTTCCGTGTGCATTGTCTGTTTCTGTATGTTTGCCTGTGAATGACCCAGTCTGTTTCTCATTTTGCTATCTGCTTGTTTACTCTGTACTGTCTGCTACAATCTTGGTTTTGACCTCGGCTATGTCCCCTGACTTCCCTCTTACTTGTCCTGGTACTCCTCTGTCTTCCAGATTCTGACCCCGGCTTGCCTCTGACCTCTCTACTCATCTGCACCTTTTGGTTACCGTGCTGTTCTCTGGCTTTGGACCTCGGCTAGTTTTGATACTTCTATAGGCTTGCCTGTCCCGCTATAGTCCCTGGGAGTCTGGGGCCTTGCTCCGCCTCGAGCCACTCCCCCATCAGTCACTTGTTGCAGGTCCTGTTCACCTGCAGCACACTTCCAACCGCGCTCACACGTCTCTGTAAGACTTCTCCCTGGGATTCCCCAGCACATTCCTGGACATGTGCAGTCTCTGGTATTGAGTCTGGTACAGTGTCCCTCACAATCTCCTTGGTCTTCATGGTGTTTGATAAGTGGTGCCTCTTGCTTAATGCTGTTGCAGCCTCTGTGGCCTTTCAGAAAAGGTAAAGTGTTTATACTGACAGACTATGTGACACTAAGATTGCACACAGGTAGGCTTTCTTTCAATAAGCTTGTTGCTAATGAAGGTAATTGTTTGCACCAGAAATTTTTTAGGTGCTTCATAGCAAAAGGGGTAAATAAATATGCACAAGCCAATTTCTTGTTATTTAATCCCATAAATTTAATTTATGCCTATATTTTTCTCATTTCACTACAGCACCTTAGACTATTTAATGCTGATGCATCACACACATATCAGATTACAAAAATACTTAAGCACAGGTTGTAATTTAGCAAAACAGGTAAAAAGACAAGGAAGGTGAATACTTTCACAAACCACAGTACATAGAATAGATGCCACATGGGCCATTTAAATCCTATAATTTGCACTATATTTGGATTTCTGCTTCTATTTTTGGGTTTCCTCTATTCAGATTAAGCTTATTCCTGGGAAGCCCCATTTGCTCTTTTTTTATATACAGTACAGACCAAAAGTTTGGACACATCTTCTCATTTAAAGATTTTTCTGTATTTTCATGACTATGAAATTGTACATTCACACTGAAGGCATCAAACCTATGAATTAACACATGTGGAATTATATACTTAACAAAAAAGTGTGAAATAACTGAAAATATGTCTTATATTCTAGGTTCTTCAAAGTAGCCACCTTTTGCTTTAATGACTGCTTTGCACACTCTTGGCATTCTCTTGATGAGCTTCAGGAGGTAGTCACCGGGAATGGTTTTCACTTCACAGGTGTGCCCTGTCAGGTTTAATAAGTGGGATTTCTTGCCTTATAAATGGGGTTGGGACCATCAGTTGTGTTGAGCAGAAGTCTGGTGGATACACAGCTGATAGTCCTACTGAATAGACTGTTAGAATTTGTATTATGGCAAGAAAAAAGCAGCTAAGTAAAGAAAAACAAGTGGCCATCATTACTTTAAGAAATGAAGGTCAGTCAGTCCGAAAAATTGGGAAAACTTTGAAAGTGTCCCCAAGTGCAGTGGCAAAAACCATCAAACGCTACAAAGAAACTGGCTCACATGAGGACCGCCCCAGGAAAGGAAGACCAAGAGTCACCTCTGCTTCTGAGGATAAGTTTATCCAAGTAACCAGCCTCAGAAATCACAGGTTAACAGCAGCTCAGATTAGAGACCAGGTCAATGCCACACAGAGTTCTAGCAGCAGACACATCTGTTGTGAATTTGCTTTTTGCTCCCTCTAGTGGTTACTAGTTTTTTTGACTCTGGTTTTTCTGTCATTCCTTTTATCCGCACCTGGGTCGTTAGTTAGGGGTGTTGCTATATAAGCTCCCTGGACCTTCAGTTCAATGCCTGGCAACGTAGTTATCAGAGCTAGTCTGCTGTGCTCTTGTCTACTGATCCTGGTTCCAGTTATATCAGCTAAGTCTGCCTTTTGCTTTTTGCTATTTGTTTTGGTTTTGTATTTTTGTCCAGCTTGTTCCAAATCTATATCCTGACCTTTGCTGGAAGCTCTAGGGGGCTGGTGTTCTCCCCCCGGACCGTTAGACGGTTCGGGGGTTCTTGAATTTCCAGTGTGGATTTTGATAGGGTTTTTGTTGACCATATAAGTTACCTTTCTTTATTCTGCTATCAGTAAGCGGGCCTCTCTGTGCTAAACCTGGTTCATTTCTGTGTTTGTCATTTCCTCTTACCTAACCGTCATTATTTGTGGGGGGCTTCTATCCAGCTTTGGGGTCCCCTTCTCTGGAGGCAAGAAAGGTCTTTGTTTTCCTCTACTAGGGGTAGCTAGATTCTCCGGCTGGCGCGTGTCATCTAGAATCAACGTAGGAATGATCCCCGGCTACTTCTAGTGTTGGCGTTAGGAGTAGATATATGGTCAACCCAGTTACCACTGCCCTATGAGCTGGATTTTTGTACTCTGCAGACTTCCAAGTTCCTCTGAGACCCTCGCCATTGGGGTCATAACAGTTTGCCAGGCCAGTATTAAATGTTTAATGCATTGCAGAAGAGGGATTATAAGAAAGAAGATTCTGAGTTTTTTTTTTTTTCTTCTTCCCCTTTACCTCAGAGTGGCTATGCTTGCTGCAGACATGAATGTCCAGACCTTGATTACAAGTGTGGACCAGCTGGCTACTCGTGTGCAGGGCATACAAGACTATGTTATCAGAAATCCTAGGTCAGAACCTAAAATACCGATTCCTGAACTGTTTTCCGGAGACAGGTTTAAGTTTAGGAATTTCGTGAATAATTGTAAATTGTTTTTGTCCCTGAGACCCTGTTCATCTGGAGATTCTGCTCAGCAAGTAAAAATTGTTATTTCGTTCTTACGGGGCGACCCTCAGGATTGGGCTTTTTCGCTGGCGCCAGGAGATCCGGCATTGGCTGATCTTGATGCGTTTTTTCTGGCGCTCGGTTTACTTTATGAGGAACCCAATCTTGAGATTCAGGCAGAAAAGGCCTTGCTGGCTATGTCTCAGGGGCAGGACGAGGCTGAAGTGTATTGCCAAAAATTTCGGAAATGGTCCGTGCTGACACATTGGAACGAGTGTGCACTGGCCGCTAATTTTAGAAATGGCCTTTCTGAAGCCATTAAGAATGTTATGGTGGGTTTTCCCATTCCCACAGGTCTGAATGATACTATGGCACTGGCTATTCAAATTGACCGGCGGTTGCGGGAGCGCAAAACCGCAAATTCCCTCATGGTGTTGTCTGAACAGACACCTAATTCGGTGCAATGTGATAGAAAAACCGCAAATTCCCTCATGGTGTTGTCTGAACAGACACCTGATTTAATGCAATGTGATAGAATCCTGACTAGAAATGAGCGGAAAATTCATAGACGCCGGAATGGCTTGTGCTACTACTGTGGTGATTCTACACATGTTATCTCAGCATGCTCTAAACGTATAGCTAAGGTTGTTAGTCCTGTCACCGTTGGTAATTTGCAACCTAAATTTATTCTGTCTGTAACTTTGATTTGCTCACTGTCATCTTATCCTGTCATGGCGTTTGTAGATTCAGGTGCTGCCCTGAGTCTCATGGATCTCTCATTTGCTAAGCGCTGTGGTTTTACTCTTGAACCATTAGAAAATCCTATTCCTCTTAGGGGTATTGATGCTACACCATTGGCAGCAAATAAACCGCAGTATTGGACACAGGTTACCATGTGCATGACTCCTGAACACCGCGAGGTGATACGTTTCCTGGTTTTACATAAAATGCATGATTTGGTTGTTTTAGGGCTGCCATGGTTACAGACCCATAATCCAGTCCTTGACTGGAAGGCTATGTCAGTCTCAAGTTGGGGCTGTCGTGGTATTCATGGGGATTCCCTGCCTGTGTCTATTGCTTCTTCTACGCCTTCGGAAGTTCCGGAGTATTTGTCTGATTATCAGGATGTCTTCAGTGAGTCTGAGTCCAGTGCACTGCCTCCTCATAGGGAATGTGACTGTGCTATAGATTTGATCCCAGGCAGTAAATTTCCTAAGGGAAGACTGTTTAATCTGTCGGTACCTGAACATACCGCTATGCGTTCATATATCAAGGAGTCTCTGGAGAAAGGACATATTCGTCCGTCTTCTTCCCCTCTTGGTGCGGGATTCTTTTTTGTGGCAAAAAAGGACGGATCTTTGAGACCTTGTATTGATTATCGGCTTTTAAATAAGATCACTGTCAAATTTCAGTATCCTTTGCCGCTGTTGTCTGACTTGTTTGCCCGGATTAAGGGTGCCAAGTGGTTACCAAGATAGACCTTCGTGGTGCGTACAACCTTGTGCGCATTAAGCAAGGTGATGAATGGAAAACCGCATTCAATACGCCCGAAGGTCATTTTGAGTACTTGGTGATGCCTTTTGGGCTCTCCAATGCGCCTTCAGTTTTTCAGTCCTTTATGCATGACATTTTCCGGAAGTATCTGGATAAATTTTTGATTGTTTATCTGGATGATATTTTGGTTTTTTCTGATAATTGGGATTCGCATGTGGAGCAGGTCAGGTTGGTCTTTAAAATTTTGCGTGAAAATTCTTTGTTTGTCAAGGGCTCAAAGTGTCTCTTTGGTGTACAGAAGGTTCCCTTTTTGGGGTTCATTTTTTCCCCTTCTGCTGTGGAGATGGACCCAGTCAAGGTCCGAGCTATTCTTGATTGGACTCAGCCCTCGTCAGTTAAGAGTCTTCAGAAGTTCTTGGGCTTCGCTAACTTCTACCGTCGTTTTATCGCTAATTTTTCTAGCATTGTGAAACCTTTGACGGATATGACCAAGAAGGGCTCCGATGTAGCTAACTGGGCTCCTGCTGCCGTGGAGGCTTTCCAGGAGTTGAAACGCCGGTTTACTTCGGCGCCTGTTTTGTGCCAGCCTGACGTCTCACTTCCCTTTCAGGTTGAGGTGGATGCTTCGGAGATTGGGGCAGGGGCCGTTTTGTCGCAGAGAGGCCCTGGTTGCTCTGTTGTGAAACCTTGTGCCTTTTTCTCTAGGAAGTTTTCGCCTGCCGAGCGAAATTATGATGTGGGCAATCGGGAGTTGTTGGCCATGAAATGGGCATTTGAGGAGTGGCGTCATTGGCTCGAGGGTGCTAAGCATCGTGTGGTGGTCTTGACTGATCACAAAAATCTGATGTATCTCGAGTCTGCTAAACGCCTTAATCCGAGACAGGCCCGCTGGTCATTGTTTTTCTCCCGCTTTGATTTTGTTGTCTCGTATTTACCAGGTTCAAAGAATGTGAAGGCCGATGCTCTTTCTAGGAGCTTTGTGCCTGATGCTCCTGGAGTCGCTGATCCTGTTGGTATTCTTAAAGATGGAGTTATCTTGTCAGCTATTTCTCCGGATCTGCGACGTGTGTTGCAGAGATTTCAGGCTGATAGGCCTGAGTCTTGTCCACCTGACAGACTGTTTGTCCCGGATAAGTGGACCAGCAGAGTCATTTCCGAGGTTCATTCCTCGGTGTTGGCAGGTCACCCGGGAATTTTTGGCACCAGAGATCTGGTGGCCAGGTCCTTTTGGTGGCCTTCCTTGTCAAGGGATGTGCGGTCATTTGTGCAGTCCTGTGGGACTTGTGCTCGAGCTAAGCCTTGCTGTTCTCGTGCCAGCGGGTTGCTCTTGCCCTTGCCTGTCCCGAAGAGACCTTGGACACATATCTCCATGGATTTCATTTCTGATCTTCCGCTATCTCAGGGCATGTCCGTTATCTGGGTGATATGTGATCGCTTTTCCAAGATGGTCCATTTGGTTCCTTTGCCTAAGCTGCCTTCCTCTTCCGATCTGGTTCCTGTGTTTTTCCAGAACGTGGTTCGTTTGCACGGCATCCCTGAGAATATTGTGTCAGACAGAGGATCCCAGTTCGTTTCCAGGTTCTGGCGATCCTTTTGTAGTAGGATGGGCATTGATTTGTCGTTTTCGTCTGCTTTCCATCCTCAGACTAATGGACAGACGGAGCGAACCAATCAGACTTTGGAGGCTTATTTGAGGTGTTTTGTCTCTGCTGATCAGGACGATTGGGTGACATTCTTGCCGTTGGCTGAGTTTGCCCTTAATAATCGGGCTAGTTCCGCCACCTTGGTTTCGCCTTTTTTCTGCAACTCTGGTTTCCATCCTCGCTTTTCTTCGGGTCATGTGGAGCCTTCTGACTGTCCTGGGGTGGATTCTGTGGTGGATAGGTTGCAGCAGATCTGGAATCATGTGGTGGACAACTTGAAGTTGTCACAGGAGAAGGCTCAGCGCTTTGCCAACCGCCGCCGCGGTGTGGGTCCCCGACTACGCGTTGGGGATTTGGTATGGCTTTCTTCCCGCTTTGTTCCTATGAAGGTCTCCTCTCCCAAATTTAAACCTCGTTTTATTGGGCCTTACAAGATATTGGAAATCCTTAATCCTGTATCTTTTCGTCTGGATCTTCCTGTGTCGTTTGCTATTCACAATGTATTTCATAGGTCCTTGTTGCGGCGGTACATTGTGCCTGTAGTTCCTTCTGCTGAGCCTCCTGCTCCGGTGTTGGTTGAGGGCGAGTTGGAGTACGTGGTGGAGAAGATCTTGGATTCTCGCCTCTCCAGGCGGAGGCTTCAGTACCTGGTCAAGTGGAAGGGCTATGGTCAGGAGGATAATTCCTGGGTGGTCGCCTCTGATGTTCATGCGGCCGATTTAGTTCGTGCCTTTCATGCCGCTCATCCTGATCGCCCTGGTGGTCGTGGTGAGGGTTCGGTGACCCCTCACTAAGGGGGGGGTACTGTTGTGAATTTGCTTTTTGCTCCCTCTAGTGGTTACTAGTTTTTTTGACTCTGGTTTTTCTGTCATTCCTTTTATCCGCACCTGGGTCGTTAGTTAGGGGTGTTGCTATATAAGCTCCCTGGACCTTCAGTTCAATGCCTGGCAACGTAGTTATCAGAGCTAGTCTGCTGTGCTCTTGTCTACTGATCCTGGTTCCAGTTATATCAGCTAAGTCTGCCTTTTGCTTTTTGCTATTTGTTTTGGTTTTGTATTTTTGTCCAGCTTGTTCCAAATCTATATCCTGACCTTTGCTGGAAGCTCTAGGGGGCTGGTGTTCTCCCCCCGGACCGTTAGACGGTTCGGGGGTTCTTGAATTTCCAGTGTGGATTTTGATAGGGTTTTTGTTGACCATATAAGTTACCTTTCTTTATTCTGCTATCAGTAAGCGGGCCTCTCTGTGCTAAACCTGGTTCATTTCTGTGTTTGTCATTTCCTCTTACCTAACCGTCATTATTTGTGGGGGGCTTCTATCCAGCTTTGGGGTCCCCTTCTCTGGAGGCAAGAAAGGTCTTTGTTTTCCTCTACTAGGGGTAGCTAGATTCTCCGGCTGGCGCGTGTCATCTAGAATCAACGTAGGAATGATCCCCGGCTACTTCTAGTGTTGGCGTTAGGAGTAGATATATGGTCAACCCAGTTACCACTGCCCTATGAGCTGGATTTTTGTACTCTGCAGACTTCCAAGTTCCTCTGAGACCCTCGCCATTGGGGTCATAACACACATCTCTACAACAACTGTTAAGAGGAGACTTTGTGTAGCAGGCCTTCATGGTAAAATAGCTGCTAGGAAACCACTGCTAAGGACAGGCAACAAGCAGAAAGAGACTTTTTGGGGCTAAAGAACACAAGGAATGGACATTAGACCAGTGGAAATCTGTGCTTTGGTCTGATGAGTCCAAATTTGAGATCTTTGGTTCCAACCACCGTGTCTTTGTGCGACGCAGAAAAGGTGAACGGATGGACTCTACATGCCTGGTTCCCACCGTGAAGCATGGAGGAGGAGGTGTGATGGTGTGGGGGTGCTTTGCTGGTGACACTGTTGGGGATTTATTCAAAATTGAAGGCACACTGAACCAGCATGGTTACCACAGCATCTTGCAGCGGCATGCTATTCCATCCGGTTTGCGTTTAGTTGGACCATCATTTATTTTTCAACAGGACAATGACTCCAAACACACCTCCAGGCTGTGTAAGGGCTATTTGAGCAAGGAGAGTGATGGGGTGCTACGTCAGATGACCTGGCCTCCACAGTCACCAAACCTGAACCCAATCGAGATGGTTTGGGGTGAGCTGGACCGCAGAGTGAAGGCAAAAGGGCCAACAAGTGCAAAGCATTTCTGGGAACTCCTTCAAGATTGTCGGAAGACCATTCCTGGTGACTACGTCTTGAAGCTTATCAAGAGAATGCCAAGAGTGTGCAAAGCAGTCATCAAAGCAAAAGGTGGCTACTTTGAAGAACCTAGAATATAAGACATAATTTCAGCTGTTTCACACTTTTTTGTTAAGTATATAATTCCACGAGTGTTAATTCATAGTTTTGATGCCTTCAGTGTGAATGTACAATTTTCATAGTCATGAAAATACAGAAAAATCTTTAAATGAGAAGGTGTGTCCAAACTATTGGTCTGTAATGTATATATATATAATTGGTGCTGGTTTTTTTTTACTTTTTTCTAGATAGATAGGTACTTCAATACAATACATCACATTTTGGTGTGACCAACCTTTGTCAGCAAAACAACATCAAATCATCAACTTTTCATGGTACACTTGTACTTACACACAGTTTATAAAGGAGCTCAGCATTGAGGTTGTTCCAAACATCTTGGAGAACGAACTACAGATTTTCTGTGGATGTCACTTCTGCAAATCCTTCTGTCTCTTCATGTGATCCCAGACAGACTGGATGAGATCAGAGCTCTGCGGGCGCTGGATCATCACTTCCTGGACTCCTTGTCCTTTATGCTGAAGATAGTTCTTAATGACATTGACTGTATGTTTGGGACCGTTGTCCTGCTGCAGAATTCATTTTTAGCCAAACAAACAATATTTTCTAAGGACACGTTGAAAAACCATAATAAATCATCATGATGAGTGATCCCTGCCTACAGCCTATAATTCTAATATGAAGACATCAGCTATATTCACTGTAAAAAGATAATTAGAGTCAAAATAATATGTATAAGTTTCTTCAGCTTAAAAAAATTTATGAACGCCTTCATTTTTTTATGGACAGGACAAAAAAGTGCTGTATTTTTACGGTCTGTCTTGGAATCTTTATGCGGTTGACATCCCTGGTTCCAGATTCCTCCCCAATTGATATGGCATGATGAATACGTGTCTGCCTGTATTCTTCTATTGTAAAAGAAGAATTTGATACATGTATAATCCTGGTCAATGCAAAAGAAAACAAAAAAGATCTAAAATATCAAATATGAAGTAATGAAGACAAAACGAATTCTTACCATTTTATATTCTTTACATAATGCCAATAAAAAGATATCATTAGATATCATAAATCCACAGAATCTGGACAGTATTAAGTCCCATCCAACCTCCACTCAGATGCGGCTGATATAATGGTTAATTGAGCATAAAACAATAGCATACCTTATGGTAAAACATTCTATAGTTCAGGAGAGTTCACAATCATGGCCAAAAATAACCAGCTGCCTGTACGCAAAAATAAACTAACAATTCCCATACATTTAGCAAGTCACAGAGAATTGTCGCACTTTGTAACTTGAAATTTGTATTAAATGGTTTCACTCCCAGTAATTGTGCTTTAATTGTCACTATTTCCTGAGTTTAATGGAGAGTTTAACACCCATGTCCAACAACACGCCTGAATGAAGAACGTTTTAGGTTTCCTGGATGTAGAGCGGGTTATCTAGGTTATCGGCTTATCACGTCCTGCAGTTAGCTCTGACATTTCCTAACATAATTATTTTTCTTTTTTTACCTCTTAAATAAGTTTCATTCTTTTTGTGAAAACCTATTCTTCAATGGACTTCCTTTTCAAAACAAAACAATGAAGCCGTGAAGCCGACTCTGACACAGTTTATACGTTAAGGATGGGAAAATGCCTTATTTTGTCTGAAGGTGAATGCTTTCAAAAATAATTCAGAAGCCAAAGTAATTGTTTTACTGTAATTAGAAAGTTTTTTTTCCAACAAATATGTCATTATTTTACCATGATGATAAGTAACAAACTTTCTGTGAAGCCTCTTTAGCCCTTCCCAAGAAAATTCCATATATGAACACAATAATGATTGAGCGATTCGCTTCTACACACCTTCTCTATTTTCAGCCAAATTCTACACTGTATTGGATGAAGAAAAAAGTGACATAGTGACTCCCTGGTGCCCTACACAGTAACAGAACCTCCATTTTTTCCATAACATAAAATATATATAGTTGTGATGTTCCACTTTGTGACCCGCCCAGTAAAAATGTCTCCCATACTAATGAATATGACCCCTTTTGCGACTTCTGTACAATAGTAAAATTCCTCTTTGTTCTCCTATATGGTAGTAATGTCATCTTTGTGCCCAAATACAGCTGTAATGCCCCCATCTGGGGTAGTATATAGTGATGGGCAAACCCCCCCCCATGTTCGGGGTCGGCGAGTTCGCCCGAGTTTTTCTGTAAAGTTCGAGTTCGGGGCCGGAGATGATGGAACTTGCGTCTGAAACCGAACTTGGACTTTACAAATATGGGATGGGGCTGGGGGGCTGTAAAAGAAAGCATAAAATTAATAATATACATCATAATTATACTTACCTGTCCAGCGACGTGTCCTCCCATCCCTCTGTCTCCCAGCCAGATCTGCTTCCGGGGCCGCTCATTACCTTCTGGCGGTATTCACTGCACTCGGCAGTCTTCGGCTTTTTCCGGCAGTGTTCGTGCAGTGATGTCACCTAGATATGGGACTAGCGATGAACTGCAACTAGGGCCTAAGCTTAGGCAAGATGTTGAGTGAGGAGCTGCCTAATATATCCACTGCTGGCAGGGGATAAGCTTGGGAAGCAAAACTCTGCAAAATACAGTAGTTTTAGATTCCTGTAGAATCTGCCTGTGCCTTTATATAGCCAGGTGGAGACTCTCCAGCAACAGGAAGATGTATCAGCGCTGGAATTATTTTGCTGAGGCAGCTCAGCGAGATGGTCTGACAATGGGAGGAGCAGAGCGATGCATGCAATGAGTAGGATGGCACTAACAAACTGTGAAAGTCACCAAAGTTACAGTTTCCCAGCCCATTATGCTCCCTTTTTTTAGTCAGACTAGCGGAGAACCCTATCAACAATGGTAGTGGCACAGATGTTCTCAGCAAATTCCCAAGATCTCTCCTCAGGACCAAAGCCCTTACACTCAACCAAATAGAAGGTCCTTCCCCTAACCTTCTTACAATCCAGAATGTCTTTTACTGCAAATACATCCAAGTGACCCTCAGGAACAGAAGTAGAAGCAGGGGTATGGGATTTAGAGAAGTGATTCAGGAACATCGGCTTCGGGAGCGAGATGCGGAAAAATTTGCAGTCGGTAGATTCACCAGGAGCTGAAGGCTGTAGGTCACCGGATTTACTTGTCTGAAGATTTTGAATGACCATAGGTGACAAAGATTGCTCTCCAAAACTATTGACAGAGGTCACCATGGCTAGGAAGGCCTCTCTTTAAGCTGCAGCCCATTTAGTCTCTGGCTCTACTGCCAGCATCATACATCAGGAACTAGTTCTTCAACCTCAGCTCCATACACAACAGCAAGGTAATCCCCTGGCTGCTGAGAGAGCCTATCTGACATATCATGTTGCCAGTATTGGCCTTTACTAGAACCCCTGATTATGAAGATAGGCTTGGGCGTTTGGGCCATTAGGGTAGTCACCAGATAATCATCATGTACCATTCAAGGGCAGTTCGTGGACCTGCAGCAGCTGAGCTATGAGTCAAAGGCACAAATGTGAAGCACAGAGGGCGAAGATAGAGATTTGGTCAGAAAGTTCAAGGTTGGAGAGGACAGCACAGCTTCAAAATATGAGGATGGGGTCAGGAGCAGAGGGATCAGACAAAACGAGTATACAAGACGGGTCGGTAAGAGGAGAGTCAAAACAATAAAGCACCCTGACAGTGAGCAAGTGACAAACTGCAACTAGAACCTAAACTCAGGCAAGGTGTGGAAGGGGAAACTGCCTAAAATATCCACTGCTGGCAGAGGATAGTCCAGGGAAGCAAAACTCTGCAGAACACAGTGGTTTTAAATTCCTTCAGAGTCTAGTCTCGCCTCTCTACAGCAGGGTGGAGACTCTCCAGTAACAGGAGGATGTACCAAAGCTGGAAGTGTTGCATGAGGCAGCTGAGAGACATGGCCTGACACTGGGTGGAACAGAGTGGTGCACGCATTGAGTAGGACAGTGCTTACAAACTACGCGAGTCACCATCATGACAATTTGCACAGCTTATTATCAGTTTTTTTGCCTTTTCTCTGTATTTCTATTACTAAACTGTGAGCTTTGAAACATCTCAACAGATTCACCACAAAATGGTTGCTGCGATGCATTCCCTACCTCTACTTTTATAGATGCTATGATAGACTATGCAATACTGTGTCCTTTGTTATACTATGTGATGTACTATACTATGTAATGTGCTATACTATGGGATGTGCTATACTATGCGATGAGCTATTCTATGGGATGTGCCATACTATTAGATGTGCCATTCTATATGATGTACTATACTGCAGTATGTGATGTGCTATAATATGCAATGTGTTATTCTATATGTTGTCCAGCAAATTTCCTAAAAATTTACCTGTACAATAATATTTTGTAATGTTTTACCTTCAGGTACATCTGAATTTTTTCTAACAATTTCACTCCATACTAGTGAATCTTTCATCTCCTTGTCAATCCTCATATGGCCTTGTGGTCAAACATATTTCCACTAAGTGGACACCGTCAGTTCTTCTTTGACACTTAAAATATCACATTGCAAATGTTTGCATCTCACATTGCATTTACAGCTCAGACTGTCATGAATTTCCAAGATCTATGCATCAATTCCTGGATGAAGAGAACCACTAACATATCAGATGTGTTAAAGTTGATAAAGAGATCAAACTCAATGATAAGGTACATGACATGTATGATAACAGATCTTTTCACGCCAACTGCAATACCGCCTGTAGCACTTGAATTTAGAGCCATTTAGTGCTGAATCCCTGAATTTTACATGCAACTTTCACATTGCCTTACCTTTACTTAACAAAAATATATTATTTCTTCCCATTAAAGATAAAGCATAAGCATTCTTAATCAGTAATAATTATTGCTAATAAACTCAGCTGAGATATAATTTATAATTCTGGCAAATCCCAAATTGTGGTCGAAGGAGGTTTCCAGAGCCTTTCGCTCAATTAAGTCACACTTCGCTAGCGCTCCCATTTTACATCGCACCGATGTTGATAAACCTTTTATTATGGAGGTGGATGCCTCTTCCGTCGGTGCTGGAGCAGTCCTCTTCCAGAAGGATGCTCAAGGTCAGAAGCACCCTTGCTTCTTCTTCTCCAAGACCTTCACACCAGCGGAGAGCAATTATTCCATCAGGGACAGGGCATTGCTAGCCATGAAGTTGGCTTTCGCGGGGTGGAGACACTTCCTGGAGGGGGCTCGCTTTCCCTTTCAAGTTTTCACCAGCCACAAGAATTTAGTCTTCATACAGACTGCCCAGCGGCTGAATTCTCGCCAGGCCAGATGGTCCCTGTTCTTCTCCCGGTTCCAGTTCACCCTCCATTTTCTCTCCGGGGAGAAGAACATTCATGCCGACGCTCTCTCCCGCTCCGTGGTGTCATCAGCGGAGGAGAAACCTTGGCTTATTGTCCCTCCTGAGAGTCTGAGGACCATGGCTCTGGTTTCGCTAGAGTCTGTGCCCCCGGGCAAGACTTTTGTGCCATCGAATTTGCGACCAGAGGTTCTCTCTTGGGCTTACTCGTCCAGGGTGGGTGGAAACTTTGGGACCAAAAGCACATCTGAGCTTCTGGTGAGGACTTACTGGTGGCCACATATGGCCCGTGACGTTGGAGACTATATTCAGGTGTGTGTCTCCTGTGCCAAGAATAAGTCCCCTCGATAACGGCCAGCTGGGTTACTTTACCCCCTGCTGGTGGCAGACAGGCCCTGGGAGATGGTTGCGATGGACTTTGTGCTGGGCTCACCCAAGTCCCGTGGCTACACCATCATTTGGGTAATCACCGACCATTTTTCTAAAATGGTGCACTTGGTGCCTCTTCCATGGCTACCTTCTGCACGGGCCTTGGCAGCATTGTTTATCAAACACATTTTCCACCTACACGGTATGCCGGACAAAATTGTCAGTGACCGGAGTCCCCAGTTTGCGTATCGGTTCTGGAGAGAAGCTCTGTCGTCTACTCCACATTGAGCTGATTCTCTCTTCAGCATACCATCCCGAGACGAATGGGTTGGTAGAGAGGGCAAACCAGACCTTGGTCACATATCTGCAACATTTTGTTTCTGCTAGGCAGGATGACTGGGACAGACCCCATTCCTCCTTAACTACGGCCAGCATCCGCGGGTTCCTGTGCCTATGCCCATGTCTTATGCCGATTCCAGGGTGGCAGACTGGGCTGTGGAGGCACGTGACATTTGGGACAGCACTTAGGATGCCATCCGGGCTTCCAAGGAGACAATGAGGTCTTCCGCCGATGCACATCGGTGCCCCGCTCCGACCTTTGCTCCTGGCGACTTAGTGTGGCTCTCCGCCCGTAACATCAGGCTGTGAGTTGAGTCTAGGGTTGAGCGACTTTCATTTTTTTAAGATCGAGTAGGGTTTTGGGAAACCCGATTTTGTCCAGAGTCGAGTCGAGTGCAGTCGGCCGATTATCGCTAAAAGTCGGGGATCGACCGAAACACGAAACCCAATGCAAGTCAATGGGGAAGCATAGTCGGCAGTGAGTGGAGGCCAGGAAAACACCTACAGTGCCCATTTTAATGCCAAAAACATCCATTCTTGTTTCTGAAGCTTGCCAATCTTAATTAACTGTATAATAATAGTTGGGCATAGGGAATTGGGGGAAAGTTGTGGGGGGAGTAGGGCTGGCTCAAGTTTTTCGTGGGCCCAGGAAATGCGGACTACGTCACGGCGGTGTAGCAGGGAAAGGTAAGTATTTAAAAGTTGCAAGTGCTGTGATCCTGAGCAAGCAGGGGGGGGCCCACTCGTTCGCATTGCCACTGGCACAGGGCCCCTCAAAGTACGGCGGTGTGTTTGCATGGCGGGGGCGCCTCCCACCAGCAGCGACACTTTTGCGTACTCTGAGGGGCCCTGTGCCAGTGATGTCGCCAACGAGTATGCCCCCCCACCTGATGAAGGAACCTGCACTTTCATCTGCACCTTCCTCTTTGTCCCTGTGTAAGGTGGTATAACATGCGGGAAGGGGAACCTTACTTTCAGCAGGGTCAGATTCTGGCTGTGTAGAGTACAAGGGGAATGTAGTGGTCTAGGTCAATGTACCAGCAGACTCATTTAGCAGTGGCTGGGCAATGGGCAGGATGAGGAGGAAACAGATATAGGGCCAAAGAATAAAGTAGGCTACATGCAGTTCAAAATTGGTAACAGGACTAAACAGGCGGCATTGCTTTGTTCAGTGGAGTAGCAAACCCAAGAGCAGCAGACACTGTTTCAAGGGCCTAACCACACTAGTAGGCCAAATGCAGTTTAATATCTGATAGTATAGGGCGAAAGCCAGAATGTGGAAGCTCAGCTTTATTTAGTTGAGGACAACACCAGGCAGGGGCACACAGACAGACACCTTTAGTAGGCCGGAAAAGCCTATTGCATTTTTTAAAATGGTAATTTGGAGCAGAAGGTTGAAGCTCAGCTTTATTTAGTTGAGGGCAACACCAGGGAGGGGCAGAAGCCGTTAGTAGGCCCTAACCACCATTTTTTTTTTTTAAAACCACTTAATGAGAGCCGGAAGGTTGAAGCTCAGCTTTATTTAGTTGAGGACAACACCAGGCAGGGGCACACAGACAGACACCTTTAGTAGGCCGGAAAAGCCTATTGCATTTTTTTAAATGGTAATTTGGAGCAGAAGGTTGAAGCTCAGCTTTATTTAGTTGAGGGCAACACCAGGGAGGGGCAGAAGCCGTTAGTAGGCCCTAACCACCATTTTTTTTTTTAAAACCACTTAATGAGAGCCGGAAGGTTGAAGCTCAGCTTTATTTAGTTGAGGACAACACCAGGCAGGGGCACACAGACAGACACCTTTAGTAGGCCGGAAAAGCCTATTGCATTTTTTAAAATGGTAATTTGGAGCAGAAGGTTGAAGCTCAGCTTTATTTAGTTGAGGACAACACCAGGCAGGGGCACACAGACAGACACCTTTAGTAGGCCGGAAAAGCCTATTGCATTTTTTAAAACGGTAATTTGGAGCAGAAGGTTGAAGCTCAGCTTTATTTAGTTGAGGACAACACCAGGCAGGGGCACACAGACAGACACCTTTAGTAGGCCGGAAAAGCCTATTGCATTTTTTAAAATGGTAATTTGGAGCAGAAGGTTGAAGCTCAGCTTTATTTAGTTGAGGACAACACCAGGCAGGGGCACACAGACAGACACCTTTAGTAGGCCGGAAAAGCCTATTGCATTTTTTAAAATGGTAATTTGGAGCAGAAGGTTGAAGCTCAGCTTTATTTAGTTGAGGGCAACACCAGGGAGGGGCAGAAGCCGTTAGTAGGCCCTAACCACCATTTTTTTTTTTTAAAACCACTTAATGAGAGCCGGAAGGTTGAAGCTCAGCTTTATTTAGTTGAGGACAACACCAGGCAGGGGCACACAGACAGACACCTTTAGTAGGCCGGAAAAGCCTATTGCATTTTTTAAAATGGTAATTTGGAGCAGAAGGTTGAAGCTCAGCTTTATTTAGTTGAGGACAACACCAGGCAGGGACACACAGACAGACACCTTTAGTAGGCCGGAAAAGCCTAGTGCATTTTTTAAAATGGTAATTTGGAGCAGAAGGTTGAAGCTCAGCTTTATTTAGTTGAGGACAACACCAGGCAGGGGCACACAGACAGACACCTTTAGTAGGCCGGAAAAGCCTATTGCATTTTTTAAAATGGTAATTTGGAGCAGAAGGTTGAAGCTCAGCTTTATTTAGTTGAGGACAACACCAGGCAGGGGCACACAGACAGACACCTTTAGTAGGCCGGAAAAGCCTATTGCATTTTTTAAAATGGTAATTTGGAGCAGAAGGTTGAAGCTCAGCTTTATTTAGTTGAGGACAACACCAGGCAGGGGCACACAGACAGACACCTTTAGTAGGCCGGAAAAGCCTATTGCATTTTTTAAAATGGTAATTTGGAGCAGAAGGTTGAAGCTCAGCTTTATTTAGTTGAGGACAACACCAGGCAGGGGCACACAGACAGACACCTTTAGTAGGCCGGAAAAGCCTATTGCATTTTTTAAAATGGTAATTTGGAGCAGAAGGTTGAAGCTCAGCTTTATTTAGTTGAGGGCAACACCAGGGAGGGGCAGAAGCCGTTAGTAGGCCCTAACCACCATTTTTTTTTTTTAAAACCACTTAATGAGAGCCGGAAGGTTGAAGCTCAGCTTTATTTAGTTGAGGACAACACCAGGCAGGGGCACACAGACAGACACCTTTAGTAGGCCGGAAAAGCCTATTGCATTTTTTAAAATGGTAATTTGGAGCAGAAGGTTGAAGCTCAGCTTTATTTAGTTGAGGGCAACACCAGGGAGGGGCAGAAGCCGTTAGTAGGCCCTAACCACCATTTTTTTTTTTTAAAACCACTTAATGAGAGCCGGAAGGTTGAAGCTCAGCTTTATTTAGTTGAGGACAACACCAGGCAGGGGCACACAGACAGACACCTTTAGTAGGCCGGAAAAGCCTATTGCATTTTTTAAAATGGTAATTTGGAGCAGAAGGTTGAAGCTCAGCTTTATTTAGTTGAGGACAACACCAGGCAGGGGCACACAGACAGACACCTTTAGTAGGCCGGAAAAGCCTATTGCATTTTTTAAAATGGTAATTTGGAGCAGAAGGTTGAAGCTCAGCTTTATTTAGTTGAGGACAACACCAGGCAGGGGCACACAGACAGACACCTTTAGTAGGCCGGAAAAGCCTATTGCATTTTTTAAAATGGTAATTTGGAGCAGAAGGTTGAAGCTCAGCTTTATTTAGTTGAGGGCAACACCAGGGAGGGGCAGAAGCCGTTAGTAGGCCCTAACCACCATTTTTTTTTTTTAAAACCACTTAATGAGAGCCGGAAGGTTGAAGCTCAGCTTTATTTAGTTGAGGACAACACCAGGCAGGGGCACACAGACAGACACCTTTAGTAGGCCGGAAAAGCCTATTGCATTTTTTAAAATGGTAATTTGGAGCAGAAGGTTGAAGCTCAGCTTTATTTAGTTGAGGGCAACACCAGGGAGGGGCAGAAGCCGTTAGTAGGCCCTAACCACCATTTTTTTTTTTTAAAACCACTTAATGAGAGCCGGAAGGTTGAAGCTCAGCTTTATTTAGTTGAGGACAACACCAGGCAGGGGCACACAGACAGACACCTTTAGTAGGCCGGAAAAGCCTATTGCATTTTTTAAAATGGTAATTTGGAGCAGAAGGTTGAAGCTCAGCTTTATTTAGTTGAGGGCAACACCAGGGAGGGGCAGAAGCCGTTAGTAGGCCCTAACCACCATTTTTTTTTTTTAAAACCACTTAATGAGAGCCGGAAGGTTGAAGCTCAGCTTTATTTAGTTGAGGGCAACACCAGGGAGGGGCAGAAGCCGTTAGTAGGCCCTAACCAAAGTTGAAGGCCAAATGCAGTTTAATTTCTGATACTATAGGCCGAAAGCCAGAAGGTGGAAGCTCCGATTTAGACAGTGGAGGACAATTTGAATTAGGGACTGCAGACAGACTTAGTAGGCTGTCCCCTGTGGACCATGCATCCACCACATTAACCCATTGCGCCGTAATGGACACGTAATCTTCCGTGGCCATGCCTACAGGTCCATGCGTCTGTTGTCAGGTGCACCTTTGTACTCACAGATTGCCAGAGTGCATGGACAATGCGGTCTTCTACATGCTGGTGGAGGGTTGGGATGGCTTTTCTCGCAAAAGAAGTGTCGACTGGTTAGCTTGTAGCGTGGTACAGCGTAGTCCATCATGGCCTTATTAATAGTAAATAAAATATATAACTAGGCTCTATGAACTTTTAAATAGGTTCCAGGGGTACACGGGCAGCATTGGTGTGGTCAGTGGAGGAGTATTGCAAGTAGGGGCTGCAGACAGGCTATCAAAGGCCTAAAATAACAAACAGTAGGCAGTCATGGCAGTTTTACATCGGTTACATGGATACACAGGCAGGCACTCCAGGCAGCATTGTGGTCAGTGGAGGAGTATTGCAAGTAGGGGCCGCAGACAGGCTATCAAAGGCCTAAAATAGCAAACAATAGGCTCATTGCAGTTTTACAGCGGTTACATGGATAGACGGGCAGGCAGCTTGGTGGTGAGTGGAGGAGTATTTAAAGTAGGGACCGCAGACAGGCTATCAAAGGCCTAACATAACAAACAATAGGCTCATGGCAGTTTTACAGCGGTTACATGGATACACGGGCAGGCAGCTTGGTGGTCAGTGGAGGAGTATTTAAAGTAGGGACCGCAGACAGGCTTCAAAGGCCTAACATAAGAAAATGGGCTGGCTGTAGGCACTTTATAATTGGTTCCAGGGGTACACGGGCAGCAGTGGTCTGGCCAGTGGAGGACTAGTGGAAGGAGGGACCGCAGACAGGCTTCAAAGGCCTAACATAAGAAAATGGGCTGGCTGTAGGCACTTTATAATTGGTTCCAGGGGTACACGGGCAGCAGTGGTCTGGTCAGTGGAGGACTAGTGGAAGGAGGGACCGCAGACAGGCTTCAAAGGCCTAACATAAAAAAATGGGCTGGCTGTAGGCACTTTATAATTGGTTCCAGGGGTACACGGGCAGCAGTGGTCTGGCCAGTGGAGGACTAGTGGAAGGAGGGACCGCAGACAGGCTTCAAAGGCCTAAAATAACAAACAATAGGCTCATGGCAGTTTTACAGCGGTTACATGGATACACGGGCAGGCAGCTTGGTGGTCAGTGGAGGAGTATTTAAAGTAGGGACCGCAGACAGGCTTCAAAGGCCTAACATAAGAAAATGGGCTGGCTGTAGGCACTTTATAATTGGTTCCAGGGGTACACGGGCAGCAGTGGTCTGGCCAGTGGAGGACTAGTGGAAGGAGGGACCGCAGACAGGCTTCAAAGGCCTAACATAAAAAAATGGGCTGGCTGTAGGCACTTTATAATTGGTTCCAGGGGTACACGGGCAGCAGTGGTCTGGTCAGTGGAGGACTAGTGGAAGGAGGGACCGCAGACAGGCTTCAAAGGCCTAAAATAACAAACAATAGGCTCATGGCAGTTTTACAGCGGTTACATGGATACACGGGTAGGCAGCTTGGTGGTCAGTGGAGGAGTATTTAAAGTAGGGACCGCAGACAGGCTTCAAAGGCCTAACATAAGAAAATGGGCTGGCTGTAGGCACTTTATAATTGGTTCCAGGGGTACACGGGCAGCAGTGGTCTGGCCAGTGGAGGACTAGTGGAAGGAGGGACCGCAGACAGGCTTCAAAGGCCTAAAATAACAAACAATAGGCTCATGGCAGTTTTACAGCGGTTACATGGATACACGGGCAGGCAGCTTGGTGGTCAGTGGAGGAGTATTTAAAGTAGGGACCGCAGACAGGCTTCAAAGGCCTAACATAAGAAAATGGGCTGGCTGTAGGCACTTTATAATTGGTTCCAGGGGTACACGGGCAGCAGTGGTCTGGTCAGTGGAGGACTAGTGGAAGGAGGGACCGCAGACAGGCTTCAAAGGCCTAAAATAACAAACAATAGGCTCATGGCAGTTTTACAGCGGTTACATGGATACACGGGCAGGCAGCTTGGTGGTCAGTGGAGGAGTATTTAAAGTAGGGACCGCAGACAGGCTTCAAAGGCCTAACATAACAAACAATAGGCTCATGGCAGTTTTACAGCGGTTACATGGATACACGGGCAGGCAGCTTGGTGGTCAGTGGAGGAGTATTTAAAGTAGGGACCGCAGACAGGCTTCAAAGGCCTAACATAAGAAAATGGGCTGGCTGTAGGCACTTTATAATTGGTTCCAGGGGTACACGGGCAGCAGTGGTCTGGTCAGTGGAGGACTAGTGGAAGGAGGGACCGCAGACAGGCTTCAAAGGCCTAACATAAAAAAATGGGCTGGCTGTAGGCACTTTATAATTGGTTCCAGGGGTACACGGGCAGCAGTGGTCTGGCCAGTGGAGGACTAGTGGAAGGAGGGACCGCAGACAGGCTTCAAAGGCCTAACATAAAAAAATGGGCTGGCTGTAGGCACTTTATAATTGGTTCCAGGGGTACACGGGCAGCAGTGGTCTGGTCAGTGGAGGACTAGTGGAAGGAGGGACCGCAGACAGGCTTCAAAGGCCTAAAATAACAAACAATAGGCTCATGGCAGTTTTACAGCGGTTACATGGATACACGGGCAGCTTGGTGGTGAGTGGAGGAGTAGTGCAAGGAGTGTCTGTCCCAGTACTCCCAAAATATAAATAGATGTTAATGTCTCGCAAAACAACCAAAACAAAAAAAAAGGTGGCATACTTAGGTACAGGGGTGGGCTCATCTGCTGAGTTTCTGACATAGTAATTTGGCAGTAACTATTTAATGGTGCCAATATAGGACACAGACACAGACTACTTTAAGTTGCATCGTAGATGTCTACAAATTTGTATTGTCAGTGCCAGACATTGAATGATGTCAGCGAATAGACTAAAGATTGGTGGAGCTGTGCGACATAATTTTGCATGTGGTAGAGCACATTTTGAGCTGGGGTAGGGGGGAACTCTCTAGAGGCCGGCGGGACCGCCCCAGGGCCCCTCATGTTACAACGGTGTGTCTGACGTTGGGTGTGCACCACCACCGCCAGAGACACTACATTGTACTATGAGGGACCCAGTAGCAATGCCGTCAACCAAAAGCGAGCACACCCACCTCTTCAGACAAACAGCAGTCTCACGGGTGCTTGCGCCAAGTCGCGATACCACGGCCCCGTGTGGGGAGTTTGGCCATTTAGGGAGGTGTAAACATGTCGTATGCTGTACAATCAGCTGCAGCAAATTAGACATTAGAAAAGTAATTCACAGGCAAGAGCCTTTCATAGGAAAGCTAGGTGTCGGCCGGGCAAGGTGGGGCAAAAGATTTCGAAATCCAGTTGTGGTTCATTTTAATGAATGTTAGATCGTCAACATTTTGGGTAGCCAGACGAGTCCTTTTTTCGGTTAATATTGAACCTGCAGCACTGAATACTCTTTCTGATAGGACACTTGCTGCCGGGCAAGCAAGCTCCTGCAATGCATATTCTGCCAATTCTGGCCAGGTGTCTAATTTGGAGGCCCAGTAATCAAATGGGAATGACGGTTGAGGGAGAACATCGATAAGGGATGAAAAATAGTTAGTAACCATACTGGACAAATGTTGTCTCCTGTCACTTTCAATTGATGCAGCAGTACCTGTCCTGTCTGCGGTCATAGCAAAATCACTCCACAACCTGGTCAGAAAACCCCTCTGTCCAACGCCACTTCTGATGTGTGCACCCCTAACACTCCTAGTCTGCTGCCCCCTGGAGCTCGTGTGAGAACGATCACGTGCGCTGTGTGCTGGGAATGCCTGAAGCAAACGGTCAACAAGAGTTGATTGTTTGGTTGCTAATATTAGTTCCAAGTTCTCATGTGGCATAATATTTTGCAATTTGCCTTTATAGCGTGGATCAAGGAGGCAGGCCAACCAGTAATCGTCATCGTTCATCATTTTCGTAATGCGTGTGTCCCTTTTTAGGATACGTAAGGCATAATCCGCCATGTGGGCCAAAGTTCCAGTTGTCAAATCTCCGGTTGTGATTGGTTGAGGGGCAGTTGCAGGCAAATCTACGTCACTTGTGTCCCTCAAAAAACCAGAACCCGGCCGTGACACGCAACCAATTTCCTGTGCCCCCGGGAAAGGTTCGGCATTAAAAATATACTCATCCCCATCATCCTCCTCGTCCTCCACCTCCTCTTCGCCCGCTACCTCGTCCTGTACACTGCCCTGACCAGACAATGGCTGACTGTCATCAAGGCTTTCCTCTTCCTCTGGTGCAGACGCCTGCTCCTTTATGTGCGTCAAACTTTGCATCAGCAGACGCATTAGGGGGATGCTCATGCTTATTACGGCGTTGTCTGCACTAACCAGCCGTGTGCATTCCTCAAAACACTGAAGGACTTGACACATGTCTTGTATCTTAGACCACTGCACACCTGACAACTCCATGTCTGCCATCCTACTGCCTGCCCGTGTATCCTCCCACAAATAAATAACAGCACGCCTCTGTTCGCACAGTCTCTGAAGCATGTGCAGTGTTGAGTTCCACCTTGTTGCAACGTCTATGATTAGGCGATGCTGGGGAAGGTTCAAAGACCGCTGATAGGTCCGCATACGGCTGGCGTGTACAGGCGAACGTCGGATATGTGAGCAAAGTGCACGCACTTTGAGGAGCAGGTCGGAGAACCCAGGATAAGTTTTCAATAAGCACTGCACCACCAGGTTTAAGGTGTGAGCCAGGCAAGGAATGTGTTTCAGTTGGGAAAGGGAGATGGCAGCCATGAAATTCCTTCCGTTATCACTCACTACCTTGCCTGCCTCAAGATCTACTGTGCCCAGCCACGACTGTGTTTCTTGTTGCAAGAACTCGGACAGAACTTCCGCGGTGTGTCTGTTGTCGCCCAAGCACTTCATAGCCAATACAGCCTGCTGACGCTTGGCAGTAGCTGGCCCATAATGGGACAACTGGTGTGCAACAGTGTCATCTGCCGATGGAGTGGTTGGCAGACTGCGTTCTGTGGAAGAGCTGTAGCTTCTGCAGGAGGACGAGGAGGAGGAGGGGGTGCGAACGCCTACAGCCAACTGTTTCCTAGACCGTGGGCTAGGCACAACTGTCCCTAAATTGATGTCGCCTGTGGACCCTGCATCCACCACATTCACCCAGTGTGCCGTGATGGACACATAACGTCCCTGGCCATGCCTACTGGTCCATGCATCTGTAGTCAGGTGCACCTTTGTACTCACAGATTGCCTGAGTGCATGGACGATGCGCTGTTTAACATGCTGGTGCAGGGCTGGGATGGCTTTTCTGGAAAAAAAGTGTCGACTGGGTAGCTCGTATCGTGGTTCAGCGTACTCCATCAGGGCTTTGAAAGCTTCGCTTTCAACTAACCGGTAGGGCATCATCTCTAACGAGATTAGTCTAGCTATGTGGGCGTTAAAACACTGTGTACGCGGATGCGAGGATAAGTACTTCCTTTTTCTAACCAGAGTCTCATGTAGGGTGAGCTGGACTGGAGAGCTGGAGATCGTGGAACTTTCGGGTGTGCCGGTGTACATGGCAGACTGAGAGACGGTTGGAGACGGTATTGTTTCCGCCGGTGCCCTAGATGCAATATTTCCTCCTACAAAACTGGTGATTCCCTGACCCTGACTGCTTTTGGCTGGCAAAGAAACCTGCACAGATACTGCCGGTGGTGCGGAAAATGGTGGCCTTACAGTGACGGAAGGGATGTTGCGTTGCTGACTAGCTTCATTGGCCGAGGGTGCTACAACCTTGAGGGACATTTGGTAGTTAGTCCAGGCTTGAAAATGCATGGTGGTTAAGTGTCTATGCATGCAACTAGTATTTAGACTTTTCAGATTCTGACCTCTGCTTAAGCTAGTTGAACATTTTTGACAGATGACTTTGCGCTGATCAGTTGGATGTTGTTTAAAAAAATGCCAGACTGCACTCTTCCTAGACTCGGATCCCTTTTCAGGGATTGCAGACTGAGCTTTAACCGGATGGCAACGCTGTGCTCCAACAGGTTTTGGCTTTGACACGCGTTTTGGGCCAGATACGGGCCCGGCAGATGGAACCTGTTGCGATGTTGATGCCTGCTGCGGCCCCTCCTCCACCTCCGCTTCTGAACTACTGCCGCCTGCACCCTGTTCCCCCAATGGCTGCCAATCGGGGTCAATAACTGGGTCATCTATTACCTCCTCTTCGAGCTCGTGTGCAACTTCGTCTGTGTCACTGTGTCGGTCGGTGGTATAGCGTTCGTGGCGGGGCAACATAGTCTCATCAGGGTCTGATTGTGGATCTGTACCCTGAGAGGGCAATGTGGTGGTCTGAGTCAAAGGAGCAGCATAGTACTCTGGCTGTGGCTGTGCATCAGTGCACTCCATGTCAGAATATACTTGTAATGGGCATGGCCTGTTAAATGTTTCACTTTCTAAGCCAGGGACGGTATGTGTAAAGAGCTCCATGGAGTGACCCGTTGTGTCGCCTGCTGCATCCTTCTCTCTTGTTGTAGTTTTTGCTGAGGAGGACAAGGAAGCGACTTGTCCCTGACCGTGAACATCCACAAGCGACGCGCTGCTTTTACATTTACCAGTTTCGGAAGAGGAGGCAAAAGAGCTAGAGGCTGAGTCTGCAATGTAAGCCAAAACTTGCTGTTGCTGCTCCGCCTTTAAAAGCGGTTTTCCTACTCCCAGAAAAGAGAGCGTTCGAGGCCTTGTGTAGCCTGACGACGAAACTGGCTCCACAGCTCCAGACTTAGGTGGAATATTTTTATCCCCACGACCACCTGATGCTCCACTACCACTACCATCATTACCAGCTGACAATGAACGCCCACGACGACCTCTTGCACCAGACTTCCTCATTGTTTTAAAATCTTAACCAAAGTAACTTTATTTGTTGCTGTCAAACAACTTACACGGTGAGCTATAACTTCAGTATGATTTCAATATCCCTTAACAGGTTGGTGAGACCACAAGGAAAATCAGGCACAATGTTACACACTCTGTTTTCTGTGGCACAAAATCACAGAGATGACACACACGCAGGACTGTCACTCAAGCACTAATGTCAATATTAATCTCCCACCTAATTTATTTATTTTTTTTTCTCAGGGAGACTTTAGAAACCAAATAATATTAAAAAAAAAAAAAAAAAAAAGGCTTTCTATGGCCCACAATTAGAGG
Organism: Ranitomeya variabilis; assembly: GCF_051348905.1. Lineage (NCBI taxonomy): Eukaryota > Metazoa > Chordata > Amphibia > Anura > Dendrobatidae > Ranitomeya > Ranitomeya variabilis. Next base: position 1,107,846,759 of record NC_135232.1, on the reverse strand, counting down.
GAGAGAGGTGGCACACCCAGGAGTCAAGACTGGCGCACAAGCTGAAAGGGCAATATTACTCTCCCACTGTTTTTTTAAGTTTTTTTTTTATTTCAGGGAGACTTTAGAAACCAAATAATATTAAAAAAACCAAAAAAAAAAATAGCCTTTCTATGGCCCACTGAATGAGAGACAGAGGTGGCACACCCAGGAGTCAAGACTGGCACACAAGCTGAAAGGGCAATATTACTCTCCCACTGTTTTTTTATGTATTTTTTGTTTTTTAAGGGAGACTTTAGAAACCCAATAATATTTAAAAAAAAAAATAAATAGGCTTTCTATGGCCCACTGAATGAGAGGGAGAGAGGTGGCACACCCAGGAGTCAAGACTGGCACACAAGCTGAAAGGGCAATATTACTCTCCCACTGTTTTTTTATGTATTTTTTTTTTTCAGGGAGACTTTAGAAACCCAATAATATTTAAAAAAAAAATAAATAGGCTTTCTATGGCCCACTGAATGAGAGGGAGAGAGGTGGCACACCCAGGAGTCAAGACTGGCACACAAGCTGAAAGGGCAATATTACTCTCCCACTGTTTTTTTATGTTTTGTTTTTTTTTTTTCAGGGAGACTTTAGAAACCAAATAATAAGAAAAAAAATAAATAAATAAATAGGCTTTCTATAGCCCACTGAATGAGAGATAGCACACACAGCAGTGGCACACAAGCCCTGACTGAGGCCAATATTTTTCTCCCACTGATTGATGTAGTGTTTTTGTGTTGAGGTAGATTTTAGAACACAAATCAAGGAAAAAAAAAAATGCTTTCTATGGCCCACTGAATGAGAGAGAGGTGGCACACCCAGGAGTCAAGACTGGCACACAAGCTGAAAGGGCAATATTACTCTCCCACTGTTTTTTTATGTATTTTTTGTTTTTTAAGGGAGACTTTAGAAACCCAATAATATTTAAAAAAAAAAATCAATAGGCTTTCTATGGCCCACTGAATGAGAGGGAGAGAGGTGGCACACCCAGGAGTCAAGCCTGGCACACAAGCTGAAAGGGCAATATTACTCTCCCACAGTTTTTTTATGTATTTTTTGTTTTTTAAGGGAGACTTTAGAAACCCAATAATATTTTAAAAAAAAAATAAATAGGCTTTCTATGGCCCACTGAATGAGAGGGAGAGAGGTGGCACACCCAGGAGTCAAGACTGGCACACAAGCTGAAAGGGCAATATTACTCTCCCACTGTTTTTTTATGTATTTTTTGTTTTTTAAGGGAGACTTTAGAAACCCAATAATATTTAAAAAAATAAATAAATAGGCTTTCTATGGCCCACTGAATGAGAGGGAGAGAGGTGGCACACCCAGGAGTCAAGACTGGCACACAAGCTGAAAGGGCAATATTACTCTCCCACTGTTTTTTTATGTATTTTTTGTTTTTTAAGGGAGACTTTAGAAACCCAATAATATTTAAAAAAATAAATAAATAGGCTTTCTATGGCCCACTGAATGAGAGGGAGAGAGGTGGCACACCCAGGAGTCAAGACTGGCACACAAGCTGAAAGGGCAATATTACTCTCCCACTGTTTTTTTATGTATTTTTTGTTTTTTAAGGGAGACTTTAGAAACCCAATAATATTAAAAAAAATAAATAAATAGGCTTTCTATGGCCCACTGAATGAGAGGGAGAGAGGTGGCACACCCAGGAGTCAAGACTGGCACACAAGCTGAAAGGGCAATATTACTCTCCCACTGTTTTTTTATGTATTTTTTGTTTTTTAAGGGAGACTTTAGAAACCCAATAATATTTAAAAAAAAAAATAAATAGGCTTTCTATGGCCCACTGAATGAGAGGGAGAGAGGTGGCACACCCAGGAGTCAAGACTGGCACACAAGCTGAAAGGGCAATATTACTCTCCCACTGTTTTTTTATGTATTTTTTGTTTTTTAAGGGAGACTTTAGAAACCCAATAATATTTAAAAAAAAAAATAAATAGGCTTTCTATGGCCCACTGAATGAGAGGGAGAGAGGTGGCACACCCAGGAGTCAAGACTGGCACACAAGCTGAAAGGGCAATATTACTCTCCCACTGTTTTTTTATGTATTTTTTGTTTTTTAAGGGAGACTTTAGAAACCCAATAATATTTTAAAAAAAAATAAATAGGCTTTCTATGGCCCACTGAATGAGAGGGAGAGAGGTGGCACACCCAGGAGTCAAGACTGGCACACAAGCTGAAAGGGCAATATTACTCTCCCACTGTTTTTTTATGTATTTTTTTTTTCAGGGAGACTTTAGAAACCCAATAATATTTAAAAAAAAAATAAATAGGCTTTCTATGGCCCACTGAATGAGAGGGAGAGAGGTGGCACACCCAGGAGTCAAGACTGGCACACAAGCTGAAAGGGCAATATTACTCTCCCACTGTTTTTTTATGTTTTTTTTTTTTTTTTCAGGGAGACTTTAGAAACCAAATAATATTTAAAAAAAAAAAAAATAGGCTTTCTATGGCCCACTGAATGAGAGGGAGAGAGGTGGCACACCCAGGAGTCAAGCCTGGCACACAAGCTGAAAGGGCAATATTACTCTCCCACTGTTTTTTTATGTATTTTTTGTTTTTTAAGGGAGACTTTAGAAACCCAATAATATTTAAAAAAAAAAATAAATAGGCTTTCTATGGCCCACTGAATGAGAGGGAGAGAGGTGGCACACCCAGGAGTCAAGACTGGCACACAAGCTGAAAGGGCAATATTACTCTCCCACTGTTTTTTTATGTATTTTTTGTTTTTTAAGGGAGACTTTAGAAACCCAATAATATTTAAAAAAATAAATAAATAGGCTTTCTATGGCCCACTGAATGAGAGGGAGAGAGGTGGCACACCCAGGAGTCAAGACTGGCACACAAGCTGAAAGGGCAATATTACTCTCCCACTGTTTTTTTATGTATTTTTTGTTTTTTAAGGGAGACTTTAGAAACCCAATAATATTTAAAAAAAAAAATAAATAGGCTTTCTATGGCCCACTGAATGAGAGGGAGAGAGGTGGCACACCCAGGAGTCAAGACTGGCACACAAGCTGAAAGGGCAATATTACTCTCCCACTGTTTTTTTATGTATTTTTTTTTTTCAGGGAGACTTTAGAAACCCAATAATATTTAAAAAAAAAAATAAATAGGCTTTCTATGGCCCACTGAATGAGAGGGAGAGAGGTGGCACACCCAGGAGTCAAGACTGGCACACAAGCTGAAAGGGCAATATTACTCTCCCACTGTTTTTTTATGTATTTTTTTTTTTTCAGGGAGACTTTAGAAACCCAATAATATTTAAAAAAATAAATAAATAGGCTTTCTATGGCCCACTGAATGAGAGGGAGAGAGGTGGCACACCCAGGAGTCAAGCCTGGCACACAAGCTGAAAGGGCAATATTACTCTCCCACTGTTTTTTTATGTATTTTTTGTTTTTTAAGGGAGACTTTAGAAACCCAATAATATTTTTTTAAAAAAATAAATAGGCTTTCTATGGCCCACTGAATGAGAGGGAGAGAGGTGGCACACCCAGGAGTCAAGACTGGCACACAAGCTGAAAGGGCAATATTACTCTCCCACTGTTTTTTTAGGTATTTTTTTTTTTTCAGGGAGACTTTAGAAACCAAATAATATTTAAAAAAAAAAAAAAAAAATAGGCTTGCTATAGCCCACTGAATGAGAGATAGCACACACAGCAGTGGCACACAAGCCCTGACTGAGGCCAATATTTTTCTACCACTGATTGATGTAGTGTTTTTGTGTTGAGGTAGAATTTAGAACACAAATCACGGAAAAAATAAATAGGCTTTCTATGGCCCACTCAGTGAGAGATGGCACACACAGGGATGGCACTGTAGCAGAAATGCCAATCTTAATCTCCCACAAAAAAAACAAAAAAAAAACAGGGACTGTCCTACAATTACTATCTCCCTGCAGTAATGTAAGCCAGGTATGGCAGGCAGCAATAGGAGTGGACTGATGCACAAATTAAATAAAAAGTGTGGACAAACAAAAAAGATAGCTGTGCAGAAAGGAAGGAACAAGAGGATATGTGCTTTGAAAAAAGCAGTTGGTTTCCACAGTGGCGTACACACAGCAATACAGCTATCACGGAGCCTTCTAGGGCAGCCCAATGAGCTACAGCGCTGAGGGGAAAAAAAAAAAAAAATAGCTTCCACAGTCCCTGCACACCGAAGGTGGTGTTGGAGAGTGGAAATCGCTGCAGCACAAGCGGTTTGGTGGTTAGTGGACCCTGCCTAACGCTCTCCCTGCTTCTGACGAAGCGGCAGCAACCTGTCCCTAAGCTCAGATCAGCAGCAGTAAGATGGCGGTCGGCGGGAACGCCCCTTTATAGCCCCTGTGACGCCGCAGACAGCAAGCCAATCACTGCAATGCCCTTCTCTAAGATGGTGGGGACCAGGATCTATGTCATCACGCTGCCCACACTCTGCGTTCACCTTCATTGGCTGAGAAATGGCGCTTTTCGCGCCATTGAAACGCGACTTTGGCGCGAAAGTCGCGTACCGCATGGCCGACAAGCACAGGGGTCGGATCGGGTTTCATGAGACGCCGACTTAGCCAAAAGTCGGCGACTTTTGAAAATGATCGACCCGTTTCGCTCAACCCTAGTTGAGTCCACTAAGTTTGCACCTCGCTACTTGGGTCCCTTCAAGGTCCTGGAACAGGTTAACCCTGTGGTCTACCGTCTGGCCCTTCCTCCACGCCTAGGTATCACCAACACATTTCATGTGTCTCTTCTTAAGCCCATTTACATGTCCCGGTTTTCTGAGTCATCTACCGGGACATCGGGTTCATCTACAGATGATTTTGACATGAACGCTATCTTGGGTATTGGGGTGTAAGGTGGTACGTGGCAAGAAATTTTATTTGGTGGATTGGAAGGACTATGGCCCAGAGGACAGGTCCTGGGGGCCTGCTGAGCACATTCGGGCTCCACAACTCATTGCTGCCTTCGAGCGTAGCGAGGCCCAAGGAGGGGGGGTAATGTTAGGTGTCGTGTTCCCGCCGCTGCACAGGGGGAATCTCGAGTCACCTCTACTGCGGTCTCCCATTCTTCTTCAGATGCAGTGGAGCCTGCTCAGCGGAGACGCCGGTCCCAGCATCTAGCTCAGTCAGATACTTTGCGCTTGGTTACTGCTGATCTTCCAGGCTCAGCCATTGTAACCAGCACTGTTCAGCGGCGAGCAGATGCTCCTTGGACTAAGTCCTGCTTTTCTGCTACTGAGCATGCCCAAGGGATGATCTCTCATTGGAGGTCAGGGGTCACATGCTCATTTCCTGAAGCAGTTCCTATTGGACCACTAGGAAGGTCCTGGAGAGCTTTCTCTATAAAAGGTTTGCATGGCCACACGGCCTTGCGCTAGTATCAACTTATGTTTATGAGCGTATGAGCTTAGCTACTTGGTGGTCTGTGTCAGGATGTGCTCAGGGTCGGCTGTATAGCCACTAGAATTCCGGCACCTCTGGAGAGGAGTTTGTGTGTGTGAATTTAGGGTTGGCATATAGCAACTAGAATTCCGGCACCTCTGGAGAGTTGTTTGTGTGCTGTTGC